>NC_091169.1:40378343-40433343 GCF_040958095.1 Procambarus clarkii
ATTAAGAAACGCAGAGGTATGTGCACTAAATTTTGTTTGTAATAGTTGTGCATTAAGTGAGGCAAATTATATTGCCTAAATTTTATGTGTTCTGCTTTTCTACCTTTGTGTTAGCTGTTCCCAAAGTAGATTTTCTGTAGAGCTATACCTGGCTGATGTGTATATATTAGACCGTGGCAACAGTCAATCGATGGAGTTCTAGGCCTACCGGGGACCAGAGCCAGAACCTTGCCACTTCAAGAAGAGGCACGAGGAGCAATGGCCTAAAGACACCCCCAGTATAATTGGAAGCAGTCTTTGTCTGCCATTTACCAGGTCAGGCACCCAGAATGCCAAAACAAACTACTGCTGGTCAAAAATTTCAAACCGAAAGCTGAACTAGCAAGCAGAACTCTCCAATCAAAAACAAGCAAACAAGCATGACATCACCACAGCCGCTGCTCATCTGTCTGCTCAACCTCCCCCTCTCCCCGGGAGGGACAGGGATGTCCCAGACCTCCAATGACGGCTACTCTCCTTGGTTCAAGAGGTTGTTGTGGTGGTTGATCGACTTTAGCTCCATCCTTTGAACAGTGCTGCAGAGCAGTGTTGTATTTCCGTGTTGGTGGTGTGCGAGCCAGGAGTAACACAAGAGTACTGGGACTGCATGCACCTAGGGCCACCTTCCCTTGGTTCCCTGTAAGTACTGCCCCTATGGCCTAGGGTTATCTTCCCTGAGCTGTTTGGGAACTAACTTCATGTGGTTCTGTTGCTGCTCAGTGATTGCCCGCCCTTTGGGTTCAGCTGGGGTGGTTTTTACTCCTGTTTGACCTTGGGTGGGAGGTAGTTTCGTTGCTGGTTGGGGCACGATGTATTGTGCTGCTGTCTGATATACTCATAGCGACCAGTTCTGTTCACCTAGAAACATTGTGCTTTTGCGGGGTTTTTCTTTTCTTTTTTTGTTTTGCCTAGTGGGGGGTCTGCCAGGTGTTGCAGTTGGACCATACCTGGTTGATACCTGGTTGATACCTGGTTGATGGGGTTCTGGGAGTTCTTCTACTCCCCAAGCCTGGCCCGAGGCCAGGCTTGACTTGTGAGAGTTTGGTCCACCAGGCTGTTGCTTGGAGCGGCCGGCAGGCCCACATACCCACATACCCACCACAGCCCGGTTGGTCCGGCACTCCTTGGAGGAAACTGTTTAGTTTTCTCTTGAAGATGTTCACGGTTGTTCCGGCACCACTTGTATGGTTTTGGTTTCCCTCCACTAGGTCTCCATGCTTGCACATGTCGCAGGGGTTCAGCTTTTAGTTTGGTAGCTCTGGGATAACCGGTTAGCAGTACCTCACCTGGGCTTCCCTTAGCAGTCAGCCTAAGTGCCCTGGGAACCCCTATTGGGGCTCATTGATATAATGGAGGAGACCGAGTCCCACCTCGCTTTGTGCAAGTTTGAAGGTTGCTCTGTCCCCTTGACTCAGGGTGACACTATCTTGGCTCCATCATACTGCTTGTTGGGTCAGTGACACCTTTGACCCAGAGTCCTGCGAGTGATGTTCCTTTAGGTTGCTTGCCTTTTCGGATGCCTCACAGCTGCCCTGCTTTGGTTATAGGGACCCGGACTTGGGGGTGTTAGTCGCCTCGACTTTGGTTTCATCTGCACCCCTAGTCCTTCCCCTGCTGTGGTTCATCCTTCTCCCGCCCCCCACCCCGCTGCTCCCGGCTCTCAAACATTTGAGGTTTTGGAGTCAGGGCAGGGTTTGCCTGGTGGTGAGTCTTGGGTGACTTCAGGGATTGCCCCTTTTGGATCGGCGGCGGAGGCATTCGAGCCTGTTCCTCATGCCGAAGCTTTTGGGTCATGTCAGCTGGCCATCATCATCCCTGCTTTTTCTGGTGGACTCTGCCTTTTCTCCAGATGCAGAGGATTTGGAGGACGGCTTGGCCCCCGGGTCCTGATGTGGAGGATCCCGGGGCTGGGGTGTTGGTCCTCTGTCTTGGGTGTTAGTACCCTCAGTGAGCGGCTTGTTGTTGTTACAGGGGGGGGTTCCTATCCCTCCCCTCCCTGTACGATTTTTATATGAGTTCAACTTCTCCCTGGGTTCGGTTCTGGGTTCCCTTGGGTTCTTCAGTTCCCTTCTTCGAGGTTTTCAACTTCCCGCATCACACCGAAGGTGGTGCGGGTAGCCCTTGTGGCTTATCTCCTGTGAGACCCGGATTACGCCTCGATAACGGATCCTTCTTTCAGGTTTGGCCCCTTGTTTCCTTACTGGGTGCGTTATGAGGTGCCAGAATCTTCTTGGCTGGCAGACTGCCCTTTCTTTTCGTTGAGGGAATGGCATTCGTTCTGTCGGACTCGCTCGCTTAAATGGCGGGAGTTGACTACTGTCGTTCAGGTTTACCTGGGGGGAGAGTTTGAGCACCTCAATGTGTGCTTGTTCCCCACCATCCTTCCTCGTGATGTCGGCCAGGTACAGCTTCACGTGCAGGTTCCCTTCCTTTTGGCATCTCTGGTGGCCGAGGATTTGCGTGCCCGTGGGCATTTGACTTCAGTCTTGCGCTTATTTTCCCTGCAGGAGCTGTCTTTGGACTGGCTTGGGGAGGATGTAGAGGAGCTAAGATCCGGGCCAGTGTCCAGTGTATTTGCTTCAGCAGCTCGGTCGTCAGCTGCCTTGTTGAAGTTGTTTGCGTTGATTCTGAAGGAGGCGGTGTCTCTGTTCTTTACTTCTCGCTTCGTGAGCTGACAGGTGGTGCTCGTCCATTCTTTGGAATCCGCTTGGGCCCTGGCTCTTGGATTTTCATCCACTTTTTATCCATTGCTGTTTGCAGAGTCTGCTGTGGTGCATTTTCTGCAGGCGGATTCGTCTAGTTGCCGGCCTATGTCAGACTTGTTGGTTCTCGGGGGGGGGAGGGGGGGGGTGGGGGCACTTCCTTCCTGCATGGAAAGAAGTGCCAAGTCTCGGGGTTCCTTCAGTTGTCGTAAGCCAGTAGTAGTGCCAGATTCGGGACCGGTCCCTCCTGCGGAGCCTTCAGCATCTGGTCTCGACCCTTTCACGGTTCGCCCTGTTGACGGGGGTAATATGGGGAAGGCACGCATTGTTTGCTCTTGCCTGGTCCCATGATTCGTGGGCATTTCGTGTTGTTATTTCCGGCCTGCAGTAGCTTTGGGTCGTTTCTCCTCCTACGGGGGCGACAGTACGGTTCTGCCGTGGGGCGACAGTATGGTTTTGTCATGGGGCGACAGGCTTACTACTTTCGTTGCCTTCCATTCGCTTTGAATCTGGCACCTCGCGTGTTTACACACCTTACCTGGATTGTGGTGATCCGTTTGTGTCTATTAGGGGTTTGGGTTCTGACCTACCTCGACAATTAGCTGGTGTGGGCTCCCAGCCAATCCACATGTTGGTTCACCAGGAATTTGGTTCTTTCCCAGCTCGTCGAGATCGGGTTCTTGGTGAACTGGAGGAACTCTCATTTGGTTCCCTCTCAGGTTCGGACTCGGCTGGGTCTTGTGTGGGACTCTCAGACCGCTTCCTTGTCTCTCCCTCCTTGTTGCAGCTGTGGTCCTGCCTACGACTGTTTTTGAAGGGCACCCAGGTCACAGGTCGGTTGTTTGAGCGGCTGTGCAGGAGACTGAACTTTGCTGTGCTGGTCTACCCGTCAGGTCGATCTGGTTTTGGTGGCTGTCCTGGTTTCTTCGGGGAGGTCCCTTCCGCCGCTCTCGCGATCGCTGGGTTCGGATCATGGGAGTCTTGCGTCGGCTGCTGCGCTGCCGGCTTCCTCTGCGGGTTTTAAGGGGTTCTGTGCCGTGGCATCTCCCTGTAACACCGTAAAGGTGTTTTGTATTTAATATATACATAGTACAGGAGTCAGACAAGTTTGAGAGGCGCCAGGTTGGCGGCCCCTAGTAATTAAGAAAGTCACACCTCTAGAGTGTTAATGACCACCAAGTGACCAAGGTCAGGTCGTGTGAAGTAGACCTGGTTGCTGCTAAGCTCATAATTGTAACTGAGTATCTGGGTGGGTCCTTTCAAACAAGCCGCCAGTTTAAGGTGTGGTTTGGTAGAGTGCCTGGGGCTATCTACTTGTGGGCGGAGTTAGCTAGTTGGCCCCCAGTATATACTGAGGGAGCTGTAGATTCAAGAGGAAGAGACGGAGAACAGCCAGCAGAGCAGAATAGAGGACAGCATTGCCAGGGAGACTGTCAGCCGGACGGGGTGGGACAGTCTCTGTCAACTACAGACCCTCTGCCCCCCTCTATCCAGTTATAGGCAGAGACTTGAGGAGTTGAACATGAAAGGTGACTTATTTCGTGTACTAAGATGTTGTGTGATCTCTAGGGGCAGACAGCTGTAGTGACTCTCAAAGTTCTGTGTGGTGGCTCACATTGTTTATCTGGACATAATGAACCTTCAGTTCGATTGCTTGAATTCTGATATTTATCATGCTAAATAAATAATTGATTCGCTTACTTTAAATTTTATTTTAATTGTGTTCACAAGTTCTTGGAATTTCTGATATATGCAAACTAGAGTGTAAAATACTCTTGAGTTAGGGGACTAAAAGAATCTTGTCTGGAACATGATTCCAGTTAAAACATGCTAATAATGACCTGTTTATACATCTTTGAGAATTTTGTGATACCGACAAGTTCCATTCCTTGTCTTGTATGTAATGGACTAGAATGGATGGTGGCAGTCTACCTTCTACTTCTACTTATCTACCCTTCTACCTCTACCTCGCCTACTCACTTCCTACTCCCTCTCCTCTCCCTCCACCTCTCTTTCCCCTGTCCCTTTCACCTGATGACCCTCATTACTCCCACCCACTCCTCCCTCCTCCCTACCGCCCTCACCCCAAACCCTCGCTAATTACTTCATTATTCATCTCTTTCCTTTCGTTTCTCTTATATGTTCGTGGCAGTGAACTGTTCTAGAGTTCTCTGGAGTTGCGAGTAGCTGATCAAGTTACAATGCCTTATGTTCATGATACCTAGGTAATCAAATACCTAGGTCACAAGGTGTTGAATTAGGGAGGCTGCAGTAGGAACTCTGGGGAGAACTCTAGAATAGCTAACTGGGGGGTGGGATAATGGACAAAAGAGCTATTTCCCCCACCCCACTGTTAGAATAGTTAGCTAGGGGCGGGATAATGGACAAGAGGAGAAGAGCGATTTCCCCCCACCCACCGTTACATCCCCAAGCCCTCACTCGATGTGTTCACAGATGCCTCGTCTCTTGGCTGGGGTTTTGTGATCAGTGCCCACCAGGCCGGCCAGGTTTGGTGAAGTCTGTCCTTCTGTCGAGCTCACTGCATCGTGTGGCATTCGCGTCGGAGAGTTTGTGTTGCTTGCGGAACAACGATCCGTCTACATTCGGACTGCTCCCTTGTGGTTCACTGTCTGAACCATGGGGGTTTGATGCGGTCCTTGGCTCTTTGGGGCTGGTCGCTTCAGGTGACTCGTCTGCTGAGTTATCGGGGTTTGACTCTCCTTGCGGTTCACGTTCAGGGGGTGTCAAATGTCCTGGCTGACGGCATGCCTCGGTTCATTCCCCTATCCATGGAATAGACAGTCGATGCCAACTTGTTCAGTTGGCTCTGCCGGATGTACGGGCACTCGGAGGTGGACCTCTTCACATCGGAGTGGTTGAGGCATCTTCCAGTGTATGTGGCACCCTTCCCATATTGTGAGGCCATCAGGGTCGATGCCTTTCGGCTGGACTGGTCGAGGTGGGGTTACCTGTATCTTTTCCCACCGGTTCAGTTGTTGCTTCTGGTCCTTGCTCGCTTGGAGACTTACCAAGGGAGAGTAGTCCTGTTGGCTCCTTGGTGGCCAGCCCAGTCCTGATTTCAGGCACTTCTTGCTCGATGTCCGACCCCGAGGGTCTTCCTGCGGCTCCGCCTCTTTAGGCAGATCGGTCAGGTCTGGTACATGGCTGGTTCGATCTTCAACTCCATTCTTCGCATCTGGTCTTTTTGACGCGGGTTTATCACTGGTTGTATGGTAATCAGGTGGCTTTGTTGATGGTGTCCCACCTGCAAGTTTCGTCTCAATGGCAGTATGCAATTTCCTGGCTGTCCTTTTGGCACGTTTTGTCTCTTCGTAGGTTGTCTTCGATTTCTGATAGAGTTGTTTTGTCCTGTCTTTCTTGGTTGTTTCAGGACCATCATCTTATGCCAAATACTGTTGCCTCGTATTGTGCGGCACCGGCGGAGCCACTGCAGCTTGCATTTAAGGTGGATGTCACTTCTGTTCCATTCCGCGAGCTTTCTCAGGCGTTGTTTCATCTCTGGCCTGCTCGTGCGCTGCCCGAGCCGTCCTAGTCGTTGGACCAAGTGCTCTATTTTCTCTCTTCTCCTCGGTTTGTGGTGGTCCCCTCGGTTCAGGACTGTTTTCTAAGGCTCTTTTCTTGTTAGCATTGGCCTCTGGGGGTCGGGTTGGGAAGCTTCATGCTCTCCTCCGGCGCAGGGGGTTTCTGCTTTTTCAGTCTTGGTGGTCGTTTCGTTCTTTGCAGCCTTCTCCTCCTTTTCTGGCGAAGAATGAGTCTGCTGCTTCCCAAATGACTCCTTGGGTTGTTTATGCTTGGCTGGTTCCGCCGGGGATGCATCATGTTTTGTGTCCGGTTGCAGCTCTTCGCTGTTATTTGCGTGCCACGGCCTCTGTGGCAGGGGATGCACTTTGGGTGGACCCGGTTTCACTTTTTCCCTGTTAGAGGGTGCGGGGTCTCCCAGGTCATCCACAGGAATATTCGGTCCAGCCAGCCTGCAGTCTATCCCCATGCCCACGATGTTCGTATGTTTGCGGCTTTGGCTGCTGTTTTTGTTAATATGTCCTAGGCTGACATTCTGGCACAAGGCTTTTTAAGGTCGAACAGGGTCCTGGCTGCACGGTACCTTGTTAATGTTCCTGGCCCTTCTCGGGAATGTGTAACCTTGGGTCGCAGGTTAGGTTAGGTTAGGAACACTTCTGGGTGCCTAACCCCGGTCAATGGCAGATAAGGAAAACCCCTAACCATAAGGGGGGTTTTCCAGGGGACATTGCTCCCTGTGCCTCTCAGAGGGTGCCAGGTTCTGGCTCGTGATCTCCAGTAGGCTGAACTCCATTGACTAATGTCCTGGTCTAATGTTTCGCATATCAGCCCGATAGATCCAGGGAGCCTCTGGGGCTCACCCAGAAAATAGTGTTTCATTACATTCAGCGCTGGTTTTGTGCTTCATGTTGAATGGCTGTGGTACTAGCAGCTGTTTTTGTATAGGTAACTGGAGGCATATTCTTCATTTACATCATGCTCAAATTATGACATATTGTGGCTAAAAGAATGTCAACTTTAACAAAGGTATAGGGCTAGAAAATAAAATACTGTTCCATCAAATATCAGGATCATTATATACAGAACTCTATAAACAATGGATCAATCGGCTCAACAGATTTCCTGTCTAAAAATTTGTATCTCTAATGAAAATTTAATCACATCCAGAAAGGAATGTAATGAAATCCTGATCATTGATTGAGCTTGTAAAGTAATTTCTGTCAAATCATATATTTTCTATTATTTGTTCTATGTTTTTTGTTTACAAACACAGTCTTACTTTATTTTATCAGAATATTAACATTTAATTCAATTATTTTTTCAGGAGAGTATGCTTGGAATGATCATATTGGAAATCCAGGCTTGCTGCATAGTGCTTGTTTGGAGGGAACTATTGACCCATCTCTGAGTGTAAAGCTTTCAGTGCATTACAAAGATCGAGAACCTGTATCATTCACCTGCAACTGTGAGTGCTTGTACAATTTAAAATGGGAGTATTCTGTAAAATATTTTCTGTTACAATGCAGAAGGAAAGTACAATAATAAATTTAGCACTACTGTATACAGTGGTATCTTGGGTTACGAATTTAATCCGTTCCAAGAGACGGGTTGTAACTTTAAAATTCGTAACCGGAAATGAATTTTCCCATAAGAATGAATGTAAATTGAATTAATCCGTTCCGCACTCGCAAAAATATTAACTTCAAAATACATTTCATACATAATAAACACACATTTTGTACTATAGTATGTACAAGTTATAGCTTACCTTTATTGATAACTTGTTGGCATTTGGAAGATGGTGAGGAGGGGGTGGGGAGGAGGAGAGGTGTTACTGTTTAGAAGGGGAGTCCCCTTCCATTATAACATCAGGCAGTGATGACTTTTCTGGGGTACATTTTCTCCCACATATTGCCTGCATACCACTAGGACCTGGTTGTGGCTCACTGCTTGTTTTCCTCACTAAGAACCTTTCCATAGAGACTTGTTTTTCCCTATGTTTTAGCATTTGTCTGTAGTGAGGCATCACGTTGTCATTGAAAAGGTTAAGGCAACGACCTACTGCAGCTTGATTTGGGTGAGTCGTTTCAACAAAACATTGCATTTCTTCCCATACTGCACACCACTTCTTAAGTGTTAAAGAAGGAACATTCTGTCTGCCTCCTTCCCCTGAAGAAATTTCCTCAGCTGTCTCTTGTTGCTGCTCCATGTGAAGGGCTAGGAGTTCTTCGGTGATCAGTTCTTCCCAGTGTTCCTCCACCAACTCCTTCGTATCAGCATCATCCATCTCCAAGTCCAATTGTCGGCCCAGAGAAACAATTTCCTCAACAAGTGGCACTTTGTTCAAGCTGAAACCCCTCAAAGTCTCGTTGTGCAACTCATTCAGGCCACAATTTTCCCCAGCCAGAGATCATGGTTCTTAGTCACTTCTTGCCAGGCTTTGTCTATGAGTTTTAAAGCACTATGAATGTTAAAATAGTTTTTCCAGAACTCTTTGAAGGTGAGATTTGTGGCATCAGTCAGTTCGACACATCTCTAGAAAAGTGCCCTTACATAAAGTTTCGTAAAATTGGAAATGATTTTCTGGTCCTTAGGCTGAAGTAAAGGAGTGGTGTTGGGAGGAAGGAACTTTACTGTGACAAAACTAAATTCCTCCGACAGTGACTCCTCCAAGCCTGGAGGATGAATAGGAGCATTGTCGAGGAGAAGCAGGGTGTTGAGTGGCAAACTGTTCTCCTGCAGATATTTTTTTATGGAAGGGCAAACCACTTCATTCACTCACTCGAGAAAAAATTGCCTTGTCACCCATGCCTTACTATTAGCCCTCTACATCACACACATTTTGCTTTTCTACACATTATATTTTTTGAAAACCCTTAGATTTTCAGAATGATACACAAGCAAGGAGTTTAATTTTCAATTCGCCACTCGCATTACCACACAGCACAAGAGTTAGCCTATCTTTCATAGGCTTGCGTCTGGGCAATGACTTCTCCTCCAGAGTAATAAATAAATAAATATAATAAATAAATAAATGTTTATTCAGGTAAGGTACATACATACAAGAGATTTTACATAAATTGATAGATTTATAGATAGAGCTAGTACATACAATGCCTAAAGCCACTATTACGCAAAGCGTTTCGGGCAGGATGTCCTGCCCGAAATAATGTATGTCCTCTTCGGCAGTCTTTTCCAGAATAGCCCTGTCTTGTCACAATTAAACACTTGTAGGTATCCCTCACTCTCTACAAAATCTTTAAATTTGCCAACAAATCTTTCAGCTGGTGGTTTGTCTGAGCTGGCAGCCTCCCCATGCCTCACAACACTATGAACGCCACTTCTTTTTCTAAATTTCTCAAAATATCCCCTGCTCGCCTTAAACTCTTTTGTATCTGCATCACTCGTCCCGGGGGGTTTCTTTATAAGATCTTCATGCAATAGCCTTGCCTTTTCACAAATGATGGCTTCTGAAACGTAATCACCTGCTAACTCCTTGTTGTGTATCCAAATTAATAATAACTTTTCGACATCCTCAAGTGTTTGTGTTCTTTGTTTCGGGATTATTGAAATGACTTTTGCCACTTTAGCACTCATAATGTTCTTTTTCTTAGTAAGTATGGTGGATATCATTGACATAGATTTGTTGTACTGCCTAGATCAACAACCCGCATACCATCTTCATGTTTACGAATGATCTCTTGTTTTTCCTCTATGTAAACAACACAACTTTTCCCTGCTAATTGTTCCATTCACCTTGGCTCTAGGAGACTCGATCCGCAGGCCCCACATGTGAGAGAGGTCGAAGCTCTATGGAAGCTATTTATGGTCATTCTCACGTGTGTTTTCTTAGGTTGAACCTTACCACTGACTTTGTTGGGAACCATGATATATAAAAATTACTTTTATTTAAAAAAACAAAAATGCATAAAAACAATTAAATTCTTTACAAAGAATTCAAGCACGATCGTCACTTAGCGGGCAGTCTGGTAAATTGAAGTGGGGTCGCCCGTGTCTCCAGGAACCATGCGCTTGGTTGACCCATACATGTATCAACAAAGTTCCAAGTTGAGGCAAAGGTCGTAACTCAATTTGAATTTTCCGACGAAATTGGGATCTTAACCCGAAAAATTTGTGAGTCGAGGTTCCATTGTATTCATAAGTTTTTGTTCTAAATGTAAAATATTTTATAGCTATTGCTTATGCTAATTTATTAGTACAGTACACTTCCACTTATCACGATAATGTGTGGTGGCTGTTTATTCTAAAATCTGCTTAAATGAAGAGAGGGGCTTGGTAAGGCTGGTGGTGAGTGTGTTTCATGCATCTCTCCACAACAGCATTGTTAAACATGCAATTTTTTCCAAGTGTATTATAAGTTCTTGCATTAATAGACAATTTATCACATTATTTAGTTCAGAGAAAAATACAACTGTTCCCTGCTAATTGTTCCATTCACCTGGGCTCTAGGATACTCGATCCGCAGGCCTCACATGTGAGAGAAGCCGAAGCTCTATGGAAGCTATCTATCGAAGGAGACTTGATCTGCAAACCTCACGTGTGTGAGGTGTAGCTCTATTTTCCTGCTAATTACCTTCCCGTGATCCAGAGAATAATGTTAAAATTATAGGCTTACCTTACCTTGAGGTGCTTCCGGGGCTTGGCGTCCCTGTGGCTCGGTCGTCGACCAGGCCTCCTGGTTGCTGGACTGATCATCTAGGCTGTTGAACGCGGCTGCTCACAACCTGATGTAGGAGTCACAGCCTGGTTGATCAGGAATCCTTTGGAGGTGTTTGTCAAGTTCTCTCTTGAACACTGAGGGGTCTGCCAGTTATGCCCCTTATGTGTAGTGGAAGCGTGTTGAACAGCCTTGGCCCTCTGATGTTAATAGAGTTCTCTCTCAGAGTACCTGTTGCACCTCTGCTTTTCAACGGGGATATTCTGCACATCCTGCCATGCCTTCTGGTCTCGTGTGATGTTATTTCTGTGTGCAGGTTTGGGACCAGCCCCTCAATTATTTTCCACGTATAGATTATTATGTATCTCTCCCGCCTGCGCTCAAGGGAATACAGATTTAGGCTCTTTAGTCGGTCCCAGTAGTTTAGATGTTTTACTGAGTGGATTCTAGCAGTAAAGGATCTCTGCACGGCTTACCTTTATGTTCTACACATTGACAGTTAATATTATATGAACAGCCCAATGCATCATTGCACTTGAAAAAATGGTAAAAGCATTTCAAATATGAAGGGAATATAATGTATTCAGTGCATACATTTACAACTTTGTACAAAATATGTTGGGGCTAGGGTAAACTTGGATCACAGATTGAGATAATCACACCCACCAGAGTTGCCTAGTGGTTCATATTGGTGCATAAAAGTGTAGATACAATAGTTATATACAGTATAATTTATTGAAGCCATAATTACAGGATGATTATATATATATATATATATATATATATATATATATATATATATATATATATATATATATATATATATATATATATATATATATATATATATATATCAATATATATATATATGTCGTACCTAGTAGCCAGAACTCACTTCTCAGCCTACTATTCAAGGCCCGATTTGCCTAATAAGCCAAGTTTTCCTGAATTAATATATTTACTATAATTTTTTTCTTATGAAATGATAAAGCTACCCTTTTCACTATGTATGAGGTCAATTTTTTTTTATTGGAGTTAAAATTAACGTAGATATATGACCGAACCTAACCAACCCTACCTAACCTAACCTAACCTATATATATAGGTAAGGTTAGGTTAGGTAGCCAAAAAAAGCTAGGTTAGGTTAGGTTAGGTAGGTTAGGTAGACGAAAAAACATTAATTCATGAAAACTTGGCTTATTAGGCAAATCGGGCCTTGCATAGTAGGCTGAGAAGTGAGTTCTGGCTACTAGGTACGACATTATATATATATATATATATATATATATATATATATATATATATATATATATATATATATATGTGTGTATATCACGAAAATAAACACGTGATTAAGAATGTGACAATGTCAGACCACGGAGGAAAAATGAAACAGGAAATTTCCTTAAGTACTTTCGTATATTAAATACATCTTCAGAAGGTCATTTTACAGATCGAGTGATGGGTATAAATAGGCAGGAAGGAGTGGTGAAGTAAGGTGAGGTACAATACTTGGACAACGCAGAAGGCCCATTGGCCCATCTGATGCACCCAATTGGCACATCCGATGTAGCACAATGGCCCATCTGATACAGCAGACATACAAGCATAATATATAGGTAATTATAACATAAAGAAGTAAATATATACAATAAATTAGTGAGACAAATGTTTTTCAATGATTCTACTTAAATCGCCTTTTAGCTGATCTATTAGAAATGGATCTAAGAAATGGATCAATTTTTTCTTCAATGTATCTAAGAGCTCTTCGAGTTGTGAGTCCAGAATTCTTAGATGAAGAATTTAAGAATATTGATTCGATTGGTCTTAAGCTTTGTTACCCACTGAATTTTTTGGAAGTTTGTCGTAACAAAGCTCGTCGTACATATTATAATAATGTATGCAGTGAAAGGATTCGCCCAAAGAATGTGTTATGTTTACCATATTTCTCTGGGTTTGAGAATATTGTCAAGGCCTTGAAACTTTTTAATATAGATGTAATGTTTAGCTACGAAAACACTGTTGGTAAGCTATTAGTAAGGAACAGCCCTCGTAGTGATAATTGCGTCATTTATAAAATACCGTGTAAGGAATGTAATAAGTTCTATGTCGGGCAAACATCTAAAGATTTAAAATGTAGAATATCGCAACATAAATACTCTGTAAAAAATGGCCAAATGTCTAATGCTTTGTTTGTGCATTTGTCAGAAAAAGCTCACCAAATTGATTGGGAGAGTGCTTCTTCAATAACAAATTGTAAAAGCACCTATAACAGAAACATAATTGAATCTGCTTTGATACAGATCACCAAAGAAAGTAATTTGAATATTAGCAGTGGTCTATATAACTTAGATCCATTTCTAATAGATCAGCTAAAAGGCGATTTAAGTAGAATCATTGAAAAACATTTGTCTCACTAATTTATTGTATATATTTACTTCTTTATGTTATAATTACCTATATATTATGCTTGTATGTCTGCTGTATCAGATGGGCCATTGTGCTACATCGGATGTGCCAATTGGGTGCATCAGATGGGCCAATGGGCCTTCTGCGTTGTCCAAGTATTGTACCTCACCTTACTTCACCACTCCTTCCTGCCTATTTATACCCATCACTCGATCTGTAAAATGACCTTCTGAAGATGTATTTAATATACGAAAGTACTTAAGGAAATTTCCTGTTTCATTTTTCCTCCGTGGTCTGACATTGTCATATATATATATATATATATATATATATATATATATATATATATATATATATATATATATATATATATATATATATATATATATATATATATATATATATATATATATATATATATATATATATATATATATATATATATATATATATATATATATATATATATATATATATATATATATATATATATATATATATATATATATATATATATATATATATATATATATATATATATATATATATATATATATATATATATATATATATATATATATATATATATATATATATATATATATATATATATATATATATATATATATATATATATATATATATATATATATATATATATATATATATATATATATATATATATATATATATATATATATATATATATATATATATAGTATTAAATAAATAAATAAATAAATAAATAAATTTGATCTTTGATGGCAGTGGGAAAACAAAAGCAACAGACTGGGCTGTTGTAGTGGTCAGCTTCCAAAATACAGTACATAGGCCTCTTGTCTTAAGGGGGCGTCTGAGGATTATAGATGAAAGTTGTTCAGTGTCAACCAATATTAATTTTCTAGTTGTATATGAAAAGTGCTTAAATTGTCCCAAGTTTCAGTACTGCAGCGTAAATAGAAAGGGAGTTTTTTTTTTTTTCCCCAACGTTTTTTACACATTTTCAAGTCCACACTTCAGAACACACGTTTCAGATATAATTATTCTGTGACACTTTTCTGACACATTAGCATATAATAAAGGATTTGGGGCTTTAGAATTTCCAAAACATCTTTAGTTTTCCTAATACAAATGTTCAAAGTTCCCCAAAATTTTGTTGCAAATATGGCATGTTTATTGCTATTATAAAATCAATAAATGAACTTAGAGAAAAATGAAAGCTCCCCAATGTAGAGACATGCCCTCCACATATACTGTGTAAGTTTCATGTAAATTGAATAAAAAAGGAATCAGTTTTGTAAACGTTTGTGTCAATTGAAAAAAAAAACAGAAATGAATAAAGTCTAAGGTTCTAAAACTTGTGGCTGAGGTTGACATCAACCAATTTTCTCCAAAATTGGCATCCTTACAGATAGGCTTATGTACAGTCAGGTGTGTAAGTTTGATGCAAATCGCCCGAAAAAAAATGAAAAAAAAAATATTGAAAAAAAAAAAGATTTTTTTTTTTTTTGTTCTTAAAATTTTTTTCTAATTAAACTAATTATAATATTTGTTTAATATATGCTATTGTGATAGCAAAGAGTCGTAGCTATGATTTCAGTTGACACTTTTGATTGATAATCGATTTTGACCATTTTTGCATAATTTTCACAACTACTTCAATATTTTTTTTCTCCCTTCCTATTTATGCTACGATGCTGAAACTTGAACCAGATGAAACACTTTCATATAGAACTTGTCAAAAAAGTTTGATTGAAATCGAACGAGTTTTCATTTTTGCATTTTTGGACCCAGATGCCAACCAGACGCCCCCTTAAGAGAGTGGATGATGGCAATGAAGTGGGTGAGGTGCCTGGTTGGGCACACAAACACGTAGTTGTAATGATCAGACATTTAAAAGTTAAATGGGAAGTTAGTAAGTTTATATTTTGTTACCTTTCTAGTCTGCTGTCCAGTGAGTACATTTTGAGTATTTTGAGGTGGTCCCAATGTTTTACTGTGGATGTAAATACAGTTTGTTCTTTGTATTCCTTCTATTTCAGAAATCCTGAATGCATTTTGTTGATAGGACAAATTGGCCAGTGGAATATCTTTTGTTATTGAAAATGCAACTTAAAGTGAAAGAATTAAATGATAGATACAGTAACTGAACCTAGACCTAGCACAAGATAAAAGAAATAAACAGAAATGAAATGGAAAGGGAGTGGGAAAGAGGTAGGGGTGAGAAAAGATTGAAAGTTCGATTCCTGCGGTAGAACAGAATTATTTAAGTAATGTTTCCTTTGACCTGATACCTTTGCTTTCCTAGTAGTAAATAGGTACCTTTGGGTTAATTAGCTGTTGTAGGCTACATCTAGGGGATGGTCAGTAATTGTTCTAGTAGTTATTGATAGTTGGGGATCCTGGACAGGATAGAAATTGTTGGGCATGTTTCCTTTGTTCTTTTGTTCACGTAGCAGTAAATAGTTACCAAGCAGTTAGGCAATTGTTGTGTGTTGCATCCTAGGAAAGGTTAATAATTTGACCTAGGGGGACCTTGACACAAGCCCAATTACAGGCTTCCTGTCCCTGACAGTGGGAGTTATTTTACATGCACTCACACACAGGAATGCCTGAAACTGGCAACCTCAAGAATAAGTGGCCATAGATTCAAGCTAAGGAAACAAAAGGTGCCCAAAAAAATATTAGAAAGTTTTCTTTTGCTGTCAGAGTGGTAGACGGTTGGAACAAATTGTGAAAAAGTTGTGAAAAACCAAAACCATCAGTAGTTTCAAAGCATTACAGTATATGACAGTACAGTACTATGAAGACGGGACACCACGAGCATAGCTCTCGTCCTGTAACTACACTTAGGTAATTACACACACACACTAGGAACCAGGGATTATTTTGTTCTAGATTGACTATATAATCTAACTAGATAATCTATATAATCATAAAACTTTGACCAAGAGACAAAAGGCCTGGGAAGGAGAGTTGACTATAGGAAAGGGGATTACCAGGAGGATAAGAGAATATCTGAGGGATGTACAGTGAGAGGCAAAATAATAAAAGAAATGATGAACCTAGTCAAATGGAAATGCAAGGAGGCTGAAGAGAGTTTCATACCAACAGTAAGGGAAAAAGTTGGAGGGAATATAATAACCCATGGTTTAATAGACAGTATCAGGAAGCAAAAATGAGAAGTAGAAGGGAGTGAAGGAAGTAGAGTGGACAAAGGAAAACAGGAGTAGATGCAACAGAGCTAGGAACGAATACATAAATATAAGGAGAGTATTGGAAAAAATTACGAGAACAGTATTGTTATCAAAGCATAAAAGCAACCTAAATTACTACATAGTCATATCTGAGGGAAAGTGACAGTGAACGATTAAGTGACAAGACTACAGAAAACAGGAGGGGGGCATATACAGAAAGCGATAAGGAAATTTGTGAGGTACTGAATGCCAGTTTCCATGCCAGAATGCCATGCAATGCCAGTATTCACAACCGAGCTTGAGCAGCTTCTATTATTAGACAAGATGATGACCCTAGATGATAGATGCTCAGATATAGAGATGATAGCAGAGGAGGTAATGAAACAACTACAATAGCTGGATGAAACTAAAACAGTTGGACCAGACAACTTATCATGGGAGTTTTGAATTGTTCCCTATACCTAACCAACCACTTGGGCTGGATGGTAAGAGCGACAGTCTCGCTTCATGCAGGTTGGCGTCCAAGTGGTTGGGCACCATTCCTCCTCCCCATCCCATCCCAAATCCTTATCCTTACCCCTTCCAAATGTTATATAGTCATAATGGCTTGGCACTTTCCCCTGATAATTCCCTTCCTCCCTTTACCTAAAAGCACCGCATGGCGCTCTGCACACCCCTGATTGGGTGCCTTAAGGTGCTCTGCACAGTGTAGTGGTTAATGAGTCACTTGGAAAGAGGTTATCTTGATGATTTCGGCCTGGTCTTCAACAGGCCTCCTTTTTGTTACACACCCCTAGGAAGCAGCCCGTAGCAGCTGTCTAACTCTCAGGTACCTATTTACTGCTAGGTAACAAGGGCATCAGGGTGAAAGAAACCTCTGCCCATTTGTTTCCACCTCCACTGGGGATCGAACCCAGAACCTCAGGACTACAAATCCGAAGTGCTGTCCATTCAGCTGTCAGGCCCCACTGACAGCCGTTGCAAGGTATCAAAAGAAGGCAAGGTATTTACCAAAAGCACTCACTGTGAAATTTAGTAAGAAAATATTCATATCTTCTTGATGCAACTGCTCACCTAATATCTTTGATTATAGGTTTGCTGGTAGGCATTCCACAATTAATGATGTGCATGTCATTTTGTCTGTCAAGGTTAAATGGTTGACCACTCTGACAGTCTCAATAAGACTAACAGGCTTTCTGTTCCTAACAATGTATTGTAGAACAAAATATAGTTTTTTGTGTGTCACTACCCATTATTGTTGTGTTTTAAAAGATTGCAGTGTCTAGATATTATTCTTAAAAAGTATAAAAGTTGCCTGTTGAACAAATCATACTATTTTCTTTGCAGTGGACTCAAGTGTGGAGCATGTTGTAATGCACACTGTTTGCACCTTAGAACTTCCTGGTGAATCTGCAGACTACATTCTTAAGGTAAGCCATGTTGATTCCTCTATCTGTGTGTCTGTAAATGACTAGATATTAGTATATGTTGAAAGTGGTTTTCCTTATAGACCTGTTATTGAAAATAAACAAATATAAATGTGTGTGCTTACCTGTCAGTGACTATGAGGAAGTGAGATATAGCTCTTTATTCCTTGCCTTATACATGACACAGAAATTGCCTCTCTCTCTTAATATAAATGTTTTCATCATGTTTTCTTAGTGTTATGTTGTTGGCTTGAACAAGCTCTTCCTTCAATGCATTCCACTTCCTGACCATCCATGCAGTGACCGAGAACTTCCTTATATCTTTGACTAATAAATCAAAATAATAATAATTTAAATTTAAGAAATAGAGCAGAGCTGAAATAATTATACCAGACTGAAATTTGAACAAAAAGCCATGCAAGAGATAAAGAACAATCCAAAATATTTCTTTACATATTCCAAATCAAAATCCAAACCTTCACTAGAATTGGATCTATATTTACATGAGAAGGTTCGTGTACAGACGACAAAGAAATTAGTGAAATTTTAAAAGATCAGTATAAGGCTATGTTTAGCACCCTAATAAACAACACAAAAGCAGATGTGAACAGCTTCTTTATGAATGATATCCCAAAACCAGAAAATATAACTGATATCAGTGTCATCACTGCAGAGTTTGAAAGAGAAATTGACAACATGCCTATACAATCAACCAAGGTCTAAACTCTTGGAATTACATGTTTATAAAGAAGCGCAAAGTGCCAGTAGCGTGAGTGCTCAGTGTAGTTTGGAGAATGTAGCAACAGTAAAAGATATTTCATAAGTCAACACTGGCTTTCTGTGGTGAGCCCCTTTGGCTCCCTGGAGGTATCAGGCTGATATGTTATATTAGTCGGGGCATCAGTCAATTGGAGTTCAGCCTGCCAGGAAATCACAAGCCAGAACCTGGCCCCACTCAGAGAGGCAAAGGGAGCAATGGCCTATGGAAACTCCCCATGTATTTGGGGCATTCCATGTCTGCCATCGAACAAGGTTAGCTCCGACCCTGTCCCTCAGGTGGGTTTCCCACCTGTTTCCAGTACCATAATGGTACTGTGTGGATCTGCAGTTCATTCTAGACTTCTGTCTGAACCCCTGGATTCCTTGCTCCTCCTTTCTGATGACCACTGTCTCAAGTCCAGCTTTTGTTGGAGCTGGGGGCCTGGATGGTGTCCCAGGACCTCAGGAGATGCATATTGGCATGTTCCTATTCATCTGGGGTTCAGGGACTGGTTGGGTTTCGTTGTGGGGTGTCAGGCTTACCGCTTTTGTTGCCTTCCCTTTGCCTTGAATCTGGCACCTCACGTGTTCATGAGTCTTACCCGGGTTATGGTGACCTGTCTGCTTCTGTTAGGGGTTCGGATTCTGGCTTACCTTGACGACTGATTGGTGTAGTCTCCCAGCCAATCCTGACCAATCCTGCCTGTCTGCTCGCCAAGGATGTAGTTCTTTCCCAATTTGCCAGGTTCGTGTTCCTGGTGAAATGGAGGAAGTCCCATCTGGTTCCGTCTAGGTTTGGACCTGGCTGGGTCTCGTGTGGGAATCTTGGACTGCTTCTTTGTCTCTCTCTCTGGAGTCCTTGCTGAGGCTGCTGTCACCCCTTCAGCTGTTTCGGAGGGTTCCCGCATCACTCGACGGTTGCTCAAGCAATTGTGCAGGAGTCTGAACTTCGCCGTGCTGGTTTTCCCGCCGGGTCGGGTCTGGCTTTGGCGTTTGTTCTGGTTTCTCCAGGGTCCTCCCTGCTGCCTCTCTCATGATCGCTGGGTTCGGCCTCTGAGGGCCTTGCATCGGTTGTTGTGTCACTGGCTTCCTCTTCGGGTTTTTCAGGGTTCAGTGCCTTGAGACCTACCCGAGCCCTTGCTTGATGTGTTCACTGATGCCTTGTCTCTCAGCTGGGGCTTTGTGACCAGTGCTCACCAGGTTGGACAGGGTCGGTGGGGTCCGTCCTTTCGTCGGGATCACAGCACGGTGCAGAAGTTTGCGGCAGTGTAGCTTTCACTTAAGAAGGTTCATGTTGGTTGCAGATCGATGATTCGGCTACTTTCGGACTGCTCTCCAGTGGTTCATTGCCTGAACTGAGGGGGTTCAATGCACCCCTTGGCTCTTTGGGTCTGGTCGCTCCGGGTGACTCATCTGCTGAGTTCTCAGGGTTTGGCTCTCCTGGCAGGTCATATCCAGGGGGTGTCCAACGTCCTGATGGATGATCTGTCCCATTTCATTTCCCCGTCCACAGAATGGACGGTCAACAACACCTTGTTCCTTTGGCTCTGCTGGATGTTCGGGCGTCTGGAGGGGGATCTCTTCGCGTCGTTGTGGTCGATGCGTCTCGGTTTATGTGTCGTCCTT
This sequence comes from Procambarus clarkii, assembly GCF_040958095.1. Lineage (NCBI taxonomy): Eukaryota > Metazoa > Arthropoda > Malacostraca > Decapoda > Cambaridae > Procambarus > Procambarus clarkii. Next base: position 40,398,721 of record NC_091169.1, read on the forward strand.
CCCCAACATCGAGGCTGGTGTGGTCGATGCCTTTCGACTGGGCTGGTCGAGGTGGGGTTACCTGTGCCTCTTTTCCCCGGTTCGGTTGTTGCGCCAGGTCCTGGCTCTCTTGGAGACTTGTCAGGGGAGAGTAGTCCTGTTGTACCTTTGGTGGCTGGTCCAGCCTTAGTTTCAGGTGCTGAATGCTTTGTGACTGAACCCGAAGGTCTTCTCGCGGCTCCGCCTCTTTTGGCAGATTGATCCAGTCCGGTACGTGGCTGGTTCGATCTTCTGCTTGATACCTGCTTAATGGGGTTCTGGGACTTCTACTCCCCAAACCTGGCCTGAGGCCAGGCTTGACTTGTGAGTTTGGTCCACCAGGCTGTTGCTTGCAGAGGCCCGCAGGCCCCAACCCGTTCTCGTAAATTTAATAAGTCAATATTGACTTATTAAATATGTGCATAGGTGACATACTTAACATAATAGTTTCCCTTGAAAAGCTTCAGAGAAAACACCGACCTTACCTAACCTACTTAGTATGTTAAGATAAGCATCTTATTGCTTCGTAATTACAATTATTACCTAACCTATACCTATAATAGGTTAAGTAACAATTGTAATTACGAAGCTAAAAGATGCTTATTTTAACATACTAAGTAGGTTAGGTAAGGTCGGTGTTTTCTATGAAGCTTTTCAAGGGAAACTATTATGTTTAGTATGTCACCTATGCACGCAACTAATAAGTCAATATTGACTTATTAAATTTGCGAGAACGGGTTGCAGGCCCACATACCCACCACAGCCTGGTTGGTTCGGCACTCCTTGGAGAAAACACTCTAGTTTCCTCTTGAAGGTGTCCATGGTTGTTCCGGCAATATTTCTTATAGTCGCTGGGAGGACATTGAACAACGTGGACCTCTGATGTTTATACAGTGTTCTCTGATTGTGCCTATGCCACCTCTGCTCATCACTGGTCCTATTCTCCTCCGATCTTCGCGTCTAGTCTTTTTGACCCAAGTTTCTCAACACATGTATGGTGATCAGGTGGCTTCATTGATGGTGTTCCACCTGTGTGTCTCATCTTGGCGGCAGTGTGAAGTCTCCTTTCGGTACTTCTTGACTCTTCGGAGGTTGTCTTCGATTTATGATCGGTTTGTTTTGTCCTTTCGCTTTTGGTTGTTTCAGGACCATCATCTTATGCCAAATACTGTCGCCTCGTATCATGCGGCGCTGGCGGAGCCACTTCAGCTTGCGTTCGGGGGTGGATGTCACTTCTGCTCCGTTCCTCGAGCTTTCTCTGGCATTGTTTCACCTCCGGCCTGCTCATGTGCCGCCTGAGCCGTCCTGGTCGTTGGACTGGGACTGAGCCGTCCTCTTTTTGTTTTATCTCTTCTCCTCAGTTTGTGGTGGCCCTTTCAATTCAGGACTGTTTTTCTAAGGCTCTTTTCTTGTTGGCATTGGCCTCTGGGGGTCGGGTTGGGAAGCTTCATGATCTTCGGCGGTGCAGGGGGTTTCTACTCTTTCGGTCCTGGTGGTCGTTTTGTTCATTTGTTGTCATTGTCTTCTTTTTTGCCGAAGAATGAGACTGCTGCTTTCCAGAGGGGTTCTTGGGTTGTTGATGCTTAGTTGGTTCAGCGGGGGGTGCATCATGTTTTGTGTCTGGTTGCAGCTCTTCGCGGTTACTTACGCGCCACGGCCTCAGTGGCCAGGGACGTGCTTTAGGTTGACCCGGTTTCCCTTTTTCCCTATTCCAGGGCATAGGTCTCCCAGGGTTGTCCGTAGGATTCTTTGGTCCAGCCAGCCTGTGGTCTATTCCCGTGTCCACGATGTTCGTAAGTTCGTGGCTTTGGCTGCTGTTTTTGGTAATATGTTCTGGGCTGACATTTGGGCACGGGGCTTTTGGAGGTCGAATAAGGTCCTGGCCGCATGGTACCTTGTTAATGTTCCAGGCCCTTCTCGGGTATGTGTTCCCTTGGGTCACAAATTGAAGCCAGTTGTCTCGCCTTTGAGTTGAGGAACGAATAGCGGCCGGTTAAATCCTTCTTTTCCTTTATCTTTGGTTAGGTAGCTCCAGGAAGCCAAAGGGGCTCTCCGCAGAAAACCAGCGTTGAATGTAATGAAACATCATTTTCTGGGTGAGACACCCGGAAGCTCCACAGCAACCCTCCCTTCCTCCGGTCGGCAGTTTTTTTGTTCTTAATATTCAACCTCTGAACTGAGTTTGAGTAGCTGGCACGGGAAGTCTGGGACCCCCCCTCCCAGGGAGGGGGGAGTTGCACAGACATCGGCTCAGTGGCTATGGTGACATCATGCTGATTTCCTTGTTTTTGATTAGGGAGTTCTGCTTGCTAGTTCGGCTTTTGGTTTGTAATTTTTAACCAGGTGTAGTTTGTTTTGGAATTCCTACCTTTCTTGGTGCCTGACCTAGTAGATGGCAGACATAGACTGCTTCCAATTACATGAGGGTGTCTATAGGCAATTGCTCCTCGTGCCTCTCTCTGAGGGGGGCCAGGTTCTGGCACTGGTCCCTGGTAGGCCTAGAACTCCATCGATTGACTGTTGCCATGGTTTAATAAATACACATCAGCTCGGTATAGCTCCGGGGAGAATTTGGGTCTCGCCCAGAAAATGACGTTTCATTACATTCAACGCTGGTTTTTTGTGCTTCATAATTTTATTTTTAATTCTTTCAGGTTAGGGGAGTGGATGACTATTTATCTGGAGAAACGATCCTTGGGGAATATGAATATGTACACAGCTGTATGAAATATGATGAAGATGTTGTCTTTACTCTTATGCATGCAGATTCTGTCAGGCAGTCATATTTGCGCACGGTAAGTATCGGGCAATAATTGTTTTTGTTATACTCAGAGATATCACACTTAGGTGATATATACATATCAATGAGAAAATTAGAGGGTTTGAGCCACCTCAGAGTGCCAGTTGATTTTCTCATTAATCACTTTTTGTGTTATACAGTATGTTTTGTTGTTAAAAAATACACAAACATTTATTAGCCATGATCTTATTCAACTATAAAGTTAAGTGTAGTTCTTGTGTTCTCTATACAGTACTTTTGAAGTAAACTTAAGTTTCAGTGCTGATGTTCTGCAGTGTTGGCTAATTATTCAAGAATTACATAGCAAATCATTAACTTTCAACTGAGATCTTTCAAAGAATAGGTTTTTATTGTGGTGGGTTTTATAAATGAAATACATATGGGACTGAATTATTGGAACATAACTCGACTCGTTATTGCCAAAAGATGAGTTTAGTACCTAATGTGGGTCTACATGCCTTTCTTCCTGTTTGCCTTTATATCTATCTACCCATTAGCTTGTCTATTGGCTTGCCTGATCTATTTGCTCATTGTACATTTTCACCATGCATTGGTTAACTGGATGGTGTATGGATCACAGGCTTCTGTTTCTTAACATAACCTTGCTGCACTCATAATGACCATGTACTGTGACAGTTAATGACCCACACACCTGCCATCCATCCGTTCCCTCCACCATCCAGTCCGCTTCCATCCATCCATCCAGTTTCCCTCTACAATCCATCCATCCAGTTCCCCCTCACCATCCATCCAGTTTCCCCTCACCATACCTTAAGGTTATCTTGAGGTGCTTCTGGGGCTTTTCCTTCCTTCCATCCATCCAGTTCCACCCTACCATACATTAAGGTTACCTTGAGGTGCTTCCGGGGCTTAGCGTCCCCGCGGCCCGGTCGTCGACCAGGCCTCCTGGTTGCCGGACTGATCAACCAGGCTGTTGGACGCGGCTGTTCGCAGCCTGACGTATGAGTCACAGCCTGGTTGATCAGGTATCCTTTGGAGGTGCTTATCCAGTTCTCTCTTGAACACTGTGAGGGGTCGGCCAGTTATGCCCCTTATGTGTAGTGGAAGTGTGTTGAACAGTCTCGGACCTCTGATGTTGATAGAGTTCTCTCTCAGAGTACCAGTTGCACCTCTGTTTTTCAACGGGGGTATTCTGCACATCCTGCCATGTCTTCTGGTCTCATGTGATGTTATTTCTGTGTGCAGGTTTGGGACCAGCCCCTCTAATATTTTCCACGTGTAAATTATTATGTACCTCTCCCGCCTGCGCTCAAGGGAGTACAGTTTTAGGCTCTTTAGTCGGTCCCAATAGTTTAGATGTTTTACTGAGTGGATTCTAGCAGTAAAGGATCTCTGCACGCTCTCCAGGTCAGCAATTTCTCCAGCTTTGAAAGGTGCTGTCATTGTGCAGCAGTACTCCACTCTAGAGAGCACAAGCGTTTTGAAAAGTATCATCATCGGTATAGCATCTCTAGTGTGAAAAGTTCTTGTTATCCAACCTGTCATTTTTCTTGCAGTTGTGACGGCTACTTTATTATGTTCTTTAAAGGTAAGGTCTTCCGACATGAGTACACCCAGATCCTTTACATTGCCTTTTCGTTCTATGTTATGATTTGCCTGAGTTTTGTACATGGTTTCCGTTTTTATATTTTCATTTTTTCCATAGCGCATGAGCTGGAACTTATCTTCGTTAAACACCATATTATTTTCTGTAACCCATAGAAAGACCTGATCTACATCTGACTGGAGGTTCGCCGTGTCCTCTATGTTGCCTACTCTCATGAAGATCCTAGTGTCATCTGCAAGGGATGATACAGTGCTATAGGTTGTGTTCTTGTCTATGTCCGAAATGAGGATGAGAAAAAGTACTGGAGCAAGCACAGTACCTTGGGGGACTGAGCTCTTCACGGTTGATGGGCTGGATTTTATTTTGTTGACTATTACACATTGGGTTCTGTTGGTCAGGAAATTGTAGATCCATCTGCCTATTTTTCTGGTAATTCCTTTTGAACGCATTTTATGTGCAATAACACCATGGTCACATTTATCAAAAGGTTTTGCGAAATCTGTGTAAATTACATCCGCGTTTTGTTTGTCTTCCATAGCATCTAATGCCATATCATAGTGGTCCAGCAACTGCGACAGGCAAGAGCGCCCTGTTCTGTAACCATGTTGTCCGGGGTTATGGAGTTGCTGTGATTCCATGTATTTTGTGATTTTACTTCTTAGCACTCTCTCAAAAAATTTTATGATGTGCGATGTTAGTGCTATCGGTCTGTAATTTTTTGCCTCTGCCTTATTTCCTCCTTTATGAAGTGGTGCTATCTCTGCTGTTTTTAGTATATCAGATTCATATACCATCCATCCAGATTCCCCCCTCCATCCATCCATCCATCAATCCAGATCCCCCCACCATCCATCCATCCATCCATCCAGATCCCCCCACCATCCATCCATTCAGATCCCCCCCACCATCCATCCATCCATCCATTCAGATCCCCCCCACCATCCATCCATCCATCCATTCAGATCCCCCCCCACCATCCATCCATCCATCCAGATCCCCCCCACCATCCATCCATCCATCCAGATCCCCCCCACCATCCATCCATCCATCCATCCAGATCCCCCCCACCATCCATCCATCCATCCAGATCCCCCCCACCATCCATCCATCCATCCATCCATCCATCCATCCATCCATCCATCCATCCATCCATCTATCCAGATCCCCCCCCACCATCCATCCATCCATCCAGATCCCCCCCACCATCCATCCATCCAGATCCCTCCACTATCCATCCATCCATCCAGATCCCCCCCACCATCCATCCATCCATCCATCCAGATCCCCCCACTATCCATCCAGATCCCCCCACTATCCATCCAGATCCCCCCCACCATCCATCCATCCATCCATCCAGATCCCCCCACTATCCATCCATCCATCCATCCAGATCCCCCCACCATCCATCCATCCATCCAGATCCCCCCCCCACCATCCATCCAGATCCCCCCACCATCCATCCATCCAGATCCCCCTCACCATCCATCCATCCAGATCCCCCTCACCATCCATCCATCCAGATCCCCCCACCATCCATCCATCCAGATCCCCCCACCATCCATCCATCCATCCAGATCCCCCCACCATCCATCCATCCATCCAGATCCCCCCACCATCCATCCATCCATCCAGATCCCCCCCACCATCCATCCATCCAGATCTCCCCCACCATCCATCCATCCATATCCCCCCCACCATCCATCCATCCAGATCTCCCCACCATCCATCCATCCATCCAGAGCCCCCCACCATCCATCCATCCAGATCCCCTCCACCATCCATCCATCCATCCATCCAGATCCCCCCCACCATCCCTCCAGATCCCCCCCCACCATCCATCCATCCAGATCCTCCCCCCCACCATCCATCCATCTAGATCCTCCCCCCCACCATCCATCCATCTAGATCCTCCCCCCCCACCATCCATCCATCTAGATCCTCCCCCCACCATCCATCCATCCAGATCCTCCCCCCCACCATCCATCCAGATCCTCCCCCCCACCATCCATCCATCCAGATCCTCCCCCCCACCATCCATCCATCCATCCATCCATCCAGATCCTCCCCCCCACCATCCATCCAGATCCTCCCCCCCCATCGTCCATCCATCCAGATAGTCCTTCCCACCATTCATTCATCCAGTTCCCCCCCCCCACCATCCATCCATCCAGTTCCCCCCCTCCACCATCCATCCATCCAGTTCCCCCCCCCACCATTCATCTATCCAGTTCCCCCCCCCCACCATCCATCCATCCATTCAACTCCCCCACCATCCATCAGTTCAGATCTCCCCCACCATCCATCCATCCATTTAACTCCCCCACCATCCATCCATCCAGATCCCCCCCACCATCCATCCATCCAGATCCCCCCCCACCATCCATCCATTCAGATCACCCCCACCATCCATCCATCCAGATCCCCCCACCATCCAGATCCCCCCACCATCCAGATCCCCCCACCATCCAGATCCCCCCATCATCCAGATCCCCCCCATCATCCAGATCCCCCCCATCATCCAGATCCCCCCCATCATCCAGATCCCCCCCATCATCCACATCCCCCCATCATCCAGATCCCCCCACCATCCAGTTCCCCCCACCATCCAAATCCCCCCACCATCCAAATCCCCCCACCATCCAGATCTCCCCACCATCCATCCAATTCCCCCCACCATCCATCCATCTAATTTTGCCCCACTATCCATCCATCCATCCAGTTCCCTCCCAATATCCATCCATCCAGTTCTCCCCTACCATTGGGGAACTGGATGGATGGTCCAGTTCCCCCTACCATTGGGGAACTGGATGGATGGTGAGAGGAATTGGATGAATGGACTGATATTGGTGGGGATCTGAATGGATGGATGGTGGGGGGGGGGGGCGGTGCTACTCTGGTTTGGCCGGTAGCATTACCAGTATCGCTACCGGTACCCACCTCAGGGGTAGCGACCTGAACCTAGAATTGCAACATAACCTTAACCTTTATGTTAAGGTTATGTTGCATAACCTTAACGGTTATGCAACATAACCTTAGGTTTTAAGGTTTTCCTTTAGAGTATTGTATATCTGGTGGTGGTCTAGCATTCCCAGATTTTCCTTGCTTTTATTCAGGGGGGGGGGAGGGGCAGATTTTGGTACTGTCTTCCAGTAGGTGCTTGGGGAATTTTAGATGTATCCTAGGTTTGGGGCTTATGAGGTGTGTAGCTTGGGGGATTCCCAAAGGGACCCATCAGGAAGAGGCTTTCATAACATTCAATGCTGGATTTATTCTTTGATACTGCTCAAAGACTGAAATGGAGTTGAAAATTTATTACTGTTGTTTTAAATTAGTTTACTGTATGCTTTCTTACTTGCAGGAAGAGGATGATCTTGCTGTGATGAATGTTCGTGTCGAGGATTTAATGTCTGCTGGCTCAGGAGAAGTAGTACATCATGAAACACTAATTATTGTGGTTGGTATGTATCTATCAATAACCCCAGTGCCTACTCTCTCCTGGAAGCTCCACATTAGAGGGTAGCCTTTCATTCCTTCAAACTTTTTAATTCCTCCCTCCACCCTTTCTTTAATATATTGTTCCACTTCCCTTTCAAGATATTGATAGTTTGTGTTTACCATATTTATCTCGCCTCATTGTGTCCTTGTTCACTCATTAAATTAGTCTTGGGTATCCTACTATTTTGTCCATACCTCCTAAGAAAAAGTTTGGCAATTGAATGAAAAATATAGGATGTTGTGTTTTGTAGATACAGTGGCGCCTAGATTAACGAATTTAATCCATTCCGGCACCTAGCTCGTCATGTGGAAAACTGGTCTTGCAAAACAACAACAACACTGTTGTCGGAGGTGTCCAAGAACCACCGTTAACGCTCATTAATCGAGCGAAAGCTCGTCAGTCGAGACAAATTGTCTGCGAGTGGCTTGCTTGTTACTCGAAATGCTCGTAACTGGGGTCGCTCATCACTCGAAGGTCCACTGTACTTATTGAGTGACATGACAGGATATTAAATATATCCTTGAGGCCTAAGGCCATTCTATCCTCCAGATAGATACGTTCACTCGACCCTCCTCGTGGTTGTCATCGTCAGCCGCTTTGCGTTGTGAGGGGTCACGTTTGATAGTAGATCCCTTATATCTTCCGTTATTCTTGCTGGTGCCAGATGATCTGTTCAGGAGTACAGACCCTCTCCTTCCCTCTGCAGCAGGTGCTAAAGATTAGGGCATGTTCCCTTCAGGTGCGCAAGTGAGGTGTGTCTATGCCTCATGTTTGGAGCCTTGAGTTATTCCAAGACAGAGTGCTCTTCTTCCCAAGCTCACTGCATCAATTGCAGTGACACACTGCCTTCTCCTGCATATGTGTGCACTACAAATTTGAGGAAGCCATCCTCAATTTGAAACATTGTGATCATTTGTTTTTTCCTGAGGCGAGACACAATTTTCACTGTCTTCCCTCTTTCTCAGGCATTTCTTATGCTCTTGTGTTGCATTTCCCCTTCTTTTTCGCCCTCTACTGGTTTCTCAGTTTCGCTACTGTTTCCAGGTCTTGGACCCCGATACCTCCACCTCTCACCTGCTCCTTTGCATTTTGGGCTAGAGGGTCTTCCTCCTGGTTCTCCATCTGGTGTTTCCTTCCTCCTTTCCTGGTCTTCCTTGTCTCATGTGCCCTCTTTCCCGTCTCGCCCCAATCCTCCTTCTCAGCTCTCCCCTCTGTCTCTTGGGCCTCCTCACCACCTGTCTGTTTGGCCATTGCCAGCGTTCTTCCTGTTGACCATTCCCGTTCTCCTCTGGTTGAAACTGTCGAGGCTGTTGCCCAGTACTAGTACATTGCTGATGGTACGACTGTCTTTCTACGTCAGAAACGTAAGCCTGGCTCCTCTCCTTCTTCCTCCCCGGCGGGTAAATAGGCTTCAATATATTCTTCACCTTCCGACTCTGACACTATCCCTGCTTCTCCCATTTCAGTGGCAGAGTCACCTGTTCCTGCTATTGACATTCCCTTGGTCCTTGATTCTCTGTTGGATGCTGCCCTTGATCTGATGTACTCTTCTGTTTCTGTCCTTCCTGCCCCTGATTCCCTTGATCGCCCCTCTCCGATTATCCCTCCTTCTCCTGACTGTCAGTCCACCTCTGGTCCATCCTCCCACTCCCTTATCTCTATTATCTTTGCTAACTTTGCCTATGCCCCGTCACCCCGATTTCACTGATCCTGGTCCTGATCTTACTTAGTCTATTGTGTTCTTCTTTACCTTTGTTTTTCCCTTGTTATTTCTGTCCTCTTCCTCTTGTCCATGTCTGCTCTTCAATGGAATGTTATGGTTTTTATGCCAACTTCCATGAAGTTCCAAATTTGGCAATATGCCAAATTCAGATCACGCAGCTTTCACAGCTCTGTGTTTGTCTCCGGGAACCGATGCTTGGCGCTTGTCCTGGTCACTTCCATGGTTATTCCTTTCTCTCTTCCCCTCCAACTTTTGCTAGGGCCCATAACTCTACTGCTCTCTTGATCCGTCATGATATTCTCGTCCCCCTACTTTTTTAGTTGCCCATTCAGTGTTCTGCAGCCTGTATCTTTGTGGCTAATTGGTATACAGTCTGTTCTGTTTATATCCCTTAAATGTACTACTTTCTCTTTATGATTTTAAACGCCTGTTGAACTCCTTACCAGAGTCTGTGCTCCTTTTGGGTGATTTTAACTGTCAGCATACCCTCTGGGGGATGTTCTGACGAACATCTGGGGCTGTCTTCTTGAACGATTTATCTCTGTCTTTTCTGAATTCTGGTGAACCCACTCATTTTGACTCCTGCACTCACACCCTTTCCTTTCTTGCTCTTTCTCTCTGCTCATCTTCTTTTTATTTGGACTTCATCTGGCGGGTTCTTGATGACTTCCTTCCCTTTTGGTGTCCTTGGTTGCAGAGGATTTTCGCGCCCGTTGGCATTTGGCTTTGGTCTAGTGATTCTTTTTTCCTTCTCAAGCGGTCTTCTTCCTGGCTTGAGGAGGATGTGGAAGTGTTGAGTACTGGGTCTTCGTCTAGTGTGCTATCCTCGGCAGCTCGGGTATCGGCTGCACTGTTGAAACTCTTTGCGCCTATCCTGAAGGAGGCGGTGTCTCTGTTCTTTGCTTCTCACCTTGCGTCCTGTCAGGCTGAGCTCACCCTTTCCTTGGAATCCGCTTGGCCCCTGGCTCTTAGATTTTCGTCTCCACTTCGCTCGTTGCTGTTTGCGGAGGCTGCTGTCACGCAGTTGATGCAGGCCGCTAGTTGTCGTCCTATGTCGGACTTGTAGGTTCTCCAGGATGGCCCTTTTCGGAGGGGTCGTACCAGGGCTCAGGGTTCCGCTGGTCGAGGTGGGTCATTGGTGCCAGTTTCTAAGCCGAAAATGCCTTTGGAGCTGGCATCGTCTGATTGGTGTGGTGATGGCTCTGTTCGGCGCTTGGTTTCTTATAAGGGGCATCGGCCCTTTCACAATTCGCCCCGTTGATGGAGCGATGGGGGGAAAGCTTGCTCTGTTTGCTCGACCTTGGTCCCATGAAAAGTGGATGAATTCGATCGTGTCGTCCGGCCTTTGGTGGCATTGGGCGGCTCACCCTCCTTTGGGGGATTCGGTGCTGGCGGGGCAGAATTCTTCTCCTGCGCTTCGTCAGGTCATCTTGGAGTGGGTGCGCTTGGGCATAGTCGAAACGATCCCCGTCTCTCAAGTGGGTTTCCTGCCTGTTTCCAGTGCAGAAACAGGACTGTGCGGATCTGCAGTTCATTCTGGACTTGTCCCGTCTAAACCCCTGGATTCCTTGCCCCTCCTTTTGAATGACTACTGTCTCTGGTCCGGCTTCTGTTTGAGCCGTGTGCCTGGATGGTGTCCCTCAATTTCAAGGACACTTATTGGCACATTCCTATTCATCTGAGGTTCAGGGACTGGTTAGGTTTCGTGGTGGGGCATCAGGCTTACCGCTTTCGTTGCTTTCCTTTTGGTCTGAATCTGGTTATCTTGAGGTTATCTTGAGTTGATTTTTTTTTTATAGTGTCCCTGCGGCCCAGTCCTTGACCAGGCCTCCACCGGTCGGCCGAGCGGACAGCACGCTGGACTTGTGATCCTGTGGTCCTGGGTTCGATCCCAGGCGCCGGTGAGAAACATTGGGCAGAGTTTCTTTCACCCTATGCCCCTGTTACCTAGCAGTAAAATAGGTACCTGGGTGTTAGTCAGCTGTCACGAGCTGCTTCCTGGGGGTGGAGGCCCGGTCGAGGACCGGGCCGCGGGGACACTAAAAAGCCCCAAAATCATCTCAAGATAACCTCATCTCAAGATAACCCCCAGGAAGCAGCCTGTGACAGCTGACTAACTCCCAGGTGCCTATTTGCTGCTAGGTAACAGGAGCACAGGGTGAAAGAAACTCTGCCCGTCGTTTTTCTCTGGCACCCGGAACCACAGGATCACGAGTCCAGTGTGCTGTCCGCTCGGCCGACCAATTCCCCTGGCACCTCGTGTATTCACGAGTCTTACCCAGGTCATGGTGACCCGGCTGCGTCTGCTAGGGATTCGGGTTCTGGCTTACCTCAACGACTGACTGGTGTGGGCTCCCAGTTGGTCCGCTTGTCTGCTCGCCAGGGATATGGTTCTTTCCCAGCTCACCGGGTTCGGATTCCCGGTGAACTGGAGGAAGTCCCATCTGGTTCCATCCAAGGTTCAGACCTGGCTGGTCTTGTTTGGGACTCTTGGACCACTTCCTTGTCTCTCCCTTCAGCGGCATTGCTGAGGCTGCTGCCACGCCTTCGGTTGTTTTTGAGGGGTCTCGGGTCACTTGGCGGTTGCTCAAGCAGTTGTGCGGGAGTCTGAAATTTGCCGTGCTGGTCTACCCGCCGGGTCGGGTTTGGGTTCGGCGTCTGTTCTGGTTCCTTCGGGGATGCCCCTTCCGTCTCTCTCGCGATCGCTGGGTTCGTCCTTCCGGGGGCATTGCATTGATTGCTGCGTCACCAGCTTCCTCTTTGGGGTTTTCGGGGTTCAGTGCCTTGGCACCTACCCGAACCCTCGCTCGATGTGTTCATGGAAATGTTGTCTCTCGGCTGGGGCTTTTTGACCAGTGCTCACCAGGCCAGCCAGGGATGGTGGGATCCGTCCTTCTATTGGGCTTACAGCACAGTGCAGGAGTTTGTGGCGGTCTGGTTTTCGCTTCTGAGTGTTCGTGTTGTTCAGGGTTTGACCATCTGGCTCCATTCAGACATTTCCTCGGTGGTTCATTACCTGAACTGCAGAAGCTCTCTTCGGTCTTTGCTTCTTTGTGGCTGGTCGCTTCGAGTGGCTTGTCTGCTGGCTTCTCAGGGTTTGACTTTCCGAGCAGTTCATATCCAAAGAGTGTCCAACGTCCTGGCAGATGGCCTGTCTCGGTTCATTTCCCTGTCCACGGAATGGATGATCGATGCTGACTCCTTTCATTGGCTCTGCTGGACATACGGACTCCTGAAAGTGAACCTCTTCGCGTTGGAGTGGTAGATATGAGGGCACTATCACAGTGCCCTCATATCTCTGGAGTCCTTTAATCCTGTCCATACTGTACTGTGGTCGTCAAAATTCAATATTGGCTGTTTCTCATCTCCAGCAGATTTAAGACAGTCGAGTTTTGCTAGGTTCCCAGCCATATTGGTGTTTCCTTAACCCTTGTGTTGCTAAGGGCTATTTGGCCATTGTCACCCACAGGTGCATAACGAAAAAAAAAATTCTTCTAAACCTGTTAATTTGTGTTCTCTGATCATGGGAAAAATAATAATAAAATCTTAAGTGGCATATTTTGCCTGCTATAGGGCGGGGAAGTCTGGCAAAAAACAGGCACTGACTCCTCATGCATCCCAGACGGTCTGCTCTGCCCCAGCTGTCAGGCAGGAGTGGCCACAAAAAGATAATTACCTAATTATTTCCATGTCTCTGAATGATTTTTCTTCATTTTTTGCTGTAATATTATTCAGTGGTGTGTAGTATATATTTATATAATAAAATGTGTGAATCATCACTGTACTCAAAATTATGATGTTCATATTGTTGATTTAATTATGTTCATCAAACAGTGAACAAATACTTTGTCAGTTATTACACTATATACACAGGTTATATATAAGTATCTGTATATTTTGTTTTCCATAACAAACCATTAAGTTGGTATTATGAGTCAAAAAGCAACGAGGAGTGACCGCAACACACCAGCCAGCCACTCACTGCCACACACTCCCTCAACACCTCACTCGCCCACATTCTCTTCCCACCATACTGTTTTTGCTTTTATTCACTATATACAGACATTATATATAAGTATCTACATGTTTTGTTCACCACAACTGTACAACTAATCTGATAGTTCAGGCACTAAGAGACGTTGCTACACACAGTCAGCTGGCGGCTACCTCCCTCACACATTCAAGGTCAGACACTAAAATTTCTCCCCAACAATACTTTTTGTGGTGTTATTACCCTATATACACACATTATATACAAGTATTTACATGTTTTGTTCACCATAACTGTTCAGCTAATCCAGTATAGTGCCCAAAGAGCATAGTGGCCTCCCCTACCAACATGAAATCTTGCAGATATTGGCACCTCCCTCACCAAAATGGCTTCTTCCCCACACTCCTTTTGCTGTTATTACACTATATATATATACACGTTATATATAAGTATTACATTTGTGTCCACCATAACAAACCACTAAGTTGGTATGCTGAGTGGCAGTGGCAGCCAGTGGCAGCCCGCCACTGGTTGATTCCAAGTATCAATGTTCCTGTGGCCTGATCTCTGACCAGGCCTCCTGGTTACTTGTCTGATTGACCAGGCTGTTTGATGTGGTTGCTCGCAGCCTGGCGTATGAGTCAGCCCGGTTGATCAGGTATCCCTTGAAGATGCTTGTCGAGTTCTTTGAAAACTGGCCGATCTCTTGTAGTGATGTCTTGTATGTGTAGGGAAAGTGTGTTAAAAAGACTTGGGCCTTTCATGTTGATCGAGTTCTCTCTCTCTCAGCATGCCTGTTGCACCTCTGCTCTTCAGTGTTCTGTTTTGCACATCCTGCCATGCCTTCTGGTCTCATGGCAAATTAGGTTAGGTTCATTTTCTCTTTTCTTTGAGAAAATTAGAAAATCCGTAGGAGCCGTAATGAGGATCTGAACCTATGCGCTGGGTGTTCCCAGGCACATGCTCCAGACAACTAGGCCATGACATAGTCAAAAGGATTGCAACCTGGGGTACTACTGCACCCACAAGGATTCACGAGGCTTCCACTGAAGCTGAACAAGGGTTTCACACAATCCCCCAATACCCTTTGGCTCTGAAAGCCTCAGAAATACTCATGGATGCAGAACTACATAGGTCTTCTCAAAACTATGAGAACTACACTTGTGATGTCCTGTTTTCATTGTACTCTGTCATATGATACTTTAAAACTACTGACAGTTTCAGCATCCACTGCCTGCTCACTTAAATTATTCCATCTGTCTACCACTGTATGTGTGTTCAAAAGAGAGCTTCCTTATATTTTTTACCTCCTTTGTTTTCCTAGCTTGAATCTTTAATCTCTTATTCTTGAAGTTGCTGGTTTCAAAAATTCCTGTTTGGTTTGTTGATTCCTGTTACTAATTTATATGTAGCAATCATATTGCCTCTTTTCCTCAGAGGCAATATGATAATTAAGATGATACAACCTTGATCACTAATTGAGAATGATATGCTGTGTATGAACAGAGGTAGATGTTCTTGAATGAAACATTGGTCTTGTAAGCATTACATGCCAAGATGAGACTGAAAATATATTCATGTAGAAAGTATGTTTATAGTTTATAATAGTAGTTGAGTGTGAAGTTCTACACTGGATGAGGAGTTTTAGACTGGTAATTACTTTTTATCCAAAATTTCTATTTGTTTTAATTTTAAGAGAGATTGTCATTGTATTTTTTTACCAGAAACATTTGAGACTGAATTGACACGCCTTCAGAATTCTGGTTTTTTGTTGGTGGATGGAACCCCTGTTCAAGACTTGCCATCACCTATGAGATCAAGAAGGCTTCGGCAGGTACTGTACATCTTTATATTTATAATGAGGGATTTTAACCATAAGACTGAATGAATCTAACATTGCAAAAGGGAAAGTAATTTCTTGACATAGTACAGGACTTTTCTCTTACGACATGACTAAGCTCACCGGAGCTTAATCATTTATGCCATTACCGAGGAAGGCAATCAGAAAGTCAGTGAGTCGAAACAAACACAGCTGGCTTACTCAAAGACCTGTAGACTCGAAAACAGCCATAAAAAACCCCAAACTATTTGAAGAAATGACCAAAAGTTTTTATTGCAGTGTCCACTCATTTGCCCTATCCTCCTCCTCGTTTGGGAAGGGTAGGGGGAAGGAGAGGGCAGGTCATGGCTCGCATGGCTCTGATATGTGCCGGGTACGTCACTATTGCTCTGGCCGCAGTATTTTCTTGGGTTTTCGTTTGCCTTGGTGACTGTTCTTTCATGCGTGTGTGCCAGGAGTTTAGTCTATTTGGAGTTCAGGGTTACTTTTCCTGGGTGCTCCCTAGTGCTTCCCTTGTACTGCCTAGGTTTTCTTCCCTGGAATGTTTGGGGAATGTTTCTTTAGAGGTCCACCTCACTTGTGGTGGCCTTTGCCTTGGGATGAGTCTGGAGTTTTGCACATCTGTCTTTTCCCCAGTTGGAGCATCTTAGTTGGTGGGGTGCATTGGGTTCCATATGAGCTGCACTTCAGCAAGCTGATGTAGGTTTTCCCAGCTGTTTTAGCCATGCTGGGTTAATTTAGTAGAATCTCTTAAGAGTACAGACATTTTTGAGTGTCCCTGTGCCTGGGTGTCTTGCGGGTTAAGGGGCCTCTGGCCTCTGGGGGTGTGTCGACCCTGCCCTCGCTTTTTGTGAGATGAGGGGTGTTTGTCGTCTGTGCAACAAGGTGACATTCATTCCACTTGCCTATGCTGTGCTACCTGTTGAGTCAGTGACACCTTTGACTCAAGTCATGTGGGGTGTCCCCCATCATGTTAATCTCCATCTTAGCCCTCCTGTTGGTGCTTGGGCTTTTCAGGCAGCATCCCTACTTCGTGTTAAGTTTTCTGTGAGCGGTCTAGGTTGTGTGCCTGTTTGGCAGCCCCGGAGTTGCCTCGGTTTTTTGCGTCTTGAACCTGGGGGTATTGGTTTCCTCCTTTTTGGCTCCAACTGTGCTTTCTCTTCCCTCTCTGTCGAGCTTGGGTTGATCTCCTTCCAGGTTTGCTCTTCTTCCAGTTCTCTTCCCCTTCCTTGCTTGTGGGACTGAGATGTCTGGATGTTTGAAGTTCATTCAGGGCAGGGTTTAGCTCCAGACGTGGCTTGGGTGACTTTAGGGGGGCTTTTCCCTTCTGATTTGAGCATGGAGGCAGTTGAGTCTCTCGGTCCCACCGAGGCCTCTGGACCTTTTTACTAGGCAGCCCCTTCCTTCGAGGCCTTTTCCCTGGATTCTGCTGGTCTTTCCCGGGTGATGGGTGTGGATGATGGCTTTGTCCCAAGGCCCCTCCACTGCAGTTTTCATGGCTTGGATAAGTCAGAGTTGGGGATCATGGTCCCCTTTGACCTTTTATGGTTCCTAGCATCTTCTGAGGAGGATCTTTGGCTACAGGGTGGAGTTTCTGTACCCCCTTTCTTCCTGTATGAGTTGGATTGTGTGTGGCTTTTCCCTGGGTTTGCCTCCAGGTACCTTTCCTTGCGGGTTCCCCATTTTGGGGCTTGTGGGGTGTTTTATGCCTCCCATGTGGCCAGGTTTGTACCTCACAGTTGAACCTGGCCTTCTTTGTATTTAGGTCCTCTTCCCTTGTTGGGTGTGCTGCACAGTTCCGGAGTCTTCGTGGTTAGCAAACCTTTCTTTGTTTTTCCCAGTTCTCTGGCGCTGTTTTTGCCAGTACCACTCGTTTGAGTGGCACGAGGTTGTGAGTGTGTTTCTGATGTAGGGGTGCCACTCCTTTGAGTCTCCTCATGCCCCTGCTCCTCCTCCTCCTTTTAACCCTGCTCTTCCCCAAACTGTTTGAGTGCTTCATCATCTCTCACATGTTACTTGCTGTTAGTGTCAGTTTTGGTGGTCAACCACCGTGCCCTTCAGCATTTGGGCTGTGTTGTGTTTTTCTGAGTCCCCTTAAGCGGCATTCTCCGTGGCTCGTGGGGAACTTGGGTGCATTCAAGAGTCGTCCTCTTGCAGGGGTTTTGGCCTCAGCCGTGCCATTGTCGGTGACTCTTCCTGAGGCTGTATGCTTCCCTTCGTGGGATACGGTGGACACGTTCTGCTCTGTGCGGCTTGCATGTCAGCTGGCTGTGCTGAATTTCTTTGGGTTCAGCTTGGGCCCTCGTCCTCTTTCATGCGGATTGAGGATGTTCCAGGTGTTTGTCGAGGTGTGTGGCTGGGTTGTATGCACTTCCTGTGACTGCTTTGGCTGCGTTTCTTTGGCACTGTGCTCACTCTGCTCGCAAGACCGCGTCTCAGGTTTTGCACTGGCCCTTTTGCATTTCAAACCATTGATGGGATGGTGGGAGCTTGGCTTGCCTGGTTTGCCAGCTCGTGATCCCATGTTTGTGGGCCTTTCAGATCATTTCTATTGGCCTTTGTTGGGGCTGGTTGTTCCCCGCCTCCTTCGGGGGGTTTGAGTCTGTCCGGGTAGGCTTCCTCCCCACATCTGTCAGCTCGTCTCTGGTTGGGTGACTTTGGGCATGGTCGACACATACATTTCTTTTGGGGAACTTCTGGTTCTACAGCGGGATTCTCTAGATCTTCGGTTCATTCTCAATCTTTTGTGGTTGAACCTCGTTTTTATCTTGCCCCTCTTTCCAGATTACCACTTTGTCCCAGGACTTTCACTCTCAAGCCAGGCACTTGGATGTCTTCCCTGAATCCCTGTGATGCTTCTTAGCACATCCTTGCCTATCTGAGGTTCAGGGATTGGTTAGGATTTGTGGTAGGGCTCCTACTTCTTGCTCCTACTTGACTTCCTGCTTCCAGGTTCTTCTGTTCAGCCTGAATCTGGCTGTGCGTGTTTTCGTACACTTTGCTTGGATTGTGGTGGCCCGTCTTTGTCTCTTAGGTGTTCGGGTTTTGACCCACCTCGACAACTGGCTGGTTTGGGCTTCCAACCAGTCCGCATGTCTGCTAGCCATGGATCTGGTTCTTTTCCAGTTACCTGAGTTCAGGTTCCTGGTGGATTGGCAGAAGTCCCCATTGGTTCTGGCCTGGGTTCAGACTTTGTTGGGCCTTGTCTGGGTTCTTGCTCAGAGTTGCTGTCCTTGCCTTTGGCAGCCTTGTTCCAGTACAGCACTGCTGTTGGTTGGCGTTGAGTTGCCTTCAGGTGACTCAACTTTGCCCTTCGCTTTTTATTTCCTGGGCAGGGTTTGCCTTCAGGGGTGTGCTGGTGTCTTCAGGGTGCCCCCTTTTGCTGCTGCCACGACTGATGGGTGCAGATTCCATTGGCCCTGCGTCAGCTGCTGTGTTGCTGGTTTCCTCTTGGGTATTTTGGGGGTTCAGTCCCCTGGTGCTTTCTTCTGCCCATGCTTTCTTATGCTTGATATCCTTATGGCCGCCTTGGCTCTTGGCTGGGGCTTGGTCACCAATGCTTATCATGCTGGTTTGGGGCTGTTGTCTTCCTGCCTTCATTGGGCACACAGTTTTCTGTGGGAGTCTGCAGCCATGTGGCATGCACTATGGTGGATACGAGTTCCTCTGAACTCTATTGTTTGGCTCCATTCAGACTATTCCCACATAGTTCATTGTATCAGTCAGAGGGGATTTGCTTCAGTCCCTGTGTCTCTGAGCTGGACTCTGTGTGTGTAGCTCTTCTTCTGGGTTCTCAGAGTTTGACTCTCCGTGCAATTCATGTCCTGGGAGTATGCAACATCCTTGCCGACGGTCTGTCCCCGTTCCGTCCCATCTTCACAGCATGGACTGCCAGCGCTGCCTCCTTCCTCTGGCTTTGTGAGACATTCGGGCTCCAGGATGTGGACTTTTCATGTCAGCTAGGTCCCAGCATCTCCCTCCTTGCATAACACCGTTCACCAACTGCAAGGCCCTTGCTGTGGATATCTTTTGGCTGGGCTAGTTTAGGCGGGGATTTCTGTACCTCTTACCCAGTCTGGCTTTTGCTCTGGGTCTCGGTGCTGTTGTAGTCCTCTCAGGGTGATCTTCTGGCTCCTTGGTGGCCGACCCAGCCTTGGTTCTGTCACTGCTTGCTTGGTGTCCGAACCCAGTGATTTTTTCATGACTCCGCCTTTTTCAGAAGGTTGGACCAGTGACGTTTCTCACTGGTTCAAGCTTCACCTCATCTCTTTACATTTGGTGGTTCTGAAAAGTGTGTATCGCCATTCTTCTGCCGATCGGGTGGTTTTGTTGAAGATGTCCCACCTTCAATAAGGTGGGTCTTGTTGAAGGTGCTGTCTTCCATGAAGGGACAGTGTGGGATTCGTGGCATTAGTTCACCACTCTTTCTTCCTCTTTGTTGTCCTTCGTTTTGTCCAGTTCTTTCTCTTTTCTACTCGGGGGTTCTCTTGGTTGGCTTCTCGTGGTTGGCTTCTCATGCTGCCTCTGTCGCCTTGTGTTTTTTGTTCCTATGGCACTGGTGGGGGCCGCTGCAGCTTGTGTTTAGGGTCACTGCTTTCTTGGCTCCGTTTTGCAGGATGTTTAGGGTGTTCACCTCTAACCGGCATTGTGCCGCCTGGGCTTTCTTAGTCTCTGGCCCACATTTCTTTTCTCCTTTCCATTCAGTTTTACTGTCGCCTTCTGTTCAGCTTGTTTCCGGTTCCCGGTTCCAATGCCTGGTTCACTCCTCTGGCTCTGGTTCTTGGCCTCTCGCTTTGTTCAGTCAATTTTCCTTATTGTTGATGGCTCCTTTTCTGGCTGTGATTGGGTCAGTTAGCAGTTGACCTCTGGAAGGGTCCTTGCGTCATTGGGGGTTTGTTTTGTCCGGTAGTGCTTCATCTGTTCTAGGGTGGCAGCTTCCGCTGTGCCCTTTGTACTGGTGGTTCTGCCTCAGTGGCTTCCATGAGGGTTGCTTAGGTATTTTGGGTCCCATGTTGCAGAGTTATATCTTTTTGGGTTGTTCGCAGTGTTTCTTTGATTGCCAGCCTGTGATCTCTTCTTGTGCTCGTAGAGTTCTGAGGTTTGCTGTTTCTTGGCTGTCCTCGTTTCCCTGACCTGAGCTGTTGTTCGGGCATAGGGGTTTCCAGTTGTTCTGGGTTTGGGTGGCCCTTTTCCTGTTGGGGGCTGCTTGGGTCTTGGCGGTCGTGTTTGATCTTGACTTACATTTTGGCTGGGTGTGTCTTCTTCGTTGTTGTGTAGACAGTTCTTCCTCCTCCTTGGTGCCTGCCCATTAACTCTTCTTCGTGGGTAGTTAGCTTCAGGGAGCCACAAGGGGGCTACCTCCAGAAAACGTGTTGAATGTAATGAAACACCATTTTCTGGATGAGCCTCGGTGGCTCCCAACACCCTCCCTTCCCTAGGGAGTTGGGTTCTTACATTGTTCATTGAACTAAAGGTGGAGCGGCCTGTGAACCTGTCCTCCCTCCCTCCCCCCCTCCTTTCCCCAAACGAGTGGGATGGTGGGGCATACAAGTGGGCTCTGGGTTGTAACATTTTTGGTTGTTTACATAGTTTGGGGAGTTCTGAGGCTATTTTTGAGCCGGCAGGTCTTAGAGGTAGTCAACCGTTTCTTTAGACTTGCTGACTTTCTGGTTGCCTTCCTCAGTGGCTGTATAAATGAATAACTTAATATATAAATGCCACAGCTCCCTGCACTTCTGCGAGGGAGGAGACCAGGTTCTATTACTGGGTCCCTTGTAGGCCAGAGAACTCTGTAATTGATGGCACCTAGGATATGGCATCTACATCGGAGATGGTAGCTTCTGGGATCCACCGTGGCTCACCCAGAAACTGGCATTTCATTACATTCAGTGCTTTTTTTTCTATTGTATAGACAGTAGGGTATTCATATGTAGAGCCTGGATATAGGCTTCTTTTATTAGCATAATTTTATTCACTAACATGCATAGAAATTAGGTGTTTTCTGTGGAGAACCCCTTCGGCTCCACAGAGATATTCTGGGCTGATGTATATATATATTAGACTTTGGCAACCGTCAATCAATGGAGTTCTAGGCCTACCGGCTCCGTCTTCTTTTGGAGCCAAGCACTTGGATATTGGACCTCTGGGACTCGTATTGGCACGTCCCGATTCATCTGGGGTTCAGGCACTGGCTTGGTTTTGTCATGGGGCAACAGGCTTACAGTTTTCGTTGCCTTCCATTCGGCTGGAATCTGGCACCTCACATGTTTACACACCTTACTCGGGTCATGGAGAACCGTTTGTGTATGTTAGGGGTTCAGGTTCTGGCTTACCTCAACGACTGACTGGTCTGGGCTCCCAGCCAATCCATGTGTCTGCTCTCCAGGGATTTGGTTTTTCCCTGCTCGATGGGTTCGGGTTCTTGGTAAACTGGAGGAAGTCCCATTTGGTTCTCTCAGGTTCGGACTCGACTGGGTCTTGTGTGGGACTCTCAGGCCGCTTCCTTCTTTCTCCCTCCAGTGGTGTAGCTGCAGCTGTGGTCCCGCCTTCAGCTGTTTTTGGAGGGCACCCCGGGCAAGCTGTTGTTCAAGCAGCTGTGCAGGAGTCTGAACTTCACCATGCCGCTCTACCTGTCGGGTCAGATCTGGCTTCAGCGGCTGTTCTGGTTCGTTTGGGGACATCCCTTCCGCCGCTCTCATGATCACTGGGTTCAGACCCGGGGGCCTTGTGTCGGCTGCTGCGTCCCCGGCTTCCTCTTCAGGTTTTTTGAGGTTCAGTGCCATGGCGCCTACCCGAGCCCTCGCTCAATGTGTTCACGGATGCCTTGTCTCTTAGCTGGGGATTTGTGACCAGTGCTCTCCAGGCTGGCCAGGGTCAGTGAGATCCGTCCTTCTGTCAGGCTCACAGCACGGCGTGGGAGTTCGCGATGGTGTGGCATTTGCTTTTAGAGGGTTCGCATCACTTGTGGATTGACGCTCCGGCTCCATTCGGACTGCTCCCCTTTGGTTCACTGTCTGAACCACGGGAGTTAGATGCGGTCCTTGGCTCTTTGGGGCTGGTCGCTTCAGGTGACTCGTCTGTTGAGTTCTCGGGGTTTCTCTCTCCCGGTTCATGTCCAGAGAGTGTCCAACGTACTGGCGGACGACCTGTCCCATTTCATTCCCCTTGTCCACGGAATGGACGGTCGACGCCGACTCATTTCGTTGGCTCTGCCGGACATTTGGGTGCCCGGACGTGGACCTCTTTGCGTCGGCTTGGTTGAGGTGTTTTCCGGTATATGCGGTACCCTTCCCCGACTGCGAGGCCGTCGAGCTCGATTCCTTTTGACTGGATTGGTTGAGGTGGGGTTACCTGTACCTATTCCCACCGGTTCGGTTGTTACTCCAAGCCCTGGCTCGCTTGGAGACTTATCAGGGAAGGGGTAGTCCTTTTGGCCCCTTGGTAGCCGGCTCAGTCCTGGTTTCAGACACTGCTTGCTCGGTGTCTATACCCAAGGGTCTTCCCACAGCTCCGCCTCTTTCAGCAGATCGGTCCAGTCCGGTACGTGGCTGGTTCGATCTTCTCCTCTGCTCTTCGCGTCTGGTCTTTTTGACACGGGTTTATCACGACTTGTATGGTGATCAGGTGGCTTTGTTGATGGTGTCCCCACCTGTGAGTTTCATCTCAGCAGCAGCATGAAGTTTCCTGGCGGTCTTTTCGGCACTTTGATTGTTTTTTTTTTTTTCCTTTTTTCTCTTGGATGCTTCAGGATCGTCATCTTATGCCGAATATTGTCGCTTCGTATCTTGCGGCGCTGGCGAAGCCGCTTCTGCTTGCGTTCTGGGTGGATGTTACTTCTGCTCTATTCCATAAGCTTTCTCGGGCGTTGTTTCACCTCAGGCCTGCTCATGCGCTGCCTGAGCTGCCCTGGTCTTTAGGCAGGGTGCTCTCTTTTCTCTCCTCTCCTTAGTTTGTGAACTGGGGTTGGCTAGCTGGCGTGGGAGGTCTGGGACCAACCCCCTTCGGTTTTCAATTTTTAACCATCTGTAGTTTGTTTTGTAATTCCTACTTTCTTGGTGCCTGACCTGGTAGATGGCAGACATAGACTGCTTCCAATTGCACGGGGATGTGTGTAGGCTATTGCTCCTTGTGCCTCTCTGAGGGAGCCAGGTTTTGACGCTGGTTCCTGGTAAGCCTAGAACTTCATCGATTGACTGTTGCCATGGTCTAATAAATACACATCAGCCCGGTATAGCTCTGGGGAGCCTCCGGGTCTCATCATCCAGAAAATGGCGTTTCATTACATTCAACGCTGGTTTTCTGGAAACATTACTGTACTAACTTAAATGATTTCAACAGGTGGTGAAGCAAATGTGTGCTCTGCTTGGAAATTTGGAAACAACTGAAGTGTCTGATGCAGTAAATACTCTTGTATCTACATGTAGAATAATTCAGCAGAGTCAAGTGGGTACATTTACATATTTTGTAATATATTATAATAAATATATATTATAATCATAAATAATATAATAAATAAATATTATGCAATATATTGTAATAAGTATATGTTACATTTACAAATACCTTGGGTAAAAGTGACCATGTCATTTTGGGAATAAAGTATGCAAAGCATTACAATCTGGAAGAAAATGAGGTTGAAGCAGTTGAAAAAACTGATTTCAGGAGAGGTCATTATGGAGAACTTAGACATTTCTTTAAGGAATTTGACTGGAAAGACTTGCTGTTAGGACATAAGTAAATGTCAAGTTTTGTGAAATATATGATAAAGCACAATAAAATTTATACCAAAGCAGAGATGCAGAACTAGGAAACAGGATTGGTTCAACAGAAATTGCAAGAGGGGCCAGAGACCAAAAGACACAAAAATGGAATCAATATAGGAAGAGGCAAACCCCCAAACATACCAGCGATACAAAGATGCAAGAAACAACTACACGACAGTGAGGAGAGAGGCAGAAAGAAATTTTGAAAAAGGGATTGTGGACAAATGTAAAACAGAACCAGGCCTATTCTATAAATTCATAAACAACAAATTGCAGGTAAAGGATAATATTCAGAGGTTGAAAATGGGAAACAGATTCACGGAAAATTAAAAGGAAATGTGTGAAACATTAAACGAAAAGTTCCAAAGTGTGTTTGTACAAAATGAAATCTTCAGGGAACCAGACACAATAAGAATTCCAGAAAACAAATAGAGCACATAGAGGTGTCTAGAGACGAAGTGGAAAAAATGCTCAAGGAGCTAAGAAAGAACAGATGGAGTTCTTACTTAGCTGGGGAAACGATGGAGTTTCCATCGTTTCCATCTGGAAAACTCCATCTGAATCCAATTTTTCCATTTGAAAAACTCCATCTGAATCCAATTTTTCCATTTGAAAAAAAAAAATCCATCTCAAACTCCATCTGGGATTCAGATGGAGTTTCACCATGGGTTCTGAGAGAATGTGCACCTGAGCTCAGCATTCCACTTCAAGTGTGATTTTTCAGGCATTCCTGTGTACAGAAGTTGTAGCTGATGTGTGGAAAAGGCTAACATAGTTCCAATCTCCAATTTACAAAAGGGGCAGCAGGGAAGACCCATGCTCAATTATAGACCTGTATCTATTGTCTATAATAGACAAGTGTCTATTACAAGTGTAATAGTCAAAATATTGAAAAATAATTAAAACTAAATGGGTAGAACACTTGGTGAAAAACGATATAATATCAGACAGTATGGTTTTCGATCTGGAAGATCCTGTGTAACGAATTTACTCAGTTTCTATGATCGAACCACAGAGATTTTACAGGAAAGAGATGGTTGGGTTGACTGCATCTATCTGGAGCTAAAAAAGACTTTTGACAGAGTTCCCCATAAGAGGTTGTTCTGGAAACTGGAACATATTCGAGGGGTGACAGGTAAGCTGCTAACATGGATGAAAAAGCTTCGGGTGACTGGTCTACTGAGTTCTCTGGGTTTGGCTCTCCTAGCGGTTCACATTTGGGGGGTATCCAATGTCCTGGCGGACAGCATGTCCCGGTATATTTCCCTGTCCACGGAATGGATGGTCGACGCCAACTCGTTCAGTTGGCTCTGCCAGACGTTCGGGCCTCCGAAGGTTTGTCTCTTCGCGTTGGCGTGGTCAAAGGCATCTCCCTGTATACATGGCTCCCTTCTCCGACTGCATGTCCGTCAAGGTCTACGGCTTCAAGCAGGACTGGGTGAGGTGGGATTCC
This sequence comes from Procambarus clarkii, assembly GCF_040958095.1. NCBI lineage: Eukaryota > Metazoa > Arthropoda > Malacostraca > Decapoda > Cambaridae > Procambarus > Procambarus clarkii. The sequence continues at coordinate 40,424,371 of NC_091169.1, forward strand.
CTGTACCTCTTTTCGCCAGTTCAGCTGTTGCTCCAGGTCCAGGCTCGCTTGGAGACTGACCAGGGAAGAGTTGTCCTTCCGGTTCCTTGGGTTCAGGCGCTGCTTGCTCGATGTCTGATCCCAAGGGTCTTCTCACTGCTCTGCCTCTTTCAGTAGATCCGTCCAGTCCGGTACAAGGCTGGTTCATTCTTCTCCTAGAGTCTTTGCGTTTGGAGTTCTGACTTGAGTCTCATCACTTGTATGGGGCGCAGGTGACTTCGTTGTTGGTCTCCCACCTACGTACTTCGTCTTGGTGGTAGTATGAAGTTTCCTGGTGGTCTTTCTGGCTTTTCATATCACTGCATAGGTGTACTTTGGTCTCTGATAGGGTTGTCTTGTTCTTCCTTTCGTGGTTGCTCCAGGACCATCATCTTATGCCTAATACTGATCCGTCATGTTGTGTGGCGCTGGTGGAGCCGCTGCAGCTTGAGTTCGGTATTGATGTTACTTCCGCTCCGTTCCACAAGCTGTCTCGGGCATCGTTTCACCTCTGGCCTGCTCGTGCGTCTCCTGAGCTGTCCTGGTCTTTGGACCGGGTACTCTCTTTTCTCTCTCCTCCTCGGTTTGTCGTGGCCCCTTCGGTTCAGGATTGTTTTTCTGAGGCTCTTTCTCTGTTAGCATTGGCCTCTGGGGGTAGGGTTGGGGAGCTTCATGCTCTCCTCTGGTGTAGGAGTTTTTCTGCTAGTTTAGTCCTGATTGTAGGTTTGTTTGTTTACAGCCGTATCCTTCTTTTCTGGCGATGATTGGGTTTGCTGTTTTCCGGAGGGGTCCTTGGGTTGTTAATGCTTGGTTGGTCTGGCCGGGGGTGCGTCGTGTGTTGTGATAGGTTGCAACTCTCCGCTGTGATCTGTGCATCATGGCCTCTGTGGCCGTAGATGCGCTTTGGGTTGTCCAGGATCCCTTCCTTCCTTCCTTCCTGTTCCAGGGTTCGGGTCTCTCGGGTCGTCCGCAGGGATCTTTGGTTTTGCTAGTTGTCTTCATTTTGTGTTTAGGGTGTGTGGGGTCCACCTCTTTTTCCTTGTCCTTGGTGAGATAGCTCCGGGGAGCTGACAGTGCTCCTCCCCCCCAGAAAACCAGCATTGAATGTAATAAAATGCCATTTTCTGGGTGAGACCCAGAAGCTCCCCCGGCATCCTTCCCTCCCTTCTGTCATCGGTATTTCCACATGTTTTTGACATCCAGCCAAAGAACTATTGGTTGGATCGCCGGCACGAGGGTCTGGGGTTAGGGAGCCGGTCGGCCAAGCGGACAGCACACTGGACTTGTGGTCCTGGGTTTGATCCCAGGTGCCGGTGAGAAACAATGGGCAGAGTTTCTTTCACCCTATGCCCCTGTTACCTAACAGTAAAATAGGTACCTGGGAGTTAGTCAGCTGTCACGGGCTGCTTTTTGTGGGTGGAGGCCTGGTCGAGGACCGGGCCGCGGGGACACTAAAAGGCCCTGAAATCATCTCAAGATAACCTCACCCATTTCCCTTCTGGGAAGGAGGGGGGGATTGGGCAGACAGTGTCACGGCAACATAACATCATGCTCGTTTGCTAATTTTCGTTTGAGGAGTTTTGTCCACTCATTCGGCTTTCAGTAGCAATATTTTCACCAGAAAAGGGGTTTGTTTTGGGGCGCCTACCTTTCTAGGTGCCAGACCCGGTCGATGACAGACATAGAATGCTCCCAATCACACTGGGGTTTCTATAGTGCCATTACTCCTCGTGCCTTTCTGAGGGGGGCCAGGCTCTGGCACGTGGTCCTTGGTAAGCAAGAACTTCATGCACTTTGATGCCAGAAAGCTAATAGATACATATCAGCCTGGATAGCTCCGAGGAGCCTCCGGGTCTCGCCCAGGAAATGGCATTTCATTACATTAAATGCTGGTTTTTTGGTAATGTCCTGGGCTAATATTTGGGCACGGGGCTTTTGGAGGTTGAACAGGGTCCTGGCTGCACGTTACCTTGTCAAAGTTCCTGACCCTTCTGAGGTGTGTGTTACCTCGGGTCGAAGGTTGCAGCCTGTTGTCTCGACTTCGAGTTGAGTAGCAAGTGGCAGCCGCCTCCCCGGTAATTCCCTCTTTTCCTTTCTCTTTGGTTGGGTAGCTCCAGGGAGCCAAAGGGGCTCTCCATAGAAAACCAGCGTTAAGTGTAATGAAACTGCATTTACTAGGTGAGACCCGGAAGTTCCCCAGCATGCCTCTGTCCCTCCGGTCGGCGTTTTTTCGCATTGTGATATTCTGCCTCTGAACTGAGGTTGGGTATCCGATGCGAGGGGGTCTGGGGCTCCCCCTTTCTCCTCCCTGGGAGGTGGGGGGGGGAGATGCGCAGACAGCGGTGCGGTGGCTGTGGTGATGTCATGTTGTTTTCAATTGCTGCTTGCTTGTTTGGCTTTCAGTTTGCAATTTTTAACCAGCTGTAGTTTGTTTTGGGATTCCTACCTTTTCTGGGTGCCTGACCTGGTAGATGGCCAGACATAGACTGCTTCCAATTGCATGGGGGGTGTCTGTAGGCCATTGCTCCTCGTCCCTCTCTGAGAAGGGACCAGGTTCTGGCTCGTGGTCCCTGGTAGGTTAGAACTCCTTCGATTGACTGTTGCCACGGTCTAATACATACACATCAGCCTGGTATAGCTCCGGGAAACCTCTGGGGTCTCGCCCAGAAAATGGCATTTCATTACATTTAACGCTGTTTTTTTCGTGTATGAAGTTATTCAAATGCCCTGTGGAATACTTAGTACTTTCAGATATGAGACTTTCAATTATGATGTTGCCAGCTATGTTTTTCTTTTGTAGTTTGAAGTGAATGCATTCCTGCTGCTGTTTTCTAAGATAGTTATTAAATTACAGGGCATTCTTGATGGTGAAGAGGACAGTCATGGACTGCGTGTGCTCTCCACGGGCTCCCATGATACCTCTAACCCAGAGAACTTAAAGCAGCTGTTACTTGACTCTCTCAGTCGCCTTGCTGGTGCAGTAAACAATTTCTTGGCAATGTATGCTAAAGCATTCAGGGTAGACTTCACAGTTGACATGACTGTAGATCCTACACATGGTAAGTTCTTTTTTTTTTAGTGCTTCTGTAATTAAAATGTGCATTTGTTAGTTTGTATTTTAATTTGGTAAATATAATGTTAACATTGTTGACTTTTATATTAATTTATGCCCAAGAGTCTAGTTCTGTAATTAAATAATTTTTTTGAGCATCATGTGACCTACATGCATATACATTCTTGCACACAGTACAAGTTTATCCTATCCCAAAAGAAAAAAAATGAGAAGCAAAAGAAGAATCCATGGTTTAATAGGGCATGTATGGAAGCAAAGGAAAGGAACAAAAGGGCATGGAGGAACTTCCAAAATAACAGAACAGCAGAAAGCAGAGAGAGATACCAGACACTCAATTGCACTGTTACAATATCCCTTCAAGCACAGAACTAAATTGGTGAAGGCTCAGAGGTTTGCTACCAGACTAGTGCCCGAACGAAGGGGCATGAGCTATGAGGAGAGACTACAGGAATTAAACCTCACGTCACTAGAAGACAAGAGAGTTAGAAGGGACATGATCACCACATACAAAATTCTCAATGGAATTGATAGGGTAGATAAAAGCATTCTATTTAACACAAGGGGTCACATGCACTCGGGGACACAGATGGAAATTGAGTGCCCAAATGAGCCATAAAGACATTAGTAAGAATTTGTTTAGTGTCAGAGTAGTTAATATATGGAATGCATTATGAAGTGATGTGATGGAGGCAGACTCCATACACAGTTTTAAGTGTAGATATGCCAATAGGCTCAAGAACCTGTACACCTGTTAATTGATGGGACCAAAGGGTCGAAGCTCAACCCCCGCAAGCACAACTAGGTGAGTACACAAAAAATAGCTTATCAAGAAATTGGTGTCCAGTCAAAGTGTTAACACTTGTCTACTAACTAAGTGCTGTTCTAATGCATTTTGACCAGATTTGTAGTAACACTTGTTAAGACTTGTTGCCACAGCATGACGATACATCCAAGATCTAATTATACAAATATTTGTTCATTCCATCAATTTCTAATTTATTAAAACCTAGAGGGTAACAAATTTATTAACTAAAACTGAAATTCAACTGAAAAACTTAAATCGAAAGACACTCATGACTATCTCTGCTGATTAAATATACAGTATCTAATAATGAATTGGGAAACATTATGCTGAGTGTGTAAATGGTATCCTTGTAGAACAGTAAAGATGGTAGAGTTGATGACAAATTGGGTAATTTGCTTACTGATAATACCACATAAGGTATATGGTAGTGATATTGAGGCAGCAGTGTGAAACAGATGGGTGTAAGAAAAGCAGGTACAATAGTAAGGAGACTGAAAGTATAGTAAACCCTATAAACACACACTCATAAGGTATTGTGTGTGTTCCTACAGACCTAGCTAAAGTTTGATACAATTTTTATAAGCACTGAGAATGACAAGATGGTTTTAAATATCTGTAATTTGTGATGAGAAGTGTGTGTGTGTGTGTGTGTAATTACCTAAGTGTAGTTACAGGATGAGAGCTATGCTCGTGGTGTCCCGTCTTCCCAGCACTCTTTGTCATATAACGCTTTGAAACTACTGACGGTCTTGGCCTCCACCACCTTGTCACCTAACTTGTTCCAACTGTCTACCACTCTGTTTGTGAAAGTGAATTTTCTTATTTCTTCTGCATCTGTGTTTAACTAGTTTAAATCTATGACCTCTTGTTCTTAAAGTTCCAGGTCTCAGGAAATCTTCCCTATCGATTTTATCAATTCCTGTTACTATTTTGTATGTAGTGATCATATCACCTCTTTTTCTTGTGTCTTCTAGTTTTGGCATATTTAATGCCTCTAACCTCTCCTCATAGCTCTTGGCCTTCAGTTCTGGGAGCCACTAAGTAGCATGTCTTTGCACCTTTTCCAGTTTGTTGATGTACTTCTTAACCCTTTAACTGCGCAACGCACCTGCAGGCCCAGGCTTCGGGTGCGCAACGCGCCTCCAGGTGTTTTTATTTTTCACGTTCCATTCAAAACTCCCGCGGATACATGGGGTTCACATCAGCTTCCTCAGGGCTCTTGTAAGCATATGCCATCTTAAAAAAAAATCATGGTCCACATTGCCGGGTGTCAGAGCCTCAGTAGTGAGTGAGCAACCAAGGCTGGCGCTCGCAGCATGAGCTCACAGCTCTGCTGTTCATCGTGTGACCACAGCATCGCCTAATAATGTCAAAATATATATATAACCTGTATTATTTAGCCGTGATAGTATTATAGAAGAGCCTGAGTGGGATAATGACTGGGTACAATGTTCAAATATCAGTGATTCAATGCTGTTCACGATGTTCACAGCGCTAGCCACAGCATTATTTCGTCCATCTAGGAATCTTCAAACGACTTCTTAGGTTCCTTTTCAAAATAAACTTGTGGTCAATTATTCATTTACAGAAATTAGTGACCAGGATTGGCCCATACGAGGCAGCTGCTATTGGCCCATACGAGGCAGCTGCTATTGGCCCATACGAGGCAGCTGCTATTGGCCCATACGAGGCAGCTGCTATTGGCCCATACGAGGCAGCTGCTATTGGCCCATACGAGGCACCTGCTATTGGCCCATACGAGCTATTTTGGTGAGGGATGTGATGTCGTAATTGTAGCGTCGTCTGCTGTCTGCTGTGTGATTTCTCATGCAGTGTATGATGGCCACTGTACTGTTTGGACACAATACCGGCTTACTTGCATAGTTCTAGTAAATAAAACATGTAGATAAGTATATATAATATGTGTAAATAGTGTAATAAAAACAATGACAGTATGGTGGGAGGAGCTAAGTTGGCGAGTAAGATGTTGGAGCGAGGGAGGGCTTGTGTGGGTGTGGCTGCTCACACTCGCGATGTTCTGAATGTGTTGATGGTAAATGTACATAGTGTGTGACAGTGTATAGTGTGTACATATGTTGTAAATATACATAAATGAACATGAAACATTGGTGTGAATAACTGTATGATGGGAGGGGCAATGTTGGAGGAGTGAGGGAGGGCTGGCTGGGTGTGGATGCTCACATTCGCGGTGTTCTGAATGTGTTGATGGTGAATGTGTATATTGTGTGACAGTGTATAGTCTGTAAATAGATTGTATATATACATAAATTAGCATGATACATGGTAAATATGTGCAAGATATGTGTACACAAGTGTCATGCACGTAACAGTGTCCTTGGACAGTACGGATGTTTTACTACCATAATGTAGTGTACGTGTTCATTATACATAGGATTAGCACGTAAAAACAAATAAAATGTATTTGGAACTGTGCGCAAAAAATGAACAAAAATATATTCGCGGCAACTCGCCCGCCCCGCCCCGGGCGCCCCACCGGCCCCGAGAGCATACTGCTCTGGCCACGGGGAATGAAGACGTCATGCCCCACCTTTCGGACCCCATAGCAGCCAAAGTAAGTACAATTTCGAACTTCTGTTGCTATACCCATATACAGACAGGGGTTTTTGACACTTTCAGAAGAAAAAAAGAATTTTTTTCCCAAGATTTCGTTTCCTGCGCACTGGGGGGATGTCATATTTATAGGTCGCGCAGTTAAAGGATTAAGATATGGGCACCACACAACAGCTGCATATTCTAGATTTGGCCTAACAAAAGTCGTGAACAATTTGTTTAGTATATCGCCATCCATGTATTTAAAAGCAATTCTGAAGTTAGAAAATGTGGCATAGGCTCCTCGCACAATATTCTTTGTGGTCCTCAGGTGATAGTTTTCTATCTAAAACCACCCCTAGATCTCTTTCTTTATCAGAAAGTGTGTGTAATTACCTAAGTGTAGTTACAGGATGAGAGCTACGCTCGTGGTGTCCCGTCTTCCCAGCACTCTGTCATATAACGCTTTGAAACTACTGACGGTCTTGGCCTCCACCACCTTCTCCCCTAACTTGTTCCAACCATCTACCACTCTGTTTGTGAAAGTGAATTTTCTTATTTCTTCGGCATCTGTGTTTAACTAGTTTAAATCTATGACCTCTTGTTCTTAAAGTTCCAGGTCTTAGGAAATCTTCCCTATCGATTTTATCAATTCCTGTTACTATTTTGTATGTAGTGATCATATCACCTCTTTTTCTTCTGTCTTCTAGTTTTGGCATATTTAATGCCTCTAACCTCTCCTTGTAGCTCTTGCCATTCAGTTCTGGGAGCCACTTAGTAGCATGTCTTTGCACCTTTTCCAGTTTGTTGATGTGCTTCTTAAGATATGGGCACCACACAACTGCTGCATATTCTAGCTTTGGCCTAACAAAAGTCGTGAACAATTTCTTTAGTATATCGCCATCCATGTATTTAAAAGCAATTCTGAAGTTAGAAAGTGTGGCATAGGCTCCTCGCACAATATTCTTTGTGGTCCTCAGGTGATAGTTTTCTATCTAGAACCACCCCTAGATCTCTTTCTTTATCAGAATTCATTAAAGATTTCTCACATAATATATAGGTTGTGTGGGGTCTATATTCTCCTATTCCACATTCCATAACATGGCATTTATTAACATTAAATTCCATTTGCCAAGTGGCGCTCCATGTACTTATTTTGTCCAGGTCTTCTTGAAGGGCATGACAATCATCTAAGTTTCTTATCCTTCCAATTATCTTAGCATCATCAGCAAACATGTTCATATAATTCTGTATACCAACTGGTAGATCATTTATGTAGACAATAAACATCACTGGTGCAAGAACTGAACCCTGTGGTACTCCACTTGTGACATTTCTCCAGTCCGATACATTGCCTCTGATCACAGCCCTCATTTTTCTATCAGTCAGAAAATTTTTCATCCATGTTAGAAGCGTACCTGTCACTCCTCCAATATTTTCCAGTTTCCAGAACAACCTCTTATGTGGAACTCTGTCGAAAGCCTTTTTTAGGTCCAGATAGATGCAGTCAACCCAACCATCTCTTTCCTGTAATATCTCTGTTGCTCGATCATAGAAACTGAGTAAATTCGATACACAGGATCTTCCAGATCAAAAACCATACTGTCTGTCTGATATTATATCATTTCTCTCCAGGTGTTCTACCCATTTAGTTTTAATTATTTTTTCCAATATTTTGACTATTACACTTGTCAATGATACCGGTCTATAATTAAGGGGGTCTTCCCTGCTTCCACTTTTGCAGATTGGAACTATGTTAGCCTTTTTCCACACATCAGCTACAACTCCTGTATACAGGGATGCCTGAAAAATCAGTTGAAGAGGAATGCTGAGCTCAGGTGCACATTCTCTCAGAACCCATGGTGAAACTCCATCTGGACCAACTGCTTTGTTCTTATTTAGCTCCTTGAGCATTTTTTCCACTTCGTCTCTGGACACCTCTATGTGCTCTATGTTGTTCTCTGGAATTCTTATTGTATCTGGTTCCCTGAAGATTTCATTTTGTACAAACACACTTTGGAACTTTTCGTTTAATGTTTCACACATTTCCTTTTCATTTTCCGTGAATCTATTTCCCATTTTCAACCTCTGAATATTATCCTTTACCTGCAATTTGTTGTTTATGAATTTATAGAACAGACCTGGTTCTGTTTTGCATTTGTCTGCAATCCCTTTTTCAAAATTTCTTTCTGCCTCTCTCCTCACTGCCGTGTAGTTGTTTCTAGCATCTTTGTATCTCTGGTATGTTTGGGTGTGTGTGTGTGTGTGTGTGTGTGTGTGTACTCACCTAGTTGTACTCACCTAGTTGTGCTTGCGGGGGTTGAGCTCTGGCTCTTTGGTCCCGCCTCTCAACCGTCAATCAACAGGTGTACAGGTTCCTGAGCCTATTGGGCTCTATCATATCTACACTTGAAACTGTGTATGGAGTCAGCCTCCACCACATTGCTTCCTAATGCATTCCATTTGCCAACCACTCTGACACTAAAAAAGTTCTTTCTAATATCTG
>NC_091169.1:40438343-40453343 GCF_040958095.1 Procambarus clarkii
CTGAACCATTAACTGGTAGCTTGCAAAAAGTAGCTTTAATGGTTGAGAACCATTAATTTTTACACTAAATGTATAATTTTTTGTCTTTGCAGAGCAACGAGACATTCAAGATGTCAGAGAAAAGGTTTCAGTTAAGGTTCTAGGTCTTCATCGCCTTCAATTAGAATGGAAGTATGATGAATATTTTGTAGAGGCACAATTGTTTCATGGATCCAGATGTATTGGCCAGCCTGTTTATACACATACAAAAAAGGTTATCGAAGATTCAAAATTTTATCCAAAAGTTGTTTTCAGTCGTTGGTAAGAATTTATATATCTCGTTTATAAATTATAACGGTAATATATATTTTACTATTGTAGATTTCTATTTTATGAATTGTTTAATTTTAAGATTTATGTTGATTAATCATCCTATTTTTAATTGTACATTTAATAAAAGTACATTGCAGAAGCTTATATTAGGTTCACTTTTAACACTATCAGTCACCGGACAGGCGCGCGGTCAATTTAGGGGTCATGCACCCGACGTACGGGTGAGCGTGCAGGTAAGCGTGCGGTGACACCTAAATGTGTGTACTCGTTTCAGCTTTCTCACTTTAATTCTTGTGCTACGTCGCTCGTTTTGGTATTATTGTGTTCGTAATTAAATTCCCTACAGGTGTGTATAAATATAATGTCCAAAAGCCTGGCGTGACTCCCAACAGCAAAGCCTAAAGTCGGCAAAAGTTACCCGTGAGCGCACAAAATCAGTAAAATGTGCATACTCGTTCCGTTTTTCTCACCTTAATTCTCATGCTACGTCGCTCGTTTTGGTATCATAGTGTTCGCAATTAAATTCCCTACAAATGTGTATGAATATAATGTACAAAAGTTTGGAGTGCCCCCCCGCAGAAAAGCCTAAAGTTACCCATGAACGAACACCAATTTGTACACTGCAACCTAATGTGTATACTCGTTCAATTTGATAACATAAATTTTCGTGTTACGTCTTTCATTTTGGTATCAAATTGTTCGCAATAAAAAGGCACGTATTTTAAAACTAGTCCCATAATAATAGAGCAATAACTGGAATTTTAAGAAATATTTTAATTCTAGCAGCTCATCATCACAAAATTATTTATCTCTTTCCAGTGTTCTGACATAAATTTTTGTGTTACATCTTTCATTTTGGCATCAAATTGTTCGTGACGTAAAGGCACGCATTTTAAAACTAGTCCCAACATAATAGCACAATAAATAGAATTTTAGCAAATATTTTAAAATTTTGACCAAAAACCTATTTATAATCATATAAGTGTTCGGACATCAAGTTTCATGTTACATCTTTCATTTTGGTATCAAATTGTGCGCATTCTAAAGGTGCTTATTTTGATGCTATCTCTAGGTCGATTGGATAAAAAATGAATTTTATACAAATATTTTTGTAGTGGACGCAAGTCCGGTCCAAAGTTAGGACTCGGGAGAAAAATAATGGACACGAGTCCGGTCCAAAGTGATCGATAGTGTTAAGTTGTACAATGTAGTGTGTTCCTGCTCATTCAGGCATCTGGCTTGGATACTAGCTCTGTCCTGAGCTCTTTACTTCTTTACATTGGGCTGACTCAAGTTAGTTTTGTTTGAACAGTATCCACTCAATTTAACGGCCTATATGGGTCTGTACCCTGGTCGTTATTTCCGGAGCTCTGGTATTTCCGAAGTTAAGTGTCGGTAATTTTTCAAGTGACATTCAGGTAAGATATATTTTATACAGACAGCCACTGGGTCCACCACTCTAGTGCCTTCTACCCTGTGACGTCACAGATTCACGGCACATTGTTTTGATTTGTCATGAGGCTGGATTATTCATTCCATGACTTTGTTGGACATATCGGCACAATCAAGGAACATCCGTGCACCATGTCGGCTCCAAATGCACTCGTTGTGTCAGTGATGGCTGACTGGTGGGTGGATGGGCAGTCAGGCAGGGATGGAGAGGCTGAAATGTAGGCAGGCAGGCAGGCAGGCAGGGAGAGGCTGGGAGGTAGGCAGGGAGGGAGAGGCAAGGAGGAAGGCAGAGCTTGGGAGGGAGGTAGGCAGGGAGGGAGGGAGGGAGGCAGGCAGGCAGAGCTTGGGAGGGAGGCAGGCAGGCAGAGCTTGGGAGGGAGGGAGGCAGGCAGGCAGAGCTTGGGAGGGAGGCAGGCAGGCAGAGCTTGGGAGGGAGGGAGGCAGGCAGGCAGAGCTTGGGAGGGAGGCTGGCAGGCAAGAGGCAAGCAGGCAGAGGCAGGAAGGGAGGCAGGCAGGCAGGCAGAGGCTGGGTGGTAGGCATGGAGGGAGGGAGGCAGGCAGGCAGGCAGGCAGAGGCTGGGTGGTAGGCAGGGAGGGAGGCAGAGGCTGGGTGGTAGGCATGGAGGGAGCAGCAAGGAGAGAGGGAGCGCGGGAGGCAGGCAGAGGCTGGGTGGTAGGCAGGGAGGGAGTGGATGGAGATGGATGGTAGGATGGAGATGGATGGAGGGATGGATTAATGGAGGGAGGGAGATAGGGATGGCGCTATGGTTGTTGAGGTCAAGCAGAGAGAGCGTGTGTATGGGAAGTTTGGGGGGGAAGGGACAAGTTCGCAACCAGATGTTTAGATGGAAGGAAGGAGGGAGGAAGGGATGGAGGGGAGGGAAGGAGGGAGCTGGGAAGGAGGGAGGAAGAGATGGAGGGAGGGAGTGAAGGAGGGAGGAAGGGATGGAGGGGAGTGATGGAGGGATGGAGGAAGGGAAGGAGGGTCGAAGGGATGGAGGGGAGTGATGGAGGGAGGAAGGGAAGGAGGGTCGAAGGGATGGAGGGTCGAAGGGATGGAGGGAGGAAGGGGAGCAGGGGAGGGATGGAGGGAAGGAGGGAGGGAGGGATGGTTGGATGGAGGGAGTGAAGGAGGGAGGGAGTGAAGGAGGGAGGGAGGGAGTGAAGGAGGGAGGGAGGGAGGAAGGGATGGAGGGAGGGAGGGAGGGATGGAGGAAGGGAAGGAAGGACAAAGGGATGGAGGGAGGAAAGAAGAGAGGGAGGGAGGGATGGAGCAGTGGATGATGAGGTGAAGCAAAGAGTGTGTGTGTGTATGGGAAGTATGGGGGGGGCCGGGGGGGGGGGTTTCGTTGGTGGGGAAGGGAAGAGATAAGCCTAACACTTGACCCAGTTAACCAGATGTTTCTTTATTTAATTCTGAATGTACATCATATATATTTTTGCTTGCAGATTTTGTTTAGTAATATTATTAGGATAATGAAAAGTTATAAAATACTTGTTTCATGAATGCTTTATTAGATGGAGATTCTCCAGGCTGTCTCTGGCTGGCTGGCAGTCTACTGAGCCATTTCCCAGAAGGGTCTTGGGGGGGAGGGGGGGGGAGCAGAAAGTGAGGGTGTGGGGGTAGAGGTTCAGTGAGGGTGAGGGAGGGGATGAAAGGGGTAGGCGGCCTGCTTGCCATGTGAGGACCCTCTGATGCCAAGACAAACCCAATACCGACCTTCGGTAATATCGACCACCAGACCGTTATATGAGGCTTTAAATACCGGTCTCCCAAACCGGTCATTATTACCGGCAGATCGGTATAAAAGAGGCCGTTAAATTGAGTGGATACTGTATTATTTAGCCTAAATAATTGCAGTTGTTTGGTCATTTTGGGGCTTCTTTTTCTGTGAACCTTTCAGTTGTCTATAAAGCTTTGCTGACTTTCTGGATGCTATACCTGTGAGGGTTATGATAGTAATTCCCAGCTCTCTGCACCTCTGAGGGGGCCAGGTTCTTGCTCTGGTCTCTGGTAGGCAAACAGGAATCCTATGAAAGATATGACCCAGTGGTAGGGAGCCATCTAAGGGACAGCTTCAGGAAGCCACTGAGCTCTAACAGAAAGAGGCATTTCATTTACTCAACACTGGCTTTCTTTCTTTGAGCTGTTTCCTTCCCACACAAGTGGGACATAATATTGTTAATTAATAGATGAGAATTAAAATTTTGTGGTGTAATGCTTTTAATTTACCAATTATTGTAATGGGGAGCCGAGCGGACAGCACACTGGACTTGTGATCCTGTGGTCCCGGGTTCGATCCCGGGTGCCGGTGAGAAACAATGGGCAGAGTTTCTTTCACCCTATGCCCCTGTTACCTAGCAGTAAAATAGGTACCTGGGTGTTAGTCAGCTGTCACGGGCTGCTTCCTGGGGGTGGAGGCCTGGTCGAGGACCGGGCCGCGGGGACACTAAAACCCCGAAATCATCTCAAGATAACCTCTCAAGAAGATACCTACAAATGCATATTCTATCATTTGCACTATAAAGTACAATAATTTTTGGCATCCACCTTGGTCTAAAATTCTGATGTGGAAAGAAATTACATTATTGATTAAAAGAGTGAAAGTGCTGATTTTATAATTCATCTTGTACTTAACCCCTGGGCTGCTCTTGCAATTATAGCCTGCAACAGGCTCAGGCGCAAGAAATAAAAAAAAATATATATTTCGTCTTATAAAAGTGTTCATTTGTGTTGCCTGATCACGGAAAAAATAATAAAAAATTGTAGGTGGCATATTTTGGCCGCAGTTGGGCAGAAAAGTCTTGCAAAAAAGAGGCGTTGACACAGCAAGCATCGGTGGAGGTCTGCTCCACCCGAGCTGTTAGGCAGGAGTTGCCACAAACATATTATTACCTAATTATTTCAATGTCTCTGATTTTTTCTTAATTTTTTATGCAGTAATATTATTCAATTGTGTATAGTGTGATATATAATAAAATGTGTGAACCATCGCTATACTCAAAATTATGGTGTGCATATTGATGATTCAATTATTATGTTCATAAAGCAATAAACAAATAGTTTTGCTGTTATTACACTATATACACAGGTTATATATAAGTATCTACATGTTTTGTTCACCATAACAAGCCAATAAGTTGGTATGGTGAGTCTGAAAGCAACGAGGAGTGGCCACCACACCAGCCAGCCAGCCAGCCACTTCCTTCCTCAACAACACCTCCCTCGCCAACATTCCTCATCCCACCATACTGTTTTTGCTTTTATTCACTAAATACAGACATTATATATAAGTATCTACATATTTTGTTCACCGTAACTGTACAACTAAGCTGATATGGTGAGTTCAGGCAATAAGAGAGGTCACCACACACACAGCTGACCGCTGCCTCCCTCACTGGTTCAAGGCCAGATGCACTAATATTTTCCCCCAACAATACTGTTTGTGGTGTTATTACACTATATACACACATTATATATAAGGATCTACATGCTTTATTCACCATAACTGTACAATGAAGCTGGTATGGTGCCCAAGGAGCATAGTGGCCACCCTCTACACAGCATGACAAGTCATGCAGGCGAAACTACCACCACCACCCAAATGGCTCCTAACATACTGCTTTTGCTGCTATTACACTAATACACACATTATATATAAGTACTGTATCTACATTCGTGTTCTTAGAGAACCATTGAGCTGATATGGTGAGTGCAGACAATAACAGGAGGCCACACAGCAGACGACGCTATCTCCCTCCCTCCCTCCCTCAGCATTACTCATCCCACCATACTACACACAGCGCTAATTATCACAACAATCCTGCTATTATTATCCTGCTATCCTGGTCATTTTTGTCACAGTCAGGGGTCTTCTGTAATAATATCATTGCTAAATAATACCAGTTACATATATATATTTTGACATTTTTAGGCGATGACCACAGTAATGCTGTTAGTTCATGCTGCGTGCACCAGCCTCGGTTACTCAGTCAGGTTGGCTCTCACACCCGGGAGTGTTGCCCACGATTTAAAAAAAAAATGGCATCTGTTTACAAGAGCCCTGAGGAAGCTGATGTGAACACCCATGTAGCCGCAAGACTTTTAAATCTTGCGTGGTACTCCAACACATCAATAGCTGTGGTGCGCAATTCCGTGACAGTTACTCACCACAGCTATTTGTGTTGCTCAGTTTAAGGGTTAAAGGATATATTAAAACAATTTTATTTAGGTTTTAAACAAAGTATTGAAATAAAGTATTTTGTTATTAATATTTTACCATTGATCGTACTTGAACAGGTTGGATTTTGGAGCACGGGTTAACACCTTGCCAAGAGAAAGTCGTCTAGTCCTAACAGTGTTTGGCTTAAAAGTTGTTGAAGAAGAAAATAAAGCTGAACAACCTCAATATATCCGGGAAGAGCTTGGCTGGGCTGCCATACAATGTTTCTCATTTGAAGGGTAAGGAACTTGCATTATTATTGATGCTCTTTTACATGTTGAGTTGACTTCATTGTAGGGTGTTTATTGGACATTGAAGCTGTGATGATATCAATAGAGTGGTGATTGGAATTTAGAAGTATTATTTATGATTGTCATTTTAATCAGCATTATATTTTCCCACTTCATTATTTAAGGTGAGATACCTTAGATTGATTGGTACATTAATTTAACACTTTTGCTGCCCAATGATACATATTCCGTCATAAAACCAAAATACAGAGTATGCCCAATGACGCAAACGGCATCAATAATATTTTAATATTTGTAGAAATTTCATTTATTGTCTGAATACTATGGGACTTGTTTTAAAATGCGTGCCAACTTCTGCCCATTCTCTGTATACCCCACATTGCATCCTGACCCCACTGTGTGGCCACCCACCCACACTGGAGGCTCACTGTTCTTGTGACCTCACTTGTGTCAGCCACGGCCTCCCCTCGAGTCGAAAAGTTCCCCATTCTGGTTATCTTATCTCAGGAATTTGTTGTTACCAGCTTTATAAACACTACAAATTGACTTCCAGATGTATACTGATCAAGAACAGAGCCAATCCATGACAAAAGCATTGAGAGAAACGCGTATGAGGGAAAAGTTATTGGGTTTTCATCGAAAGTATAGGAAAGAGAGACTTATATGTTCTTATATGCAAATATTCCTTTAGAGCAGTCTGTTGCGAACAATTTGATACCAAATTGAACAACATTAAATTGATTTAGCATGTAAATCAATTTAATTTTGAAGACATTATGTATCAACATGTCAAGCAGGCCACAAGAATGAGGGAAAGGGATGTTCCATCAGTATTGGATCTAATATTCACTAGGAAAGAAGGGGTATTTGACATCCAGTACCTTTTTTCCTTGGGAATGAACGATCATCTCCTACTGGACATTAAACATGCTTTGTGGTATAATCTAGTAGAGAATGGGGACATTAAAATAGTTGATAAACTCTATTTTAAGAGAGGACGTTATGGGAAACATAGAATTTTAACATAGAATTTTTTTTAATGAATATAATTGGACAGACTTACCAGGCAAGAAAGTAAATGAGATGTATGCTAAATTTTTGGAATATACAATAAAGCCACACAAATATTCATACCAAAACAGAGACCTAGGAAACAGGTTTGGTTCAACAGAAATTGCGAGAGGGCCAGGGACCAATTGTTCAACGTCCTACCAGCGAGCATCGGAAATATTGCCGGAACAACCATGGACATCTTCAAGAGAAAACTAGATTGTTTTCTTCAAGGAGTGCCGGACCAACCGGGCTGTGGTAGGTATATGGGCCTGCGGGCCGCTCCAAGCAACAGCCTGGTGGACCAAACTCTCACAAGTCAAGCTTGGCCTTGAGCCGGGCTTGGGGAGTAGAGGAACTCCCAGAACCCCATCAAGCATGTACCATCAAGCAGACCAAAAGACAAACAGCGAATCATTATAGGAAGAGGCCAAACCCCTCCCCCCAAACATACCAGCGATACAAAGATGGGAGAAACAACTACACGGCAGTAAGCAGAGAGGCAGAGAGGAACTTTGAGAACGATATAGCAGACAAATGTAAATCAGATCCAGGTCTTTTTTAAAAAAATCATTAAAAGCAAGCTTCAGGTAAAGGATAATATTCAGAGATTGAAAATGGGAGACAGATTCATGGAAAATGAAAATGAAATGTGTGAAACATTAAACGAAAAGTCCCAAAGTGTCTTTGAACAAAATGAAATCATCAGAGAACCAGACACAATACGAATTCCAGAGAACAACATAGAGCACATAGAGGTGTCTAGAGAAGAAGTGAAAAAAAATACTCATGGAGCTAAGAAAGAACAAAGCAGTTGGCCCAGATGGAGTTTCACCATGGGTTCTGAGAGAATGTGCAGCTGAGCTCAGCATTCCACTTCCACTGATTTTTCAGGCATCCCTGTTTACAGGAGTTATAGCAGATGTGTGGAAAAATGCTAACATAGTTCCAGTCTACAAAAGTGGCAGCAGGGAAGACCCCCTCAATTATAGACCTGTATAATTGATGAGTGTAATAGTCAAAATATTGGAAAAAATAATTAAAACTAAATGGGTTGAACACCTGGAGTTAAACGATATAATATCAGACAGACAGTATGGTTTTCGATCTGGAAGATCCTGTGTATCAAATTTACTCGGTTTCTATGATCAAACCACAGAGATTTTATAAGAAAGAGATGGCTGGGTTGACTGCATCTATCTGGACCTAAAAAGGGCTTTCGACAGAGTTCCACATAGGAGGTTGTTCTAGAAACTGAAAAAATTGGAGGGGTGACAGGTAAGCTTCTAACATAGATGAAAAATTTTCTGATAGTAAACTGAGGGCAGTAATCAGAGGCAATGTATCAGACTGGGGAAATGTCACAAGTGGAGTACCATAAGGTTCAGTTCTTGCATCGGTGATGTTCATTGTTTACATAAATGATCTGCCAGATGAAATACAGAATTACAGTATATGAACATGTTTGCTGATGATGCTAAGATAATAGGGAAGATAAGAAACCTAGATGATTGTAAATTATAATTCAAGAAGATCTGGACAAAATTGCTTCATAAATATATGGAGCACCACTTGGCAAATGGAATTTAATGTACATAAATGCCATGTTATGGAATGAGGAATAAGAGAACATAGACCCTACACAATCTATAAATTATGTGAGAAATCTTTAAGGATTTCTGATGAAGAGATCTAGGGATGGTTCTAGATAGAAAACTATCACCTGAGGACCACATAAAGAACGTTGTGCGAGGAGCCTATGCTACATTTTCTAACTTCAGAATTGCTTTTAAATACATGGATGGCAAAATACTAAAGAAATTGTTCACAACTTTTGTTAGGCCAAAGCTAGAATATGCAGCAGTTGTATGGTGCCCATATCTTGAGAAGCACATCAACAAACTGGAAAAGGTGCAAAGACGTGCCACTAAGTGGCTTCTAGAACTGAAGGACGAGCTACGAGGAGAGGTTAGAGGTGTTGTATATGCTAAAACTAGAAGATAGAAAAAATAAGGCGATATGCTATAAAATTGTGTTAAAAGACATGCCAAGTATGGCATGTCTTTTAACACAATTGTGTTAAAAGACTTGGCTTTTTCTTGACAGGCATCTCATGCTGAATACTGTCGCTTCTTATCGTGTGGCATTGGCAGAGCCGCTCCTGCTTGTGTTTGTGGTGGATGTCTCTTTTGCTTCGATCCACATGATCGCTCGTGGATTTTTTCGCCTCTGGCTTGCTCATGTACCTCCTGATTCATCTTGGTCTTTGGACTGTGTGCTTTCATTTCTCTCCTCACCTAGGTTTGTGGTGGCCCCCTTCGGTTCGTGATTGCTTATGGAAAGCTTTGTTTTTGTTGGTTTTGGCAACTCCTAGGGGTCGGGTTGAGGAGCTTCATGCTCTTCTGTGAAAGTAAAAGTCCCAAGCCCTCTGCAGCCTTGTATTGGTTTGGGGCCCATGTCATGGTCATTTGTCTCTTCCTCGCTTTGAGACCTGAGGTGCTGTCGCCTCCCCACAGAAAACCAGCTTTGAATGTAATGAAACGCCAATTTCTGGGTGAGCACCAGAGGCTTCCTGGCCCCTTTTTTTCCCTCTGGTCGGTGGCTTTCATCATTCAAAAACTGGAGGGTGGGTAGCCGAGCTCTCCCCTCCCCTTGAAGAGAGGTTGGGTGGCGTTAACAAGTGAGGGGCTAGTTGAACGAGGTGTTGCTTGTTTGTTTTCTTTATGGGGGGGTTCTTTTGCCCTTTTGAGGATGTACGTCGCATTTTTTAACCAGACAGTAGTGTGTTTTGTTTTGCCTACCTTTCTGTGTGCCTTCCCTGGTCAATGGTAAGTATGATATACTTTAAATGTAAAATGTTCATAGGCCATTGCTCCCTGTGCCTCTCTGAGCGGGCCAGGTTGTGACGCTGGTCCCAGTAGGCAACAAGAACCCTGTGACTGATGACCCCAAAGAGGATAGCACTATATCAGTAGGATAGCTTCACAGAGTCTGGGGCTCAGCCAGAATCTGGCATTTCAATACATTCAATGCTTGTTTTCTCTACATAGTAAGGCTGTGTTGTATAAATTAATCATACAACCCAGGTGGTTAAAAATCTCCCTGCTTAGTGTGTGAGTGAGTTCAGGTTCTGACTTTGGTCTCTTGTAGGCTATTGAGGACTCTTAAAGCTGAAATGACTCACATGTGTGAAGGTATCTCATTTCGAGAAGCACCGAGGTCCACTTAGAAAGATGTGTTTTATTATACAGTATTAAAGTTTTTAGGACTCCTGTAAGGGCATGCACTCAATATTATGTTTTCCTTGTGTGTGAGCATGGTCTGATCTCTTGTTACTCGAGTATTTTCATTGGCTTTTCTTTAGATATACTGTATCATTATTTGTGAATTAAAGCATCACAACATGAGATGTTGTGATGCTTTTCAATATCTCAGGTTGTAAAGCATGAGAAGTGTGTGTGTACATCAAACAAAGAATAGAAGAACTTCCTTAACATTGATAATAAGGCAGAGTTATTGGAAAAACACGATCATGGCTGGGAAGGATAGTGGCTGGCAGATCTTATAGTGAATAAAATGTAAAGAAAGCAGTGAAAAGAGAAGTGACACAAAGATAGAAACCATTGAGAAGCTTCGAGGTCAGCTCAGGGTGACTTCGTAAGTTTAACAGATGGCATGGCTTAGCAATGACACTGTATTTTACTGCCTTTCTGTTATTAAGACCAGTCAGTGCTTCAAAAAATTAAGTGAATGAAAAATGGTTTTATTTATTTTGTCATAATTATGATTTATGTGTACAAAATTATTATTTGTGTGATATTGTTATTTCTAAATATATATAAATATTTATCACTTGCTGTAAGAAAAATTCTGAAAATTTGAGGGTAAACGGTTAAAAAAGGAAAATTTCATACAAATTCATATAGGATCTGGAACCATAAAACCCAGAATTTGGAGATGATACTGTATATCTATATTGGAGTTAAAAATGTGTGTGGTTAAATTAAATATAAATTCAGTTTTAATTATGATAATGTATTTGTATATTCTTTACAGGCATCTCTCCCAGGGGTTCCATCTTCTTACACTTTGGCCAATGGCAAGTGATCGAAGACTTGGCCCTGCACCCTATTCCTCAGACCATCCTCAAGTTCATGGTTGTGCTGTTCTTTGTAAGTGTGTGTGGAGGCATAATTTAGAATCCCTAGTAAAGTATATGAATTCCAAATAACTTTGTCATTCTTGCTTTTATTTTTCTTTTATTAGGTATTTCTTTAATATCTCAAGAACACCTTGCTGTTTTGACGTGAAACAAAAATATCGTTTCAAGATTGTTTATTAAGAACACATTTAAACAAAGTATACTTTCTGAAGGAAGCCTCTTTGGCTTCCTGAAGCTATCTATCATACTGAGTAATCCCAGAACTGCGCCAGCTGACATCTTAACGGGTGTGGTGGTGTGCTAGCTGACATGTGACGATGTTAGTATATCATAAGATTCAAAACTTTCATGTACAAGGGGCTCACATTTGCTTCCTCAGGCTTCCTGTAACTATCCCCCATCTTGAAAAAAAACATCCTGATTCCCTCACTTTCCTTCCATGGCCTTAGTAATGTGGCCTATGTTACTAAGACCTTTGTAACGTTTCAAAACCCATGGGCTTAGGAATGTGCAGGGCAGCCATACTGTGACTCGCTGAAATTTTAACAATAGCAAGTGATTACCATTATATATTTCAGGCAAAATGTGTGCTATGTCTAATTATAAGATTTAGGCATACTGTGTATATATATATATATATATATATATATGTATATATATATATATATATATGTCGTACCTAATAGCCAGAACGCACTTCTCAGCCTACTATGCAAGACCCGATTTGCCTAATAAGCCAAGTTTTCCTGAATTAATATATTTTTTCTAATTTTTTTCTTATGAAATGATAAAGCTACCCATTTCATTATGTATGAGGTCAATTTTTTTTTATTGGAGTTAAAATTAACATAGATATATGACCGAACCTAACCAACCCTACCTAACCTAACCTAACCTATCTCTATCGGTTAGGTTAGGTTAGGTAGCAGAAAAAGTTAGGTTAGGTTAGGTTAGGTAGGTTAGGTAGTCGAAAAAACATTAATTCATGAAAACTTGGCTTATTAGGCAAATTGGGCCATGCATAGTTGGCTGAGAAGTGCGTTCTGGCTATTAGGTACGACATATATATATATATATATATATATATATATATATATATATATATATATATATATATATATATATATATATATATATATATATATATATATATATATATATATATATAATATATATATATATATATATATATATATATATATATATATATATATATATATATTAGTATATTTTGGTAGCAGTCTTTCCTGTAGACATATATTATTAAATATGACCGAAAAAGTAAGATTAATAATTCTAACACGAATTTTCTCAATCTTTCGTACATTACGCTTCACTGTTGGAGGTAAATCAAAAATCACTTCTCCGAAATTCATTTTTATTTCTAGTCTGACGTGACACGGGCGCGTTTCGTAAAACTTATTACATTTTCAAAGACTTCACAAATACACAACTGATTAGAACTTACGTATCTCTGATTTTATATCTACATTTGAGTGAGGTGGGAGGGGTGATGTGGCATTAACACAAGACAGAACAAGAGGGGATATTAATAGGGTATTAAAAGTATCAACACAAGACAGAACACAAACAATGGGTATTGAATAGAAGTGTTTGTAGAAAGCCTATTGGTCCATATTTCTTGATGCTTCTATATTGGAGCGGAGTCTTGAGGTGGGTAGAATATAGTTGTGCAATAATTGGCTGTTGATTGCTGGTGTTGACTTCTTGATGTGTAGTGCCTCGCAAACGTCAAGCCGCCTGCTATCGCTGTATCTATCGATGATTTCTGTGTTGTTTACTAGGATTTCTCTGGCGATGGTTTGGTTATGGGAAGAGATTATATGTTCCTTAATGGAGCCCTGTTGCTTATGCATCGTTAAACGCCTAGAAAGAGATGTTGTTGTCTTGCCTATATACTGGGTTTTTTGGAGCTTACAGTCCCCAAGTGGGCATTTGAAGGCATAGACGACGTTAGTCTCTTTTAAAGCGTTCTGTTTTGTGTCTGGAGAGTTTCTCATGAGTAGGCTGGCCGTTTTTCTGGTTTTATAGTAAATCGTCAGTTGTATCCTCTGATTTTTGTCTGTAGGGATAACGTTTCTATTAACAATATCTTTCAGGACCCTTTCCTCCGTTTTATGAGCTGTGGAAAAGAAGTTCCTGTAAAATAGTCTAATAGGGGGTATAGGTGTTGTGTTAGTTGCCTCTTCAGAGGTTGCATGGCTTTTCACTTTCCTTCTTATGATGTCTTCGATGAAACCATTGGAGAAGCCGTTATTGACTAGGACCTGCCTTACCCTACAGAGTTCTTCGTCGACTTGCTTCCATTCTGAGCTGTGGCTGAGAGCACGGTCGACGTATGCGTTAACAACACTCCTCTTGTACCTGTCAGGGCAGTCGCTGTTGGCATTTAGGCACATTCCTATGTTTGTTTCCTTAGTGTAGACTGCAGTGTGGAAACCTCCGCCCTTTTCCATGACTGTTACATCTAGATAAGGCAGCTTCCCATCCTTTTCCGTCTCGTAAGTGAAACGCAGCACGGAACTCTGCTCAAATGCCTCCTTCAGCTCCTGCAGATGTCTGACATCAGGTACCTGTGTAAAAATGTCGTCAACATACCTGCAGTATATGACCGGTTTCAAGTTCATGTCGACTAAGACTTTTTGCTCGATGGTACCCATGTAGAAGTTTGCAAACAGGACACCTAGGGGAGAACCCATGGCGACCCCATCTACTTGCTTATACATGTGCCCATCCGGGCTCAAGAAGGGTGCCTCTTTAGTACAAGCTTGGAGTAGTTTCCTCAGAATACTTTCTGGCATGTCAAGAGGAGTACAGGCTGGATCACGATACACTCTGTCGGCTATCATTCCGATTGTCTCGTCCATAGGTACGTTGGTAAACAGCGATTCTACGTCCAACGAGGCTCTTATCCCTGTGGCCCGTGTGCCCCGCAGTAAGTCCACAAATTCCTTTGGAGACTTCAGGCTGAAGGCGCAAGGAACATAAGGAGTCAGCAGGCCGTTGAGTCGCTTCGCCAGTCTGTACGTGGGTGTGGGTATCTGGCTAATGATTGGCCGAAGTGGGTTTCCAGGCTTGTGCGTCTTGACATTTCCATACGCATATCCAGGTTTATATTCCCCAATGATCTTTGGCAGGTGGAGTCCGGATTTCTTGGCGTTCACAGTTTCGATCAGTTTCGATAAAAATGAATTTCGGAGAAGTGATTTTTGATTTACCTCCAACAGTGAAGCGTAATGTACGAAAGATTGAGAAAATTCGTGTTAGAATTATTAATCTTACTTTTTCGGTCATATTTAATAATATATATATATATATATACCTGGTTGATACCTGGTTGATGGGGTTCTGGGAGTTCTTCTACTCCCCAAGCCCGGCCTGAGGCCAGGCTCGACTTGTGAGAGTTTGGTCCACCAGGCTGTTGCTTGGAGCGGCCCGCAGGCCCACATACCCACCACAGCCCGGTTGGTCCGGCACTCCTTGGAGGAATAAATCTAGTTTCCTCTTGAAAATGTCCACTGTTGTTCCG
>NC_091169.1:40455843-40530843 GCF_040958095.1 Procambarus clarkii
GGTTCTAGATAGAAAACTATCACCTGAGGACCACATAAAGAATATTGTGCAAGGAGCCTATGCTATGCTTTCTAACTTCAGAATTGCATTTAAATACATGGATGGCGATATACTAAAGAAATTGTTCATGACTTTTGTTAGGCCAAAGCTAGAATATGCAGCTGTTGTGTGGTGCCCATATCTTAAGAAGCACATCAACAAACTGGAAAAGGTGCAAAGACATGCTACTAAGTGGCTCCCAGAACTGAAGGGCAAGAGCTACGAGGAGAGGTTAGAAGCATTAAATATGCCAAAACTAGAAGACAGAAGAAAAAGAGGTGATATGATCACTACATACAAAATAGTAACAGGAATTGACAAAATCGACAGGGAAGACTTCCTGAGACCTGGAACTTCAAGAACAA
Organism: Procambarus clarkii; assembly: GCF_040958095.1. Classification (NCBI taxonomy): domain Eukaryota; kingdom Metazoa; phylum Arthropoda; class Malacostraca; order Decapoda; family Cambaridae; genus Procambarus; species Procambarus clarkii. The sequence continues at coordinate 40,456,248 of NC_091169.1, forward strand.
GAGGTCATAGATTTAAACTAGCTAAACACAGATGCCGAAGAAATATAAGAAAATTCACCTTCGCAAATAGAGTGGTAGACGGTTGGAACAAGTTAAGTGAGAAGGTGGTGGAGGCCAAGACCGTCAGTAGTTTCAAAGCGTTATATGACAAAGAGTGCTGGGAAGACGGGACACCACGAGCGTAGCTCTCATCCTGTAACTACACTTAGGTAATTACACTTAGGTAATTACACACACACACACACAAGGCAAGGAAATTAGGCAAGGAAATTCAACAGGAGAAACAGCTTTTGTCAGCACAGATGGAGGAAGTTACACAGGGAATAGAACAGTGCAAGAAAGATATGCAACTCACTTATGCACAAGTGGCCAAGGAGAAGGAAAAAATAGAAGAAGCAGTAAAGGAAGTCAAACACTGCAGCAACCAAGATAAAACAAACATTAGGCTAGAAGTGAGGAAAGAATTGGCATCTAACCCGAAGTTGGTGCAAAACACAGTTGATCGGAGTAAGTCCCTGATCATTTTTGGCTGCAAAGAAAAGGCGATAACATCTAGGTCAGAAAGAGCTGTAGAAGAAGCTAAAGTAGTAGATAAAATTGTTGGCCTCGTGGAAGGTCTTACAAACAGAGAGAATGTGTGCGACTACAGGAGAATAGGCAGGTACGTAAAAGGGAAAGATCGACCTTTGAGGATCACCCTAAACGGTGCCAAACAGATGGAAGAAGTACTAAGGAATGCTAGAAAATTGCAAAGGGATGAGGATGGGAAAGGGTGGTCGTTAAGACGAGATCTTTCAAAAGAAGACAGAGAGAAGCTGAAACTGAACCTCGCCGAGGCAAAACATTTAAATGAGAGCAGGAATGAAGAAGAAATAAATTCTTTTTTCTACAAAGTGATAGGGGTAGGCAAACCAGTAAAGTGGTACATAAAGGCAAACCAACAAAATCAATAGAGAGAGGGGGAGTGAAGAATAAGGAGAGGGGGAACAAGTTCCTGAAGATTGCATACACCAACATAGATGGAGTGAGATCGAAGATACTGGAGTTAAGTGATGTAATACAGCTGCAGACACCAGACATTGTTGCACTCACGGAGACAAAACTTGAAGATGTAATTTTAAATGAGGTCATATTCCCAAGGGGCTACTCAATTTGGAGACGGGACAGAAAAATTAGGAAAGGCGGTGGCGTTGCTGTGCTGGTAAAAGAACACCTAAAGGTGAAGGAAATAATGATTGCCAATCCACAAGAAGTTGACATAATAGCACTAGAGATCTGCTATGAGGATGATAAACTAATGATGATAAATGCATATAGTCCACCGCCAAGCAGCACATGGTCAAAGGAGGAGCTAGATAGTAAACGTGAAGGTCTTATAACAATAATGAGAGAGATTATAGCGGGAGCGGATAACGATAGATCACAACTGTTGATAGTCGGTGACTTCAACTTGAAATCCATAGACTGGGAAGCATATGAAGCTAAAACAGAAGATTTTTGGACCTGTAAATTTGTAGACCTCATCCTGGAAACATTCTTGTATCAACATGTTAAACAAGCTACGAGGATGAGGGAAGGGGACGTTCCCTCCATGCTAGATTTGATATTTACCAGGAAGGAGGAAGAGATATTTGACATTCAGTACCTTCCTCCCTTGGGTAAAAGTGACCATGTCTTTTTGGGAATAAAGTATGCAATGCGTTATAAGCTGGAAGAAAATAAGGAGGTTGAAGCAGTTGAAAAACCAGACTTCAGGAGAGGACATTATGGTGACCTTAGAAATTTTTTTAGTGAGTATAATTGGACAGACTTGATGCTAGGCAAGGAAGTGAATGAGATGTATGGCAAGTTTTGTGAAATATATGATAAAGGCACAAAAAAATTTATACCAAAACAGAGATGCAGAACTAGGAAACAGGATTGGTTCAATAGAAATTGCGAGAGGGCTAGAGACCGAAAGACACAAAAATGGAATCAATACAGGAAGAGGCCGAACCCCCAAACATACCAGCGATACAAAGATGCGAGAAACAACTACACGGCAGTGAGGAGAGAGGCAGAAAGAAATTTTGAAAAAGGGATTGCGGACAAATGTAAAACAGAACCAGGTCTATTCTATAAATTCATAAACAACAAATTGCAGGTAAAGGATAATATTCAGAGGTTGAAAATGGGAAATAGATTCACGGAAGATGAAAAGGAAATGTGTGAAACACTAAACTAAAAGTTCCAAAGTGTGTTTGTACAAAATGAAATCTTTAGGGAACCAGATACAATAAGAATTCCAGAGAACAACATAGAACACATAGAAGTGTCTAGAGATGAAGTGGAAAAAATGCTCAAGGAGCTCGGTAAGAACAAAGCAGCTGGCCCAGATGGCGTTTCACCATGGGTTCTGAGAGAATGTGCATCTGAGCTCAGCATTCCACTTCACCTGATCTTTCAGGCATCCCTGTGTACAGGAATCGTAGCAGACGGGTGGAAACAGGCTAACGTAGTTCCAATCTACAAAAGTGGCAGCAGGGAAGACCCCCTCAATTATAGACCTGTATCATTGACAAGTGTAATAGTGAAAGTATTGGAAAAACTAATAAAAACTAAATGGGTAGAACACCTAGAGAGAAATGATATAATATCAGACAGACAGTATGGTTTTCGATCTGGAAGATCCTGTGTATCGAATTTACTCAGTTTCTATGATCGAGCCACAGAGATATTACAGGAAAGAGATGGTTGGGTTGACTGCATCTATCTGGACCTAAAAAAGGCTTTCGACAGAGTTCCACATAAGAGGTTGTTCTGGAAACTGGAAAATATTGGAGGGGTGACAGGTAAGCTTCTATCATGGATGAAAAATTTTCTGACTGATAGAAAAATGAGGGCAGTAATCAGAGGCAATGTATCGGAATGGAGAAATGTCACAAGTGGAGTACCACAGGGTTCAGTTCTTGCACCAGTGATGTTTATTGTGTACATAAATGATCTACCAGTTGGTATACAGAATTATATGAACATGTTTGCTGATGATGCTAAGATAATAGGAAGGATAAGGAATTTAGATGACTGTCATGCCCTTCAAGAAGACCTGGACAAAATAAGTATATGGAGCACCACTTGGCAAATGGAATTTAATGTTAATAAATGTCATGTTATGGAATGTGGAATAGGAGAACATAGACCCCACACAACCTATATATTATGTGAGAAATCTTTAAAGAATTCTGATAAAGAAAGAGATCTAGGAGTGGTTCTAGATAGAAAACTATCACCTGAGGACCACATAAAGAATATTGTGCAAGGAGCCTATGCTATGCTTTCTAACTTCAGAATTGCATTTAAATACATGGATGGCGATATACTAAAGAAATTGTTCATGACTTTTGTTAGGCCAAAGCTAGAATATGCAGCTGTTGTGTGGTGCCCATATCTTAAGAAGCACATCAACAAACTGGAAAAGGTGCAAAGACATGCTACTAAGTGGCTCCCAGAACTGAAGGGCAAGAGCTACGAGGAGAGGTTAGAAGCATTAAATATGCCAAAACTAGAAGACAGAAGAAAAAGAGGTGATATGATCACTACATACAAAATAGTAACAGGAATTGATAAAATCGACAGGGAAGACTTCCTGAGACCTGGAATTTCAAGAACAAGAGGTCATAGATTTAAACTAGCTAAACACAGATGCCGAAGAAATATAAGAAAATTCACCTTCGCAAATAGAGTGGTAGACGGTTGGAACAAGTTAAGTGAGAAGGTGGTGGAGGCCAAGACCGTCAGTAGTTTCAAAGCGTTATATGACAAAGAGTGCTGGGAAGACGGGACACCACGAGCGTAGCTCTCATCCTGTAACTACACTTAGGTAATTACACACATATATATACATATATATATACACACATATATATATACACATACATATATATACATATATATATATATATAATATATATATATATATATATATATATATATATATATGTATATATATATATATATATATATATATATATATATATATATATATATATATATATATGTATATATATATATATATATAATATATATATATATATATATATATATATATATATATGTATATATATATATATATATATATATATATATATATATATATATATATATATATATATATATATATATTATATATATACATATACAGTGGTACCTCGGAATGCGAGTGTCCCTGTATGCGAGTTTTTCGGAAGACGAGCTGGATTTCCTCGGAAAATAAGTCTCGGAAGGCGAGGGTTACCTCGGAACGTGAGTTTGTTGATACGTGTACAGGCCGACTGGCGCGTGGTGGCATGGCGATCGCGCCTCAGTTTACCAGTGTCTCGTGTCCAGTGACTATCCCACCTGAATTCTTCACAAGGATTTACAGTTTTTTATCGTTTTTTGGGCCATTTGAGCATAAAAGTTGTCATTATATATCTTGTCATGGGTCTGAAGAAAGCCATTGGTAAGGTTCAACCTAAGAAAATAGCTGTGAGTAGAGGCAGTAGAGGATGTCCCTTCTTGATTAAGAAAATGTGTGAAGAATGGGAAGAACTGCAAAGTTTTGTTGAAAAAACTCACCCAGATAAAGCTGTAGCAGGCGTTGCATTGACCTTTTAAATGATAATGTGATGTCTTACTACAGACAAGTGTTAAAATGTAGGGAAAAACAAGTGTCATTAGACAAATTCTTAGTAAAACAAGCAAGTCCTAGTGGTATGCAGGCAAAATGTGCCAGAGTGTGCATACCAGTGAAGTCCTCACTGCCTGATGTGATAATGGAAGGGGACTCCCCTTCCAAACAGTAACTCCTCTCTTCCTCCCACCTCCTCACCATCTTCCATACGCCTACAGCATTCAACAGCAAGGTAAGTAATAACTTGAACATAGTTTTGTAGGTTTATTTAGATGAATTAGGTATAAAAATTTAGTTTGATGTGGGGTTTTTGGGGTAGTCAGGAACGGATTAATTCATTTCCCTTTATTTCTTATGGGGAAATTAGCTTCGGAATGCGAGTTTTCGGAACACGAGGTGTCTCCAGGAACCAATTAAACTCTTAAACTGAGGTATGCCTGTATATATATATATTTATATATACATATATATATATATATATATATTTATATATACATATATATATATATATTTATATATACATACATATATTTATATATACATACATACATACAGGCAATTCCCCCAATTACAAACAAGCTATGTTCTGATCTTAAGGTGACCTACAGAATGCGTCCATGCCGTGCTCTGTTCCCAAGATGTCAGGTCCTTCTTCTGGCACTGAAGGCTAACTCTGAGCACGTCGTCGCCCTCACTCACGCGTGCACTGTAGACAAACTCTCATAGTCTCGTTCACAGTATGGGGTCTGGTAGCTGAGTGGACAGTGCGCAAAACTCGTAATCCGGTGGCCTGGGTTTGATTCCCGGTCTAGGTAGAGACAAATGGGAAGTTTCTTTCACCCTGACGCTCCTGTTACCTAGCAGTAAATAGGTACCTGGGAATTAGACGGTTATGGGCTGATTCCTGGGTGTGTGTGTGGGGGAAAAAAATTAGTAACAGTTGACTGATTGACAGTTGAGCACCGGGCCGAAAGAGCAGAGCCCAACCCCCGCAAGTACAACTAGGTGAATACAGGGTTCCCTTCTATCCTCCAGTGGACGCGACCTTGTCACAGCAGCTCACACGTCGTATCGGGGGCTTCTCTCGCGGGCTCTTCACCGCCCTTTCCCGTTGACAACCCTCCTAGACTATCAGCAAAGAGCTCTTGGCACACTCACACCGTCGAAACTCTGCTTCCTTGTGCTCCCCTGGAGTCCACTAGTCTTCTCCAACGTCCGTAGTTGGAGACTGCTTCAACTAAGGACTGGCTCCAACTACCGAATCCTGGCTGCTTAAATCCACTGGGCGAGGCTTTGTGACCTTCAATCTGAAGAGCTCACTGTCGTGTGTCCGCGCTCTATGATGTCCGGTGAAACTCTGAACTCTGGTGGCGTACGTGGCTGGCGTCACGCCTAGGGGGCACAGCCCCTCCGGGCTTGGGTGGCTTGGTTGCCTGCATCAACAGGGTTTACCAGCATAGCAGGCTCCAGTGCCTAGGCTTCCTGCAGGGTGAATGAGCCCTGCAGGCCCTGGGAATCCCCCACAGGCTCAGCTGTACTATGGATACCTCTTCTTCGCCTTGTGTGAATTTGTGGGTTGTTCATTGCCTGTGCCATCGGGTGATGTTCATACATTCTTCCTCTATCATGCTGCTTGATGGGTTGATGACACCTATGACCCTGAGTCATGTGGGACTTGTTCCTTGCATGTGCTTCTTCTCACCCAATCCTCTGTGGAAGTTCAGAGGTACTCTATCTAATGGCAGCCACATTGTTTCACAGGTTTTCTGTTTTGCTGGGAACCAGTTTGTGTGCCCATTGGTTACCACAGATTGCCACGCCTCATAGCCCCTGTTTTTCAGTTCCAACACTGATTTAATTGCATGTCTTTGCGCCTTATCCAGTTTACTGATGTGCTGCTTGAAATATGGGCACCATACAACTGCTGCATACTCCAACTTTGGCCACACAAAATTCGTGAACAATTTCTTTAATATTTCACCATCCATGTGTTTAAAAGTAATTCTAAAGTTGGAAAGCATAGCATATGCTCCTTATACAATGTTCATTATTTGATCCTCAGGTGATAGATTTTTTTAATACAGCACCCCCTCTAGATTTTTCTTTATCAGAATTCTGAAAGCTTTTTCAGGTAGTTTGTAGGTTGTGTGTGTGTGTGGCCTATTTTCCCCTGTTCTACATTCCATTTATTACGTGGCATTTATTCACTTTAAAATCAAATTTCCTGCTGTTACTCCATACTTATTTTGCCCAGGTCTTCTTGAAGGGCATGACAAACAACTAAGTTTCTTATTTTCCCTAGTATAATCATTAATGCCTGCCTTTCAACCTTCCCTTATATTATATAGTGACAATGTGATGCAGTGGTACAGCTATACTGGACAGATATAATATGGCTTGCGCCTTGCATTAAACAAAAAAAAAAGTGCCAGTTTGGCCCTCGCAATGTGAAAATTGCGCAGGATTGAAAGAATAATTAGACAAAAATTTAACACAATTTGCTCTAATATTAATAATGAAAAATATCTGAAACCCCTGATAGAACACACTTGGTTAGCATACAAGAAAAATGATAACAATTACACATGGATACACTTGTGTTAATACAACAATATAGGTGAGACTGAAGGACTATTTACATAAACAATAGAACATGCACATGAAGCAGCGGGAGGCAGGCATCGAGTGTAGGTCGTAATGTTGTACCCTGAACACCTGAGGAGAGACTACTGCAGTGAGGGAGATTAGGTGTACCCTTACCCCTGCTGGTGACATCACGTCCTTTGTCACCGAGGCTTGGAACTACAAGCTGGCAGCAGGACTGTGTGTTACCCACAGGTAACCATGAACTGGCAGGTCTGATCTTGTACCTGCCTGGGGCTCTGGCACAGGGTGGAGGGTGACAGGGGGATGCTTTCCAGACATATGTCTGGGTTGAATGTCATACTGGTCGTATATAGGCGGTATGCAGAGTTATGTTCATGAAGGTGAGTAGGAAGAGGCAATTTCCTCTGCTATGCTGGGGAGTTATTTGATAATATAATGCAAACTCTTGTTAATATCAATACTGATATTTATGCTGCACTCTTTACTTAATATGAGAAAAAACATAAAATGACATCCAAATATATAACCCTTTCTCAGCTGTGGAATTGATGGATTTTGGTGGTGAAGTTACCTTCCCAGAAATAATTCCATTAGAACCTACAAAGCTGGAGTTCTCATCCTTGGACATTAATACCCAGCAGCAGCTCTCCGATATCATAGAGAGAGATATCTTCACCTTCAACAAGTATGTTATTCATTATATATTAGTACTCAGTATATGGGCAGATTAACATAAGACATTTAGGTTGAATAAAAGAATTTATTCATCAAAATTGCATGCTCCTGATTATAAAAATAAAGTACTGTATGTTACAAATGTGGCATTGAAAGTTTTGTACAAAAAAGTTTAGACAGGTAAAAAAAATTGTATACACTTTAACCGTATATGCTGTATGCCTTTCCAGGCCCTGCTCAGTGACTCTTAAAATGTTTATAATTTTTCAAGAACTGTTACTTTCTGGGGGGAGCCCCTTCGAGTCCCTGGAGCTAACCGGGCTAATATGAATGTATTACACTCACATCAGTTAATGCACACGAAGTTCTAAGCCTACTGGGGGCCAGAACCTGGCCCCCCTCAGAAAGGCACGAGGAGCAATGGCCTATAGAAACCCCGTGTGGTTGGAAGCATTCTATGTCTGCCATCGACCAGGTTAGGCACCCAGAAAGGTAAGTGCCCCAAAACAAACCCCCTATTCTGGTGAAACTATTTCTACCGAAAGCCGAATGAGTGGACAGCACTCCCCAAACGAAAATTAGCAAACTAGCATGAAGTTATCATGTTGCTGTGCCACTGTCTATGCATTCCCCCCTCCCTGGGAGGGGGAAGGGGAAGCCCCAGGCCCCTGCGCCGGCTATCCACCCTTCAGTTCTGTGGCTGATGTGAACTGGCAAGGTTGTGTGCCTCTAGTTTCCATTTTCGAGTCCTGTGCCATGTGCTGTGGTGCTGTCTAATTGGTGGTGTGCAAGCCAGGAGTAATTTCACAAGTACTTGGGCTGCATGCATCTAGGGTTCCCTTCCCTAGGTGCCTGGTAAGTACTGCCCTTGGGGCTTGGGGTCACCTTCCACAAGGTAAGGTAATTATCAGGAGAAAGTTAACTTTCTTGGACTTTCTTTTTTCAAGGGCGTGTAGGGCGGCTTGGCCCCAGGTCTTCATGGGGAGGTTCCCGGGGATGGGGGAAAAGTTGACTTGGGGGCGTTGGGCCCTGTTGGACCCCGCTTGGGTTTTTGTACCCACAGAGTGGGGCTTGACGTTACAGGGAGTGGGGTTTTCTTTTCCTCCCTCCTCGTACGAGTTGGATTTGGCGTCAATCCCTCCCTAGGTTCGGTTCCGTGCTCCCTTGGGTTCTTTGGTCCCGTCCTTCCAGAGATTTTCGGCCTCTTGCATCCCTCCGCATGTGGTGCGGGAGGCCATTGCGGCTTACCTCCTGCTCAACCTGGACAACGCCTCCATAATGGATCCTTCTTTCTTTGTGTTTGGATCACCAAACCCTTTCGCGGTTTGTCCTGTTGACGGGGCGATGGGGAGGAGTCTCGCCCTGTTTGCTCACGCCTGGTCCCATGATTTGTAGGCCTTTTGGGTTGTTTCGTGTGGCCTGCGGTGGCGTTGGGTGTCCCCATCTTCTTCGAGGGATTCCGGGTTGGTGGGGCAGGTCTCTTTTCTTGCACTCTGTCTGGTTATCTTAGAGTGGGTTTGCTTCGGTGTGGTCAAAACGACCTCGTCCCTTCGGTGGGTTTACCGCCTGTTTCGGTTCCGAAACAGGACTGTGCGGACCTCAGGTTCATTCTGGATTTGTCTCATCTGACCCTGTGGGTTTATTACCCTCCTTTTGGATGACTACTCTGTCCCAGGTACATCCTCTGTTGGAGCCGGATACTTGGATGGTGTCACTGGACCTTCGGGATGCGTATTGGCACGTCCCAATTCATCTGGGGTTCAGGGACTGGCTCGGTTTTGTTGTGGGGCATCAAGGTTACAACTTTCGCTGCCCTCCATTCGGCTTGAATTTGGCAATCTGGCTCCTTGTGTTTTCACACGCCCTTACCCAGATCATGGTAGCCCATTTGCTTCTGTTAGGGGTTTGGGTTATGGTCTACCTCGACAACTGGTTGGTGTGGGCTCCCAGCCAGTCCGTATGTCTGCTTGCCAGGGATTTGATTCTTTCCCAGCTTGCCGTGTTTGGGTTCCTGGTGAACTGGAGGAAGTCCCATCTGGTTCCCTCTCAGGTTCGGTCTTGGCTGGGTCTTGTATGGGACTCTAGGACCACTCCTTGTCTCTCCCTCTGGAGGCTCTGCTTCGATTGCAGTCCTGCCTTCACCTGTTTCTGGGGGGCTCCAGGATCGTGCACGGTTGCTCGAAGGTTTGTGCAGGAGCCTGAACTTTGCTGTGATGGTCTACCCACCGGGTCGGGTTTGAACACCAAGCAAGCAGCGTCTGAAACCAAGACTGGGCTGGCCATCAAGGGGCCAGAAAGGGGCCAGACAATTTACTTTTAAATTGTCTCTTCAGGTTATTCAGGGCTCAATGCCTTGGCGCCTAGCTGAGCCCTCGCTCGATGTGTTCACGGACATGTCATCTCTTGGCTGGGGCTTTGTGACCAGGCCAGCCAGGGTCGGTAGGCGATCCGGCTCCATTCAGACTGTTCCCCAGTGGTTCATTGTCTGAACCGTGATGGTTTGATGCAATCCTTGGCACTTTGGGGCTGGTTGCTTCGGGTGACTAGTTTGCTGATTTCTCAGGGTTTTGCTTCCTGGCAGTTCACGTTCGTGGAGTGTTCAACTTCCTGGCAGACGGCCTGTCTCGGTTCATTCCCTTGTCCACGGAATGGATGGTCGACGCTGACTCGTTCAGTTGGCTCTGCTGAACGTATGGGCTCCCGGAGGTGGATCTCTTCACGTCGGCATGGTCGAGGCATCTCCCGGTATATTTGGCGCCCTTCCTCTGACTGCGAGGCCGTCAGGGTCGATGCCTTCAGGCAAGACTGGTCGACTGTACCTCTTTCCCAGTTCCGCTGTTGCTCCAGGTCCTGTCTCGCTTGGAGACTTACCAAGGGAGAGTTGTCTTTCTGGCCCCTTGGTGGCCGGCCCAGCCTTGGTTTCAGATGCTGCCTGCTTGGTGTTCAGGGAAGACCCCCATCCCCTTCCTCCCCCGAGGGTCTTCCAGCTCTGCCTCTTTCAACAGATCTGTCCGGTCCGTTACATGGCTGTTTCGATCTTCTCCTCGAGTTTTCGCTTCTGGTTTTTCTGACTTGAGTCTATCACTACTTGTATGGTAAGCAGGTAGCTTCATTGATGGTGTCCCACCTGCGTTATTCGTCTCGGTGGCAGTATAAAGTTTCCTGGTGGTCCTTCCATTTTTTCTTATAACTTCGTAGGTTTACTTCTTTCTCTGATAGGGTTGTCTTGTCCTTCCTCTTGCGGTTGTTCCAGGACCGTCATCTTATGCCGAATACTGTCTCCTCGTATCATGCAGCACTGGCTGAGCCACTGCAGCTTGCATTCAGCATTGATGATACTTCTACACTGTTCTGCAAAGTGTCTCTGGCTTTGTTTCACCTCCAACCTGTTCCTGTGCTGTCTAAGTCATCTTGGTCATTGGACCAGGTGCTCTCTTTCCAATCTTCACCTCAGTTTGTGGTTGCCCATTCGTTTCAGGATTGTTTTGCCAAGGCTCTTTTCTTATTGGCATTGGCCTCTGAGGGTTGGGTTGGGGAGCTTCATGTTCTCCTCTGGCACAGGGGTTTCTGCTCTTTCGGTCCTGGTAGTTGGTTTGTTCATTTGCAGCCGTCTCCTTTTCTGGCGAAGAATAAGATGATGGCTTTCTGGAGGAGCCCTTGGGTCATTGATGCTTGGTTGGTCTGGCCGTGGGTGCATCATGTGTTGAACCTGGTTGCGGTTCTTTGTAATTTTTTTGCACGCCTTGGCTTTGGTGGCCAGGAATGTGCTTTGGGTTGATCCGGTTTCCCTTGTTCCCTGTTCCAGGGCTTGGGTCTCCCAGCCAGGGCTTGGGTCTCCCAGGTCATATGCAGGGTTATTTGGTCTAGCCAGCCTGCGGTCTATCCTCCTGCCCATGACGTTCGTAAGTTTGCTGCACTGGCTGCCGTCTTCAATAACATATCTTGGGCTAACATTTGGGCACCGGGTTTTTAGAGGTCGAACAAGGCCCTGGCCGCTCGCTACCTTGTCAGTGTTCCTGGGCCTAGTCAGGCCTGTGTTGCATTGGGTCAGCAGTTGCAGCCAGTTGTCTCGACTTCCCGTTGAGGAGCGAGCGCTGACCGCCTCCCAGGTAAGTCCCTCTTGTTTTGTCTTCAGGTAAGTAGCTCCAGGGAGCTGAAGTGGCTCTCCTCAGAAAACCAGCATTGAATGTAATGATATGCCATTATCTGGGTGAGACCCAGAGGCTCCCCGCCATCCCTCCTTCTCTCCGATCGGCATTTTTTTCGCAGTTTGATATCTAGGTTCAAAACTGCAGGGTGGATAGCCTGTGTGGGGGTCTGGGGCTCCCCCTTTCCTCTCCCTGGGAAGGGGAGGAAGGTTGCGCAGACAGCGTCGCGGTGACTTGGTGACGTCATGCTCGTTTGCTCGTTTTCGTTTTCGGAGTTCTGTCCACTGGTTTAGCTTTCAGTAGCAATATTTTAACCAGAATAGGGGGTTTGTTTTTGGGCGCTTACCTTTCTAGGTGCCTATCTTGATCATTGGCAGATATAGAAAGCTTCCAACCACACGGGTTTCTATAGGCCATTACTCCTCATGCTTCTCTGAGGAAGTCCAGGTTCTGGCTCGTGGTCCCCGGTAGGCCTAAAACTCCATGTGCATTGACTGATGCCAGGGTCTAATACATTCATATCAGCCCGATTAGCTCCTGGAAGCCTCCGGGTCTCACCAGATCCTGGCGTTTCATTACATTTAACGCTGGTTTTTTGGGTTATAAGTACCTGTACTTTATAAATTTGATGTCAAAATGTTCGCACATGAATTTTCTAGAGTATTATTATTTTTGAACATAAATAATAATTTAAGTTATGGAAATATGTGCATGTGAACAGTTTATATTTGCTTTTAATAGAAAACAAATATAACTTTTACGTTTCTTACAGAAAAGTTGCAAAGCATTGTGAAAATATTCAAAAGCAGAGCAGTTACATAATTGAGTGATGGGTGTTGGCTAGAGGTGATCTCTAGAGCATCCCTCGAATCTCTGGTTGGTCCCTGCTAATAAGCTTTGCCTTTACTGTGTATGGAAAATTTATACTGTTATATACTAAGATATCTCTGCTCATACAAATCCTAGCCCTAGGAGTTCTTAATATCCTACCAGATTCCAGAGGCCAAATGCCCCCTTCCCCCTCTTCTCCTTACAGAGGTGCGTGGAGCAGGGGATATTTGATCACCCTCACTGAAGAAATAACTCCCAGAAAGTAAGTGATGCAAAACAGACTACTGTATGTTCACAGAAAGGAAACAAATGAAGTGGCAAATGACTTGACAAACGATCCACCCAGTAGTAAGGTTATACCATCTTCCCAGTAACAGCTGGCTATCACCAAGTTATAGCACTGTGGGAGGTGCTGGCTCCCCATATCAACAATTTGTCCTTTGCCTGATATCAACAGTTGCAGACCACTCCTTGAATTACCAGCTCTTTGGGTCCCAGAATTTTTCTCGGCGAGTGTTGGTTATCTTTTGTATTTTGCCTCGTGGGGAACCCATTTGTTTGTGTATTGTATTAATATATAATGTTTACATGTCTCGCTGTGTGGAATGGAAAGTGTTCAGCTCAAGCTCTTTGTGCTTAGTGCTGGCCTTTCCAAGGTTCTTGTTTGTGTTTCCCTTGCACTCTCAAGGTAAGTTTCCTGGTGTGTTAGTGTCCCATCCCAAATCCTTATTCTGACCCCTTCCAAGTGCTATATAGTTGTAATGGCTTGGCACTTTCCCCTGATAATTCCCTCCCTCCTCCTGCAAGGTTTTGAGAATGAGGAAATCTAGGGGTTTATTGATTGAGGTGCATGGGGTTTGTGTGCTTGTACATACAGCACACTGCTGACACCCTTTGCAGTTGCATTTTCTTTGTGTGGCACTCAGTGTCAGTTCATTCCGTGAGCATGCCTAAGTCTCTGAGTGCCCTGCTTGGTCGATACTTTTAGATCCTGGCAAGCCACATGGATCTTTGATGTGGATCATTAGTGATTTGTCCACTAAGCACGCTTATGCTTCTTGGGAAGCATAAGCTACTTGGAAATTGAGGGATTTCCATCAGTTTTGCTATTAACCAATGGCTGTGCTTCTCCCTCTGCTCCCTTTTGCATGGATATTATCCTCTACTCAGTGGCCTACAATATTTGTGTTTGCTGGGGGGGGGTTCTATTTTTAGTTATCTGAGCCTCTGACAATTGATTTTCGTTATTTTATTTCTGGAAAGAGCCCCTTATGGCTTCCTGATGCAATCAATTCTGATAGTGCCATACTACTAGGTGCCATTAGTCATGAAGTTCTATTGGCTTACCGGGGACCGCAAGCCAGAACCTGGTCCCCTTGAAGAGGTGCAGGGAGTGGCGGCACATATGGTAAAATTACTACGAATTTATTCATGTCTGCCACCAACAGGGAAGCACCCAGAAAGTCAACAAAGCAAAACAAACCACTGGTGGTTATAAGTGAGACCACAGCCTAAAAATAGTTGAAAGAACTTCCCCAGCAATGTAAACAAATGGTTGAAAATTCATGAAACTAGCGAGAGTTTGTTCACCCCCTCTTCCCCCTTGTTAAGGATAGAAAAGGTTGGCAGCCAAGGGTCAACCAGCTGCACTACTGTCAGTTCTATTCTGATAGTAGGGAGTGTGAGGTGCCCTCTTTGTTGCTCTACCTGCAGTGTCCTGATTTTCAGGACACTGCTGAAAAATAGTGTCCTGTTAAAAAAAAAAAAATCCTCTCTTCTTTGGGTGCCCCTGTATTGGTGCGCTTGCACTGCCAGGGTTATCTTATCTGGGGTGTTTGGGAATAATCCATTTGGATATTCTCTTCGCTTGGACAAAGTGTGAACAGAAACACACAATACATTTGTAAATTCACACACTAGCCTATGCCAGGAAATCTCCCGGTGTTATAACATTCTTACGCTACCATAACATAATGACCAGAACTGGATCTCCTGAAATGTACTTCACATGTGGACATGGGGAATGTCATAAAAATATACAGACAAGAAATGTAATCAATACATAACCTCACACCAGTATGGAGTATAATAACTCTTGGACGGCCCTTCTTGTCCGACTTTATTAAACAACTGAATGTGTTTCCCATGTGACCAAACACACACTCGTCTGCACACATACACTCAGTTCAAGCCCTCCTTGATTGACAAGACGTCTACATAGGTGAAATCTCACGCGCTCTACACTTCCTGTCACCTATCAGGTGCTGAAAGGACAATGCTGGTGGACCCCCCTAGACACGAATCAGGGTTAGAGATAATAATCACCACTACAACACAAGGGGTACTAAATCAATTACTCAGGCCAGCCTTCAGACATACTACCCCATGTAAACATGAAGACTGAAGCACTGTAGTCTCGAAGATCAGCGGCGGCGCGGCTTGGGCTAGGAGTAGCCTGTGCAGAGCACAACATGGCTCTGTACAGTTCATACCCACCCTAACTTGCTGACTTTGTCCCTCCCTCAGGGTGAAGCAACGTGCTTGTACAAAATGGTGGCAAACATGGCGAACGACAATGTCCAGCACTTGGACCGAAATTCCCACAAATTTCTAGTGGAAAAACTGCCATGAACACTGGCGAGTTATTCTCAGATATCTCAACTGCTAAGTGACTTAAGCAGGAGATCAGGTGAAGTCTGATGATGACTGGAGATGGGAATTCATGACACAGTCCGTTACTCCTGCACATATGGTTTACCCACCACTACTTTTCCAGTCTTGTACATTCTTGTAATATACACACATATGACGAGTTCCCGGATTCTGCTCATTTCCTACAGACACATGTCGATGTCACGAGAATATAAAATGTACCTAGAAGTCACTAGAGACAGTAGTTTCACTTGGTCGCTGACCAAGCGAAATGTCAGACAAGCGTAGTGACTATGTGCAAATTGGTGTCTTGGGCCTAGAGCGCAAAGACGCTCACTTACTGGTTCTTCCTCAAACTTACCAATTACAGAGTCATGCACCTAGGGCTAAGGCCCTCAGCCATTCATGGCTTCCCCTTGCTTGGCACACTGGTGGTGACATCAGCTTGTTGCCATGGGAACGGCTCAGGCGGCTGGTACCACCCGCCTTCCCTCTCGCTCTGCTCGTCTCCCACAATCTAACAGTAAAACTGCTACACTTTCTAACTATTTCTACAAATGCATAGCAACTGCCATTGCAACATATTTGGAATGCTGATGGCCTAAGCTCTCCAACGAGAATAAGCACTTGATGTCTCGTGTACAGATTACCAAATCTAGACTGAGTACACAGCCATTTACGTATATAGGTGCACAGCAGCGCTAGTGCAGTCCATACTCTGGTAGAAGATTTAGCTGGTCAAAATCCATACCCTCACAAGAAACTTATACCGTTCTGTAGATTTATCTTGGGGGGGGGGGGGGGGGAGTTTGAGCACCTTAATGCGTGCTTGTTTGCCCCTGTGCATCCTCAGGATGATGGCCTTGTGCAGCTGCACGAGCCGGTTCCTACCTTTTCACTGTTCTCCAGGGCTCACCCAGAAAATGGCATTTCATTACATTCAATGCTGGTTTTTTCTTGTCCCTTAGTTCTTTTTTCCTTTATATGTACAATGTACATATAAATGTGTACTCACCTATTTGTACTCTCAATTGTGTGTGTGTGTGTGTGTGTGTGTGTGTGTGTGTAATTACCTAAGTGTAATTACCTAAGTGTAGTTACAGGATGAGAGCTACGCTCGTGGTGTCCCGTCTTCCCAGCACTCTTTGTCATATAACGCTTTGAAACTACTGATGGTCTTGGCCTCCACCACCTTCTCACTTAACTTGTTCCAACCGTCTACCACTCTGTTTGCGAAAGTGAATTTTCTTATATTTCTTCGGCATCTGTGTTTAGTTAGTTTATATATATGACCTCTTGTTCTTAAAGTTCCAGGTCTCAGGAAATCTTCCCTATCGATTTTATCAATTCCTGTTACTATTTTGTATGTAGTGATCATATCACCTCTTTTTCTTCTGTCTTCTAGTTTTGGCATATTTAATGCCTCTAACCTCTCCTCGTAGCTCTTGTCCTTCAGTTCTGGGAGCCACTTAGTAGCATGTCTTTGCACCTTTTCCAGTTTGTTGATTTCCAGTGTGTGTGTGTGTGTGTGTGTGTGTGTGTGTGTGTGTGTGTGTGTGTGTGTACTCATCTAATTGTGCTTGCGGGGGTTGAGCTCTGGGTCTTTGGTCCCGCCTCTCAACTGTCAATCAACAGGTGTACAGGTTCTTGAGCTTATTGGGCTCTATCATATCTATACTTGAAACTGTGTATGGAGTCAGCCTCCACCACATCACTTCCTAATGCATTCCATTTGTCAACCACTCTGACACTAAAAAAAGTTCTTTCTAATATCTCTGTGGCTCATTTGGGCACTCAGTTTCCACCTGTAATTACCTAAGTATAGTGTCCCCTAGTGCGTGTACCCCTTGTGTTCAATAGCCTGTCTTTATCTACCCTATCAATTCCCTTGAGATTGTTAAATGTGGTGATCATGTTCCCCTAACTCTTCTGTCTTCCAGCAAAGTGAGTTTTAATTCCCGTAGCCTCCTCTCAAACCATTGAACCTTTTCCAGTTTGGTCTTATCCTTGACTAGATATGGACTCCATGCTGGGGCTGCATACTCCAGGATTGGCCTGACATATGTGGTATACAAAGTTCTGAATGATTCCCGAATGATTGTGTGTGTGTATACGTAAGTTAATTTTTTATCACACTATGTTTATACATAATTTTCTTTTCTAGGGGTTCAGTGGAAGAGAGAGAGATATTATGGGAAAAACGACATTACTTGCACGAAGAACCCTTTGCTTTAGCCAAAGTTCTTCTAGCAGCTCACTCTTGGGACGTGTCATGCTTGCCAGACCTTCATTCTCTAATAAAGAACTGGGCCTCACCAGTGCCTTCAGATGCCTTACACCTTCTTTTACCATGGTGTGTAGAAAGTTGGGGCTCATTTTCGTGGACTGACAAATTTTGTACAATACAATATTACTTGGAAATATTTTTCAAACTTAGGTTTTAGAATTATTCTGAGGTAGGAATTGGATAAGGACTTAGCTATAATTTCAGTTGTTGTGAATGGTGTAATATATTTTGCCCCTGAAATTTTATACCAATCTAGTTCCATTATTTAAACTTGGCAATACATCTAATTCATATCCCATATAAACAATGTAGTAAGCATGGAATTTTTGCTAAGTACTGTACTGGGTGTTATCTTGAATGTGTCTCCTTCCATTTATATTTTGCTTCATGCAGTTTAATACAAGACAATTTTTCATTTAAATGTTAGAAACCAGTAATAATCATCATTACAAATATTTCTCTATTTTTAATTAGATTAAGTGTAGTATATACAGAAGTTTCTGCTTTTCAGAAGAAAATTTAATGTATATTTTATGAATGTGTTTGGGATTTTATATATTAGGATTTTAATATTCACATATAAAAGCATTCAATTATGCAATAAAGTTTTTGCCTGATTTGTTGCTTGAGGCACATGTTAAAATAATGTGAATGTTAGTTACCCTACAATGAAGCCTGTTTTATCCTTCCATATTATCTGATTTCCTGAAATTATCTTCATTCAAAGGAATTATCTGAATACCTGATATAGCCTTTTTGGCTTGTGTGCAATTGAGGTCCTTTGGTGATTGATTGGTACAGCTAGGGGTGCATCATTTGTCA
The DNA here is from genome assembly GCF_040958095.1 of Procambarus clarkii. Taxonomy (NCBI): domain Eukaryota; kingdom Metazoa; phylum Arthropoda; class Malacostraca; order Decapoda; family Cambaridae; genus Procambarus; species Procambarus clarkii. The sequence continues at coordinate 40,474,921 of NC_091169.1, forward strand.
CAACTTGTGGTGGCTCTTTACCACTACCTGCATACCACAAATTCTGTTTTAGTAGATGCTTTGTTGGTTAATCCTATTTTCTTGATTCCCTGCACCAAGGCTTGCATTTCCTAGGTTGTCTGCAGGGTCATAAAATCTACCTAGCCTGCTTGCCAGGCCAATGTTGCTCGTAAGTATGCAGCTTTGGCTGCTGTCTATTATGTCATGGGCTTTTATTTGTGCTCAAGGATTTTTGTGTTCTATCAGAATGTTGGCAGTTCAGTATTTGGTTAATGTTCCTTAGCCCAAGTGGTCGTGTGTGGCTTTGTCATATCGCCCGTCCTGGGGTCTCTTCATCATCTTAACACTTTCGCACTCTTCTAACGCCGCTGGTGTCATCCATTTTTCTCTTGAGTCCGAGTCGGTGACTCGTGCTTGCGTTCATCTTTTAAAATATTTGTTAAAAATTTTAATTTTATCTGATCAATCTAGGAGTGGGTTTTAAAATGATCGCCTTTAGAGTGCGCACAATTTGATACCCAAATGAAAAATGTAACACGAAAGTTGATGTCGGAACACTGGAAAGATTATAAATACGTTTTTGGTCCAAATTTTAAAATATTTGTTAAAATTCTATTTATTGTCCTATTATTATGGGACTAGTTTTATAATGTGTGCCTTTAGATTGCTAACAATTTCATACCAAAATGAAAGATGTAACATGAAAAGTGATGTCAGAACACTGGAAAAATATAAATAATTTTGTGATGTGCATCCAATATTTGATAAAATTCCATTTATTGCTGTATTATTATGGGACTAGTTTTAAAATACATGCCTTTATGTTGCGAACAGTTTGATACCAAAACGAACGACGTTTTGCTTCGTTGCTTGTCGGTTTCGGCTTCGTTGCTTCGTCGCTTCGGTTTCTGGTGTTACGGTGCCCTCTCCTATTTCTTTCGTTTGCCGGCTTAAAGAGTCATATCAGCTCTCCCTACTGATTCTCTGAGGTTCAGGGAGTCTAATGATATATTTGGCGACCAGACCGGCTGCCATTTAATGGAAGGAGGTTATATTATAAGTTGTAAATAAAGGAAAGTTGGCGCCCTGATATAAAATGAAACAGTATCCCCTACGGCAGATATGACCTTGTGGAAGGGACACTATGCCAATCGCGGATTGGCCGACGTAGGTCGCGGGCGACAAATCAGGGCCCGCCATGACGTCACCGAGTGCCCCGGGCGGCGCCAACGTCAGAGTTGTACTGACCGTGGAAGCGACAGGACGCGCCTCGGTCTGCTCTCAAGAATTGGAGGCTCTGCAAGCCTTGTCCAGTGGATTGAGCTGACCATCGCCGCCAACATAGTTATTGGAGACCCTGCGCTTCTGGGAAGCCAAAGAGGAACCAAGTTCAGTGAGCAGAGAAGTGCCCAAACTTGGAAAATAGTCGGCGACGACGCTGGGCGGCGCCGCTGGCTGGACGTTGAGGTCTGGAAGGTGGGCGAGCAAGCTAGCTGTGACTGGGGTCACATCCACTGAGAATCTTGGAAGGACGACACAGTGCCTAGGACAAGGAGCGACGCCCTGTGGGAGAGGCGAGTGTGGGGAAAAAATAGTGATTAGCTCAGCGCCCATCGATGAACCAGGATTGGGGCAGCTGAATCTCAGGGATTGGAACGGCGACGACGCGAAGGCTTCACGACTCCTGAGGACCTGTGGAACGCCCTGGATCGTCGAGGATCGACCCAAGGAAGCGTGGGAACCTCACACCATCGAGGGACAGGCGTCGTGAGCCAGGAGTGTAAGGTAGATCATTTTCCCTCCCATTACCCCTTGTATGAGTAGGCTAGTTAGGCCACAATATTTACTTGTGTATGTGGCAGCAAGACTTTATTACTTTAATAGTAGAGTAGGCTGCAAGGCAGCTTGTGTCCAGGACTGTCAGAGAGGACAGTGTGTATGGATGGCAGGACAGTGAAGAAGAGGTGCCGACGTGGTGAAGAGGCCCTCCTGTGAGAGTGTGAGACTCCTGTCTTCCTGCCCAGTTGAAGGAGAGTTGGAGGTCGTGGAAGAAGAGGCTGACGATCTCCAGACTCATCATCCATATTCCATATCCATGTATTACTTGTGATTGTGTGTGTGTGTTCATGTAATTTGCGTCAGTAAATCCACACATTTTATTACTGTGTTTGAGTGTGCCTCCATTTGTGATATTTCTCTATGAGCATACATTTCTGGCTACAAACGATATATGATACACCCACTGAACTGCATTGCTGGGGTGCAGATATAATAACCCAGCTGGCGACCTTGCTAAGAGGAAGATAGAGAAGACAGGCGGGAAAGGAGTTCCTGCAACCTTTTTTTTGTCTGGCAGGCAAGACTCAGGGAGGTTATGGTTATAGGTAAGCCTGAGTCTTCCTTCACTCCCCCACGGGTCTAGGCCGGAACTGTTAACAGCAGTTTCCCCGTGGTTGACTGAAGGGCTTCCAGGGTGAATCAGTGGCACCCCTTTGTGGTGGAAGCAAAGACCTGCGGAGGTGGGCATTGTTGGTCCTATCTTGTGTGACCAAGGAGACTCCGGTGAATCCAGGGAGTCGGAGGGGCTGAGTATTTGGGCCTTTTGAGCCCCTAGCAGCCGAGTGTTAGCAGAGCCCCGGACCGCCCACCCCCACGTGACAAGAGAACTGGCGACCTCGCCAGGATTCGAACCCCAGTAGCCAAGAACTGGGAACTTCGCCAGGAAGCGTGGATCAAGCTACAGTGTGGACCAAATTGCAAGACAAGTGTTGCCAGGGTACTAATACAGTGTGGCCAGTGAATTCGGTGGTACTGTTACTCAACCAGCTAAGGGACTGAAACGGTGAAATTAGTGCCTACTAACTTGTCTGTGCTGTCGTGTATGCTCAATGATATAGAGATGGAGGAAGACAAAGTAAAGAAATTTATTGACACAAGGGACGAGAGAATTTTGGAAGAGTGCACCAAGGCCCAGCTCCAACAAGTGGCAAACCACTTTGGGATCAGGTTGAGGACGACCAAGGTAGCGGAGCGAAGGATAGAGATCATGGCACAGCTCACAGCTCGAGAGGGAGCGACGGGAGAGGAGCCATCTCAAGAGGAGCCGTCCCGAGGAGAGCCGTCGCAAGGTGAACCGTCCCGACTAGGGCCACCCCAAGCGCCTACCAGTGTGGAGAGAATTCACAGTGAACATGGGAGCAGTGGAAGGTCCAGCTGTAGTAAGAGGAGCCTGCAACTGGAAATAATGAAGATGCAACTGGAAGCCCAGCTGCGACGAGAGGAAAGAGAAGCGCAAATGCAGCGAGAGGAACGTGCAGCTGAGCTGCAGCGAGAGGAACGTGCAGCTGAGCTGCAGCGAGGTGAGCGAGAAGCACGGCTGCAGCTGCAGCGAGAGGAGCGAGAAGCTCGGCTGCAGCGAGAAGAAGGAGAGAGACAACTGCGACTGGAGGAGATAAAGGCAAAGAAAGAAGTCGAATTGCGTCGCGTTGAACGTGGTCTGCCCTCACTACCTGCACGGCGGGATGACCTCAAGGTAAGGGAACGTGACTTACCTACGTTCGAACCACAAGAAGCTGAGGCGTTCTTCGAACACTTTGAACGGATAGCGACTCTGAAGGAGTGGCCGGAAGATGATTGGGCTGCTCTGGTCCAGGGCAGGTTGACTGGAGAGGCCCGGGAAGCCTATAACATGCTGGACCTAGAGGAGTGTACTAGTTATGACGCGATTAAGAATGCGGTTCTCCACTCATTCCGGCTGACTCCGGAGATGTACCGGAAGCGGTTCAGAGAGTGTACAAGAGCGTCGGGAAAGACTTACGCCGAGACCGCCAGGGATATGGAACGGAAATTCCTACGATGGTTGAAGGCGGAGGAAGCGGAGTCGGTGGATGATATCAAACGACTGATAGTGATGGAGAAGTTTATGTCAGTGCTCCATCCTGAGTTGCGAGTAAGGGTGAGAGAAGCAGGTATTAAGGACCTGAAGGCTGCAGCGGATCGAGCCGACATGCTGGAGGAGGCACTACATATCAGGAGGGAGGGGCCGGCCAGACACTCGCCTTACCCCAGGTCGGGAGGGAACTTTAGGAGTTCAGGAGGAGCGAGGACGAGTGGGGACTCTCCCAAGAGTAGTGTGCCCGATGAAGTAACGTGGTTCAAGAGCTCAAGAGACGCGGGGAGGAAGCCCCAAGCTGTGAGCAGTGGACCTAACTCGGGAACAAGTGCTGCAGTCCCGGATACGACGACAGGGAGTCCAAGGAGGACCCAGGGGACGTCTGCAAGTGGTACCGCCAGAGTGACTGGCGAGTGGTCACCCAGGAGAGGCAGCCGATGCTACAACTGTGGCGTGAGAGGACATTATGCCCGCGAGTGTGAGGAGCACCAAAGGAATGTAGGATTAATGTTGGAAGAGGAGAGAGTGTTTGTTCACACCCCATATTATAGTGGACCTAACGTGAATGGTTGGGAAATGAAGTTGGGTGAACATCCCTTCGTTTTCGGGGCCAACGTGAAGTTTGGAAGGTCAGACCCAGTGGAGGTTGCCGTGCTTCGAGATACGGGTGCTGACATAAGTATGGTGACCAGGAGTATTCTCCCCAAGGAATTTAATGATTCACCTGTGGGAGTGGTGAGGATACGCAGTGTGGGGGAGGAATACAGGTTGCCACTTCACGAAGTACAGCTGATTGCCGACTACGGAGTCGAGAGAGCTATAGTAGCTGTAGCCCCTAAGTTACCCCTAGAGCATGTACAGATGGTGCTGGGTAATGACCTCGGAGGAGGCAGGATACAACCCGATTGGGCCAAGAGTGCCTATGTTGCAAGCAGCGGTACAACCCTGCCAGGTGAGGTATCGGTCGTTCCAGATGGTGGTGAGGAAGCCGACTTCGCCAGGGAAAACGTCGCCAGAGACGACGACAACGAGGGCGAGAGTGCAGAGAGGTCGTCGGAGGTTGTGGAAAACCCCGACGGGGACCTCCGACTAAGCCTGATGATGCGTGTGGAGGAGTGGCGAGGAGCAGCTGTGCAAACGCCTGGGGCGGTGAAGAGGCTGCAGACCGCACTCCCTCCATACAGAAACGTGAATAAAGTAAGCTCAGTGGATGAGCGAACGGCAGTGAGGGGCAGAGTGGAGGAGCCACGACGCAAGGCACCCTATGCCGGCCAGATGAATAGTGGTAGGTGCAAGGCGAACCACCGTAGTGAGGTGAGCCACAGGGAGGTGGAAGAGCCCAACCACGAACCGAAGAAGACGTCTGCAGGGAAGAAAATCTCATGGAGGAGTGAAGATGTTCGTCGGGAACGAAGGAGCGAGTGGTATAGGAAAGGCAATACGAAGAAAGCAGGGAATAGGTACACCCAGGGTAGGCGCCAGCCTAACCAGAGGGGCATTGGGCCATCGCAAAAGCCTAGTGTGGAAGAGAGGGAGCTGCTGGATGGAGTACAGGTTACAAGTGCCACTGTGAGGAGACAACGCACCTACGGGAGAAGAGGAACCGAGAAGAGAGAAGATTGGCGAAGAGGAGATCATGAGAGGAAACATGGAGTACCTGTAGGACGCAGTGGAAATGCAAGACGATCCCGGAGTGCACGACGCGGTGGAGGCGCTGCATGCACTGAATCTTACAGTGGTAACGAGCCGTGGGAGTACACTCGTAGCCACGGAGAGAGGATTTCTTGTAGGTGTTCAGGGAACACCCATCACACCCGGTCCTATGCGAGGTGGAGATACAATGAGGCAAGTGACTGGCAAAGTGGTATGAGCCACGTCACCAACTGGAGGAGTGACACTTCAGGAACGGAGGGAGCAAGAGTATAGGTTGCCCTCTTGAGTGCTGCTCTTCCGATATGACTCTTATTTTAAGGGGAGGGGTATGTTACGGTGCCCTCTCCTATTTCTTTCGTTTGCCGGCTTAAAGAGTCATATCAGCTCTCCCTACTGATTCTCTGAGGTTCAGGGAGTCTAATGATATATTTGGCGACCAGACCGGCTGCCATTTAATGGAAGGAGGTTATATTATAAGTTGTAAATAAAGGAAAGTTGGCGCCCTGATATAAAATGAAACAGTATCCCCTACGGCAGATATGACCTTGTGGAAGGGACACTATGCCAATCGCGGATTGGCCGACGTAGGTCGCGGGCGACAAATCAGGGCCCGCCATGACGTCACCGAGTGCCCCGGGCGGCGCCAACGTCAGAGTTGTACTGACCGTGGAAGCGACAGGACGCGCCTCGGTCTGCTCTCAAGAATTGGAGGCTCTGCAAGCCTTGTCCAGTGGATTGAGCTGACCATCGCCGCCAACATAGTTATTGGAGACCCTGCGCTTCTGGGAAGCCAAAGAGGAACCAAGTTCAGTGAGCAGAGAAGTGCCCAAACTTGGAAAATAGTCGGCGACGACGCTGGGCGGCGCCGCTGGCTGGACGTTGAGGTCTGGAAGGTGGGCGAGCAAGCTAGCTGTGACTGGGGTCACATCCACTGAGAATCTTGGAAGGACGACACAGTGCCTAGGACAAGGAGCGACGCCCTGTGGGAGAGGCGAGTGTGGGGAAAAAATAGTGATTAGCTCAGCGCCCATCGATGAACCAGGATTGGGGCAGCTGAATCTCAGGGATTGGAACGGCGACGACGCGAAGGCTTCACGACTCCTGAGGACCTGTGGAACGCCCTGGATCGTCGAGGATCGACCCAAGGAAGCGTGGGAACCTCACACCATCGAGGGACAGGCGTCGTGAGCCAGGAGTGTAAGGTAGATCATTTTCCCTCCCATTACCCCTTGTATGAGTAGGCTAGTTAGGCCACAATATTTACTTGTGTATGTGGCAGCAAGACTTTATTACTTTAATAGTAGAGTAGGCTGCAAGGCAGCTTGTGTCCAGGACTGTCAGAGAGGACAGTGTGTATGGATGGCAGGACAGTGAAGAAGAGGTGCCGACGTGGTGAAGAGGCCCTCCTGTGAGAGTGTGAGACTCCTGTCTTCCTGCCCAGTTGAAGGAGAGTTGGAGGTCGTGGAAGAAGAGGCTGACGATCTCCAGACTCATCATCCATATTCCATATCCATGTATTACTTGTGATTGTGTGTGTGTGTTCATGTAATTTGCGTCAGTAAATCCACACATTTTATTACTGTGTTTGAGTGTGCCTCCATTTGTGATATTTCTCTATGAGCATACATTTCTGGCTACAAACGATATATGATACACCCACTGAACTGCATTGCTGGGGTGCAGATATAATAACCCAGCTGGCGACCTTGCTAAGAGGAAGATAGAGAAGACAGGCGGGAAAGGAGTTCCTGCAACCTTTTTTTTGTCTGGCAGGCAAGACTCAGGGAGGTTATGGTTATAGGTAAGCCTGAGTCTTCCTTCACTCCCCCACGGGTCTAGGCCGGAACTGTTAACAGCAGTTTCCCCGTGGTTGACTGAAGGGCTTCCAGGGTGAATCAGTGGCACCCCTTTGTGGTGGAAGCAAAGACCTGCGGAGGTGGGCATTGTTGGTCCTATCTTGTGTGACCAAGGAGACTCCGGTGAATCCAGGGAGTCGGAGGGGCTGAGTATTTGGGCCTTTTGAGCCCCTAGCAGCCGAGTGTTAGCAGAGCCCCGGACCGCCCACCCCCACGTGACACTGGCTCAGCCTGAATCCTATCGGGGGAGGATTCCTAAGCTGGCCCAGCTTTGGTGTTAGGTGCTGCTTGCTCGGTGTCTGAACTGTGTCTTTCCATGGCTCCGCCTCTTTCAGCAGGTTGGGCCAGAAAGGTACCTTGCTGGTTCAGTTTACTCCTCCACCTTTGGTCCCAGATTGTTTTCAGAAGACTTTGTTTCTGTTGGCTTTGGCCCCTGGGAGTCGGGTTTGTGAGCTTCATGCACTACTCCGACTCGGGTTACTGCTCTTCCAGTTCTGGTGGACGTTTTGTTCGTTTGCAGCTGTCTCCTTCTTTTCTGGCAAAGAATGAGTGTGGAATGGCAGGCTTCCAGAGAGGTCAGTGGGTTATTGATACTTGGCTGGTCAGGCCTGGGGTGCATCATGTTTTGTGTCCGGTTGCAGCTCTTAGCCGTTACCAGCGTTACCTCGGGTTCTGTGTCCAGGAAGCGCTTTGGGTTGATCCGATTTCCCTCATTCCCTACTCCAAGGCTCGGGTCTCTCAGGTCGTCAGCAGGGTTATCAAGTCAAGCCAGCCTGTGGTGTACCCTCTTGCCAATGATGTTTGGAAGTTTGCGGCTCTTGCTGCTGTCTTTGGGAACATGTCTTGGGTTGACATTTGGGCACTGGGGTTTTGGAGGTCGAACAGGATCCTGGTCGCCCATTATCTTGTGACCATTCCTTGAGGCCCCCATCAGTGGCCTTGTGTGGCCTTGAGCCGTCAGTTGCAGCCAGTTGTCCCGTCTTCGTCATGAGGCACTGCCGCCTCCCGGGTAAGTCCCTCTTATACTTATCTTTGGGTATCTAGCTCCAAGGAGCCGATTTCGTCCCCCCACAGAAAACCAGCGTTAAATGTAATGAAACTGCATTTTCTGGGTGAGCCCCGGAGGCTCCCTGGCACCCTCCCTCCAGTCGCCGGTTTTTGTTTTTTGTTCTCAGTCTCCAAACTGGTGGGCGAGCAGCCGACTTGGGTGAACGGCCCCCCCATCTCTTTCCCCTCAACGGAGGGTGGGGTGGGGTGGTGGTAAACGAGTGGCACATCGGTTTGATAACGTTTTGCTTGTTGCATTGTTTTTCTTGGGCTCAGTTTGGTCTTGGGTTGCAATTTTCTACCAGTTGGGGTTTGTTTTAGGATGCCTACTCTTCTGGGTGCCTAACCCTGGTCGATGACAGACATGAATATACTCTCAGAGTGGAGTTCTCATAGGCCATTGCACCCTGCACCTCTCTGAGGAAGGCAGGTTCTGGCTCGTGGTTCCCAGTAGGTAGAACTTCATGTGACTGAAGCCCCAGACTAATAATGCATATATCAGTCCGATAGGTCCAAGGAGCCTCCGAGGCTCACCCAGAAAATGGTGTTTCATTACATTCAATGCTGGTTTTTCTGGGGTTGCCTGGGGTCTGATGGGTTGACCCCAAGCAACCCTTAAAGAAATCCCTTATAGAACGAATTGGCCTAACTCTATATAGTTTATCATATGGTAATGTGAATCTGAAAATAATGTCACTCACTTGTTCCATTTTGTATGCTTGTAGTTTTGCAGACAGTGTGGTGCGTGCACGTGCAGTGGAATGGATTAGAGGTCTTGGGTCAGATGAACTGATAACATTTTTGCCCCAGCTAGTGCAAGCAGTAAAACATGAAGCTTGGGATATATCACCCACAGCAGAGTTGCTATTGGAGCGTGCATTGACCTCACCCAGGCTCGCACATCACTTGTATTGGCTACTTAATCAGTGCCTTCCTCTACAGGTATTTAAATTATTGATTTCTAATGTGAATTTGAAATAATGCACTCTTAATGCAATTATATAAGTTAAAATTATATTTACACAAGTTTAATTTAAGAAAGAATATGCATAGTAATAATTATGTGATGAATTACTTATTATACAGTACTATTAACAAGCAGAATTTACTGTGATAAGTTCTATTGTAGTGGAAGCCACTTCTATCCACGAATTCGAGAGCAAATACAGCAGAAGTTGAATAACAAGTAATTTACACAGGCTTGTACTCATTATTCCCCTGTACTTGTTACACCTTCTGTACTCGTTACACCTTCTGTACTCGTTACACCTTCTGTACTCGTTACACCTTCTGTACTCGTTACACCTTCTGTACTCGTTACACCTTCTGTACTCGTTACACCTTCTGTACTCGTCACACCTTATGTACTTGTTAAACCTTATGTACTCGTTAAACCTTTTGTACTCGTTAAACCTTCTGTACTAGTTACACCTTCTGTACTCATTATACCCCTTGTTCTCATTAACCCTCAAACCGCGCATATCATATAAATGATATCAGTGACAAAACCGAAACCGCTCACATCATTTATATATGATTTCGTGTCTAGCGCTATAATTTAAACTCCCCGCCTGGGATAGGGGCAGCTATAGTACAGCCACGACCGATAGTTGCCAGATGCCACCTAGAAAAAAAATCCAGGCCAACATTCTTGGGTGTTACAGCGTCAGTATTGAGCAAGCCACCAAGGCTGGCGGACGCAGCACGAGCTCACAGCACTGCTGTTCAGCTTGTGACCACAGCATCGCCTACAAATACCATAATATAAATGATACTGCTATTATTTAGCAGTGATAGTATTACTGAAGCCCCCTGACTGTGATAAAACTGACCAGGATTCTGATAATAGCAGGATTGTGGTGATATTTAGCGCTGTGCTCCATGGAGGGAGGAGTAATGCTGTGGGAGGGAGGGTTGTGGCGTCGTTTTCTGACTGTGTGTGGTGACCATTTATTGACTGCACTCACCATACCAGCTTAGTGGTTCGCTATGGTGAACACAAATGTAGATACTTATATATAACGTGTGTATAGTGTGAGATAACAGCGAGAGGAGTAGGTTGGGAGCCGCCATTTTGGTGAGGGAGGAGCGTCGTCTGCACGACTTGGCATGTTGTTTACTGATGGCCACTATGGTCTTTGGGCACCATACCAGCTTATTTGTTCAGGTATGGTGAATAAAACAGGTAGATACTTATATATAATGTGTGTATATAGCGTAATAACACCACAAACAATATTGTTGGAGGACAAATATTAGTGCGTCTGGCCTTGAGGGCGGCCGCCGATCAGCTGACTGTGTGAGTAGCTACGTCTTATTGCCTTTACTCACCATACAAGCTTAGATGTACAGTTATGGTGAACAAAACATGTAAATACGTACATATAACGTCTGTGTATAGTGAATAAATACAGAAAGAGTATTGTGGGAGGTAAATGAGGGTGAGTGAGGTGGTGTTGAGGGAGGGAGTGGCAGTGAGTGGCTCGCTGGTGTTTGGCGGTCACTCCTCGTTGCTTTTTGACTCACAAGACCAACTTAGTAGTTCGTTATGGTGTACAAAACATGCAGATACTTATATATAACCTGTGTATATAGTGTAACAGCAGCAAAACTATTTGTTTATTGTTTTATGAACATAATAATTGAATCACTAATATGCCCACCATAATTTTGAGTACAGCGATGGTTGACACATTTTATAATATAAATATACCACAATTCACTGTATGGAATAATATTACTGCAAAAAAACTAAGAAAAAATCAATCAGAGACATTGAAATAATTAGGTAATAATATATTTGTGACAACTGCCGTCTGACAGCTCGGGCGGAGTAGACCTCGTCTGGCGAAGGCTCTGCCAACGCCCCTTTTTTGCCACACTTCCCTACCCTATTGCGGCTAAAATATGCCACCTACGATTTTTTTGTTATTTTTTCCGTGATCAGGGAACAAAAATGAACACTTCTACAAGACGAAAGAATTTTTTGGATTTTTTTTTTTTTTTTGCGCCTGTGGGTGTGAATTCCATTTGGGCCCCTAGCGGTTTGAGGGTTAAACCCTCTGTTGTCATTACACCCCATTCTCATTACACCCTGTTGTCATTACATCCCCCTCTCAACAACAACCCCTGTACTCGTTACACCCCTGTACTCATAATACTCACTATTCTGATTACACCTCTTGTTTTCATTACACCCCATGTTCTCACTGCACCCCTTTTCTCATTACACCCTCGTATATTTTATATATGTGTATATTGTATATTTTGTTAAAAATATTTAGCTACAAATTATTCTAATAGCATGCAGAAACAGCTTTTGGTTGTACCCCATGTCAATTTTTAAGAACTTTTATATTTTATATTTAACCTCAGGTGAAGATTCTCAGTGACTGCTTCATTAGCCAGGCTACTGATGTATGCAGTATCATACCCATCACAACTCAGCTGTTTAAGCATATCCTGTAGGAACTGGTTTACTTTTTGCTATATTGTATTGCAGTGACACCTTGGCTCACGAATGCCCCTCTTTATGAACTTTTTGGGTTACGAGCCCAATTTCTTCATAAAATCCAAATCGGGTTACGAACTTGGTCTCGGGTAACGTAGTTTGTTGATATACGTATGGCCGACCTAGCTCATGATGGCACAGCGATCGCGCCTTAGTTTACCAATGTCGCCTGCCTAGTGACAGTCACGCTTAAATTCTTTGTAAAGAATTAGTGTTTTTCAGATTTTTGGGTATTTAAACATAAATCCAGTGTTGAATGTAATGAAACACCATTTTCTGGGTGAGTCCCAGAGGCTACCTGGAGCTATCCAGGCTGATATGGATATGTATAACTTTCTGGCATCAGTCAATGTGCATGGAGTTCTTGTCTAGCAGGAACCACAGCCAGAACCTGGCCCCCCTCAGAGTGGCACAAGGAGCAAGGCACGAGGAGCAATAGCCTGTAGATGGCCTGAGCAATGGCCAGATGTGGTTGAGAGCATTCTATGTCTGCCTTCGACCTGGTCTGGCACTCAGAAAAGTAGGCGCCCCAAAACAAACCCCTATTCCGGTGAAAAAATGCAACCGAAAACCGAACGAGTGCACAAAACTCCTTAAACAAAAAATTAGCAAACGAGCACGACATCATCACATTGCCACGTCACTGTCTGCGCAACCCCCCCTCTTTCCCCGGGAGGGGAAAGCCCCAGATCCTTGCCCAAGTGATCCACCTTTCAGTTCTTAGGCTGGATGTCAATACTAGTACTCACGAAAAAGTACCGCCGATCGGAGGGAGGGAGGGAGGGATGCTGGGGAGCCTCCGGGTCTCACCCAGCAAATGGCATTTCATTACATTCAACGCTGGATTTCTGGGGGGGAGCCTTGTTGGCTCCCTGGAGCAACCTCACTAAAGATAAGAAAAAGAGGGAAGGACCCGGGAGGCAGATGCCATGCACCCTAACACAAAAACAAGACAACCGGCAAAATTAAAGGACCCTGGGGAGACCCGGGGAGACCCAAACCCTGTAACAGGGAGGGAAGGGTACCCAGCCAACCCAAAGTGCGGCCACGGCCAGTGAGGCCAAGACACGTAGACAACGTCAAAGAGCTGCAACCAAACAACACATGATGCACCCTCGGTCTGACCAACCAAGTAACAACCCAAGGACCACTCCGGAAAGCAGCAGACTCATTCTTCGCCAGATAAGGAGGAGACGGCAGCAACCGAACAAACCTACTTCCAGGACCAAAAGAGCAGAAACCCTTGTGCCGGAGGAGAGCAGGAAGCTCCCTGACCCAACCCCCAGAGTTCAATGCCAACAGGAAAAGAGCCGTAGAAAAACAATCCTGAACCGAAGGGGCCACAACAAACCGAGAAGAGAGAAAAGAGAGCACTTGGTCGAATGACCAGGATGGCTCAGACGGTGCATGAGCAGGCTGGAGGTGAAACAATGTATAAGACAGCTTACGAAACGGAGCAGATATTACATCAATACCAAATGCAAGCTGGAGTGGCTCCGCCAGCGCTGCATGATACAAGGCGACAGTATTCGGCATAAGACGACGGTCCTGACACAACTATGAAAGGAAGGACAAAACCGAAATACACTTACGCAGTGATAGGAAAAACCGGAAGGACTGCCAGGAAACGTCATATTGCCGCCGAGACGAAGCACGCAGGTGGAAGACCAACAAGGAAGCCACCTGTACCCCATACAAGTGGTGATAGACTCGAGTTGGAAACTCCAGAGGTAATGACTCAAGGAGAAGAATGAACCAGACGGCTCGAGGAGAAGAATGAAGCAGTCTCGTAACGGGCTGGACCAATCTGCTGAAAGAGGCAGAGCTGCAGGAAGACCCTCAGGTTTGGACACCGAGCAAGCAGCGCCTGAAACCAAGGCCGGGCCGTCCACCAAGGAGCCAGAAGGACAACTCTCCCCTAGTAAGTCTCTGCTGAAAGAAAGAGACTATGGACTATGAGCAACAGCTGAACTGGGAAAAGAGGTACAGGTAACCCCACCTCGCACAGGCCTGCCTGAAGGCATCGACCCCGATGGCCTCGCAGTTGGGGAACGGCACCACGTATACCGGAAGACGCCTCGACCACGCCGACACGAAGAGGTCTACCTCTGGAGGCCCGAACGTCTGGCAAAGCCAACTGAACGAGTCGGTGTTGACCGTCCACTCCGTGGAAAGGGGAATAAAGCGGGATAGGCCGTCCGCCAGGACATTCGACACTCACCGAACATGAACTGCCAGGAGAGCCAAACCCCGAGAACTCAACAGACGAGTCACCCGAAATGACCAGCCCCAAAGCCAAGGACCGCATCGAACCCCCGCGGTTCAGGCAAGGAACCACCGGGGAACGGTCCGAATGGAGCCAGATTGTCGATCTGCGAGCGACTCGAGTCTCCGGGGCAACATCCATACAACCGGGAACTCCCGCACTGTGCTGTGTGTCTGATGGAAGGATGGACCCTACCGCCTTTGGCTGGCGTGATGAGTACTGGTCACAAAGCCCCAGCCAAGAGACGACGCATCCGTGAACACATTGAGCGAGGGATCAGGTAGGTGCCAAGGCATTGAACCCCGAAAAACCCGAAAAGGAAGCCGGCGACGCAGCAACCGACAAAGCCCCTGGATGCAAGACCTAGCATTCACGAGATAGGTAGAAGGGACGTCCATGAAGGAACCAGAACAACCAACGAAGCCACACCCATCCTGGCAGGTAGACCATCATGGCAAAGTTTAGGTTCCCGCACAAACCCTCGAGCAACTGCCGCATGACCCGGGAGCCCCTCGGGAACAGATGAAGGCAGGAACGCTGGAGAAGCAGAGCTGCAGGAGGAAGGGACAGGGAAGCGGTCCAAGCATCCTACACAAGACCCAGCCAAGACCAAACCTGAGAGGGAACCAGATCGGACTTACACCAGTACACCAAGAACCTGATCCTGGTGAGCTGGGAAAGAACCAAATCCCTGGGGAGCAGACATGTGGACTGGCTGGGAGCCCAAGCTAGCTAGTCGTCGAGGTAGGCCAGAACCTGAACACCTAACAGAAGCAGGCGGGCCACCACGACCTGAGTAAGGTGTGTCAAAATGCGAGGTGCCAGATTCAAGCCGAATGAAAAGCAACAAAAGCGGTAACCTTGACACCCCAAAACAAAACCGAGCCAGTCCCTGAACCTCGGATGAATTGAGACATGCCAATACATGTCCTAGAGGTCTTGGACACCATCCAAGCATCCGGCTCTAACAGAAGACGGACCTGGGACAGAGTAGTCATCTGAAAGGAGGGGAGTAAAAAAACCCACGGGTTCAGACGGGACAAGTCCAGGATGAACTGGAGTCCCGTACAGTCCTGCTTCGGGACCGGAAACAAGCGAGAGACCCACCTGAGGGATGAGGACATTTCGACCACCCCCAAGCGAACCCACTCCAAGATGACCTGACAGCGCAGGAGAGGAGGCCTGCCCTGTCAGGCCTCCTCTCCTGCGGCCGAGGAGGAGGAGGCTGCAGGAGTTTCTCTCCTGCGGCCAAAGCGACTCCCACCCACATGTCCGGGTCCATATAACCAAAACGAGGCAGTCTCGGGACATAAGGGGCAATCTCGTGGCATCTGGGGAAGCAACCAACCTATCACGTTTCACCAACCTGAACCTAGCATGCAATGCAGCTGTTGCCTGCACCCTCATATCATGATCAGTAGCTTGGGTGAATTGGAGTATATAAGCACGACTCCGGGTCAAAAGAATCACTGACCCTACAGGCAGCATGGCGGAGGCACAACCGGTGATTTCCCCCGAGACAAGGGGACAGAGCAACCAACAACCTCGCACGAAATATGAGGGGACTCAAGAGTCGCATCCATCGGACGATGGAGCCCCTGGGGGTTTCCCAGGGCCCTTAGCCTTGGTAACACGCTAAGGAAAGCCCAGGCAGGGTACTGCGAACTGGCGCCCAAGACTACCAAGCAAACTTCTAAAAACTGAACCCCCTGGGATGTGCCCACTCACAGGGGCCTAGCAGGGGGTACCACCAAGAACACAAATATGTATATATACATAAAAATATGTATATATACATATATATGTATATATGCCAACGGCCATACCACGTTGAGAACACCGCTTCTCGTCCGATCAGCGAAGTTAAGCAACGTTGGGTTTGGTTAGTACTTGGATGGGTGACCGCCTGGGAACACTAAATGCTATTGGCAATAATGTTTTGGAGCCGGTCGGCCGAGCGGACAGCACGCTGGACTTGTGACCCTGTGGTCCTGGGTTCGATCCCAGGCGCCGGCGAGAAACAATGGGCAGTTTCTTTCACCCTATGCCCCTGTTACCTAGCAGTAAATAGGTACCCGGGAGTTAGTCAGCTGTCACGGGCTGCTTCCTGGGGGTGGAGGCCTGGTCGAGGACCGGGCCGCGGGGACACTAAAAATCTCCGAAATCATCTCAAGATAACCTCAAGATAACCCTAAATATAAATAGGAGTTAACCAACCAAAGGCAAACCCTCAACCAGGCAGAGAAAAGAAAAACAAAAGAAAACCCCCGCAAGAGGACAACGTACTCAAGCGGAACAGAGCCGGCTGCTATAATAGGTGATAACTAGCTGTGCAGTACCCTGCGCCCCTACCAGTGATGAAAATTACCTCCTGCCCAGAGGCAAACAAGGGCAACAAAAAGATTTGGCTTGCCCGACTCTAAAGGCAGCCAGGTACCGAGCAGTAAAAGACACAGCAGGGATAGATCTCAAAGTGACTTGTGGAAGATGGCTCCAAGCCCCAAGGGCAGTACTTACAGGGCACCTAGGGAAGGTGACCCTAGGCCCATGCAGCCCAAGTACAGAAGATTATTACTCCTGGCTCACACACCACCAGTAGAGACAGTCCCTGCCACAAGGCACATAAACTGAGACAATTGCAGGAGCCAGAGGCACAAGACCTCGCCAGTATCATCATCAGACAAGAACTGAAGGGGTGATTCGCTTGTGCGAGGGTCTGAGGCTCCCCCTATCCCCTCCTGGGGAGGAAAGGGGGTTGCGCAGACAACGTAATGACGTCATGCTTTTTTGCTAATTTTAGTTTGGGGAATTCTGTCCACTCGTTCGGCTTTCGGTAGTAATTTTTCATCGGAATAGGGGTTTGTTTTGGGGCACCTACCTCTCTGGGTGCCAGACCCGGTCAATGGCAAATATAGAATGCTCCCTACCACACAGGGGTTTCTATAGGCCATTGCTCCTCGTGCCTCTCTTGGGGGGGGGGGGGGGGCTAGGTTCTAGCTGTGGTCTTCGGTATACATATCCATATCACCCTGAATAGCTCCGTGGAGCCGACAGGGCTCCCCCCAAAAAGTTGTTATTATATATCTTGCCATGGGTCTCAAGAAAGCCAGTGCTATGGTTCACTCCAAGAAAACACATACGAGGATGACCATAGAGAAAAAAAACAAGAGACCATTCGTAAACATGAAAATGGTACACGGGTTGTTGAAATTGCTAGGCAGTATAACAAATCTTTGTCAACGATATGCACTGTAATTGCTAAGAAAAAGGACAGTATGAGTGCTAAAGTGGCAAAAGATGTATCAACAATCATGAAACAAAGAACACAAACACTTGAGGATGTTGAAAAGTTATTAATTTGGATACACGACAAGGAGTTAGGTGGTGATAGTGTTTCAGAGGCCATCATTTGTGAAAAAGCAAGGCAATTGCATGAATATCTTTTAAAGAAAACCCCCTGGAACGAGTGATGCAGATACGAAAGAGTTTAAGGTGAGCCAGGGATAGTTAGAGAAATTTAGAAAAATAAGTGGCATTTATAATGTTGTGAGAGTTGAGTGTTGTGAGTTGGTGGAGGAACACAGTGAAGAATTGACCACCGAAGAACTCCTAGCCCTACACAATGAGCAGCAACAAGAGACAGCTGAGGAAATGTCTTCAGGGCAGGAGGAGGCAGTACAGTCCCTTGTCCCTTCCCCAACAATTAAGAAGTGGTGTAGTCTATGAGAAGAAATGCAAACTTTTGTTGAAAGGACTCACCTTGAGCAAGCTGTAGTAGGTCATTGCCTTAACCTTTTTAATGACACTGTGATGCCTCACTACAGACAAGTGTTACAACGTAGGGAAAAAGCAAGCCTCTATTGATAGATTTTTAGTGAGAAAAAGAAGCAGTGAGCCACAACCAGGTCCTAGTGGTGTGCAGGCAAAACATACCAGAGAGAGTACCCCAGAAAAGTCATCACTGCCTGATGTTATAATGGAAGGGGACTTCCTTACAAACACTAACACCTCTCCTCCTCCCCCCTCTCCTCACCATTTTCTGTATGCTAACAAGAATCATCAATAAAGGTAAGCAATAACTTGTACATATTTTAGTACAAAAGATTTTGGTGAATTAGGTATAAAATTTACTTTGAAGTTAATATTTTTGGGAGTGTGGAACAGATTAATTCAATTTACATTATTTCTTATGGGAACATTCGCTGCGGTTTACGAATTTTCGGGTTACGAACCGTCTTTGGGAATGGATTAAATTCGTAAACGGAGGGACCACTACTGAAATTCTTAATATTGTTTTCAGTGTGAGCATTTGTTTCATGTATTTGTAAATGGAATGATGTTGATTGATAATACATTAAAGAATGGATAAATTGTATTTTATTATCTTTTACAGACCAACATGGGTGGTGAACGTGAAGTAGTCAGTGATGCTCGATACCGTCGGCGTCTCAACCTGGTAACTCGAGCCCTAATGGCTATATGTGGCAAAAATATGGAAAATAGACTTCTTACTCAGGAAGCTGTACTTAGGGTTAGTAAATTTTGGTTTCTCTTACTTTTTCTGTTCCTAATTACTATAGTGTATTGTATACTTCATATTTTGTGCTAATGTTTGTAGTCAACTTAAATGTTGTTTAGATTTTGTTCTAATCTAATTGTTATCTTATGAACATAATTCAATATATAAAAAATAACAACAACCTGGTGAATCCTTCCTGAGTATCTAGGTCAACAGGCAGGGGTACATGACCCTAGCTTTTTGGCCTGCACCACCAAATGGGTCTCTCTCTCAGGATGTTTAGAGAAGGAAATTTCATCTAGGGTAGACGGAGCAGCAGAAGAGATGAAAATCATAGAGAAAATAGTAGGTTTAGGAGAAGGCTCAAAGGAAAATGTCAGTGATTTTAGAAGAATAGGAAAATATGAGAAAGACAAGAACCGCCCCTTAAGGGTGACGTTTAATGGAGTGAAAAACATGATGGAAGTGCTTAGAAATGCCAGGAAATTGCAGGGTGATGAGGTTGGCAAACTTTGGTCAATAAGACAAGACCTCTCCAAGGAAGACAGAGAAAAGCTGAAAATGAACCTAATTGAAGCAAAACGTCTAAATGGAGATAGAAATGAAGAAGACAGAAATTCTTTTTTCTACAAAGTGACAGGGACTGGAAAGCTTGTGAAATGGTACATAAAAACAAAGCAACAAGATCAGTAGTGGAAGGGGGAGTAAAGAGCAAAGGAAAAGGGAACATGTTTCTGAAAATTGTATATACCAACATAGAGGGAGTGAGGTCAAAAACTTTGGAGTTGCAAGATATAATCCAGCTTAGGGTCCCAGATATTGTCGCATTATCAGAGACGAAACTTGAAGGAAATATAATAAATGAAGTCATATTCCCAAGAGGCTATTCAGTTTGGAGACGTGACAGGAAAACTAGGAAGGGAGGAGTGGCTGTACTGGTGAAAAAACACCTGAAGGTAAGAGAGTTAATATTTGAAAACCCTCGAGATATTGATATAATGGCATTGCAGATCTGGAATCAGGATGATAAGCTGATAATTTTAAATGCCTACAGTCCACCAGCAAGCAACACATGGACAAAGGAAGAACTAGATGACAAACGAGAGGGCCTCATAATGGTCATGAGAGATATTATTGTACAAGCAGATAAGGATAAATCACGACTGTTGATACTGGGGGACTTCAACTTTAAAGCAATAGACTGGGAGGCCTATGAAGCAAGAACGTTGGACTTTTGGACATGCAGATTTGTGAACCTCATTCTGGAGACATTCTTGTATCAACACATAAAGCAGGCCACAAGAATGAGGGAAGGAGATGTACCGTCAGTACTGGATCTAGTATTCACCAGGAAAGAAGAAGAGATATTTGACATCCAGTACCTTCCTCCCTTGGGAAAGAGTGATCATGTCCTGTTAGACATTGATTATGCTTTAAGATATTATCTAGAAGAAAATGGGGACATTGAAACAGTTGATAAACTCGATTTAAGGAGAGGTCACTATGGGGAACTTCGAAATTTTGTTAATGAGTGTAATTGGACACAATTGTTGCTAGGCAGGGAAGTAAATGAAATGTATGGCAAATTTTTTAAAAATATAAAAATATATAAAAATAGCTGAAATGTTCACAGTTTGAGATGCGAGGGGAGGCGACATTGGTCACAACAGTGGAGCGAAAACAATGGGCCCACAGCGTGTGCCAAGCCACCTGAGGGCCACGAGGCTCAACAAAGAAAATGGGAAGACATCGGCACGCATTTTAAAACCAGTCCCAAAAAAATCGGATAAAAACCTGATTTTTGGCGATTATTTAAAGTGGATGACGCAATGCTGCGTCATCCCCGGCATTACCGACAGTAAACGGATGACGCAATGCTGCGTCATGCCCGGGCGAAAGTGTTAAGGCGCATATGTTAAAAGTCATCATACAGCGTGTCAATACCCATGTGTTGATACACGTGGAGGGGAGATGGGAAGGTCAGTGTGAGGTGGGGGGGGGGGGGGGGGGGTGACCAGGCAGTATGTGTGATCTGTGTCTGTCCAGTCTCGCCCACCCACCCAATTGTTCACCCACCTGCCAACCCACCCTCCTGTTCACCCACCTGCTTGCATGCTCACCTGCCAACCCACCCACCTGTTCACCCCACCTTCCTGCTCACCCACCCACCTGCCTGATAGCCCACCCAGCCACCTGTTCACCCACCTTCCTGCTTGCCCACCCACCTGCCTGATAGCCCACCCAGCCACCTGTTCACCCCACCTTCCTGCTTGCCCACTCACCTGCCTGATAGCCCACCCAGCCACCTGTTCACCCACCTTCCTGCTTGCCCACCCACCTGCCTGATAGCCCACCCAGCCACCTGTTCACCCACCTTCCCGCTCTCCCACCCACCTGCCTGATAACCCACCCAGCCACCTGTTCACCCACCTGCCTGTTCACCCACCCACCTGCTCGATAGCCCACCCAGTAACCTGTTCACCCATCTGCCTGTTTGCCCACCCATCCACCTGAATGCTCACCCACCCACCTGTTCACCCACCTGCTTGCATGCCCACCTGCCATCCCACCCACCTGCCAACTCACTTGCTGCTCGCTGACCCGCCTGCATGCCCACCTACCAACCCACCCACCAGTTCACCCACTTTGTTGCTCGCCCACCCACCTGCCTGATAGCCCACCCAGCCACCTGTTCACTCATCTTCCTGCTCGCCCACCCACCCACCTGAATGCTCGCCCACCCACCCACCTGAATGCTTGCCCACCCACCCACCTGAATGCTTGCCCACCCACCCACCTGAATGCTCGCCCACCCACCCACCTGAATGCTCGCCCACCCCCCTCCTGAATGCTCGCCCACCCCCCCCACCTAAATGCTCGCCCACCCCCCCCCCACCTAAATGCTCGCCCACCCACCCACCTGAATGCTCGCCCACCCCCCTCCTGAATGCTCGCCCACCCCCCCACCTGAATGCTCACCCACCCACCTGAATGCTCGCCCACCCACCCACCTGAATGCTTGCCCACCCATCCACCTGAATGCTCGCCCACGCACCCACCTGAATGCTCGCCCACCCACCCACCTAAATGCTCGCCCACCCACCCACCTGAATGCTCGCCCACCCCCCTCCTGAATGCTCGCCCACCCCCCCCCCCACCTGAATGCTCACCCACCCACCTGAATGCTCGCCCACCCACCCACCTGAATGCTTGCCCACCCACCCACCTGAATGCTTGCCCACCCATCCACCTGAATGCTTGCCCACCCATCCACCTGAATGCTCGCCCACCCACCCACCTGAATGCTCGCCCACCCACCTAAATGCTCGCCCACCCACCCACCTGAATGCTCGCCCACCCTCCTCCTGAATGCTCGCCCACCCCCTCCCACCTGAATGCTCGCCCACCCACCCACCCACCCACGTATTCATCCACCCACCCACCTGTTCATCCACCCACCCACCTGTTCATCCACCCACCCATTTGTTCACCCACCCACCTGCCAATCCACCCACCCACCTGTCTGATAGCCCACCCACCTGCCTGATAGCCCACCCACCTGCCTGCTCACCCACCCACTTGCCTGCTTGAACCTGTTCACCCACCAAGCCCATCTGCCTGCCATCCACCCATCCAAAACCCACCTGCCTGAACCCACCTATCCCTGCCTGCCCACCCACCCACCTGCCTGCCCACCCACTTTCCCTGCCCACCTACCAGCTAGGCAGCTAACCACACACCCAGCCCCACACACTAATTAGTGTGTGTGAATTCAAATCATGAGCGTGGTATAAAAATTGTTGGAAATGGTCCTATTTGGACTCAGAGGTGAAAAAGTACTCTTATCCAGAAAACGTGATTATCCGGCAGGGGGTCCTTCCCATATAGTTCGGATAATCGAGTGGAGATATGGTGACAATAATAGATGTAGATGTAGGTGGATGTAAACCTGGAGATATTTATCTCGGTATACTTTGACTATAGTGAACAGTGGTACGGTGAATAGTGAACAGTGACACAACAGGCATAAAGGCTTGAAAGTGTAGGTAAATTGCCATGTGGAAAAGTTGGAACGTATAATTCAGTGAATAGTGAGCAACACAGAAGCACCACAAACCAGACTGTGTGTACAGCGGCCACAAGGCTTGACCTGTGTATACACTCGGTAAACTGTGAAGGATCGCCCCTCCCCCCTTCACCATTGGTAAACAACCACTGGTCCACTGCCTTATCACCCCAACTGACCAGAAGCATTATGGTAAGAATGCCTTTAGTAAAGATGTGCACAGAATGCAACAAGGAAGTAGATTACCACCAGAGCTCCAGGGTCAACTATGTTCAGCAGCCATACACAGTAAATGTGCCAACATTACAAATAATGCTAGGAAAAATGGTCTCGGAGACCGCTCGGTGTACTGGTTCTGCAAAAAGGATATTACTGTCTTGAAGATGATCACACTTCTGGATAAAATCTCAGCAGAGCACAGAGAATCACTTTTAACTTCCTGCTCAAAATTCATGAATGTTTTCAAACAAATTGTTAAGGACACTCAGGTAAAATCAGATTTGGAGCCAGATCCCAACACGATCGTGGAGCCAGGCCCCAGTGCGGTTGTGGAGCCAGATCCCAGTGCGGTTGTGGAGCCAGATCCCAGCGCAGTCGTGAAGCCAGACCTCAGCGCGGTCATGGAACCAGATCCCAGCATGGTCTTAGAGCTAGAGCAGAGCATGGTTGGGAAGCTGGATGCGATGTTGGCTCCAGGGGTTTTGAAACAACCAATTCAAGGGCCTAAAACCTGCCAATATTATATATGGGGTATCTGTAAACATGGGATATCGGGAAGAACAAATGGAACATGTAAATATAATCATCCCAGAAAATGCAGGAACCTTCTTAGTACAGGTAAATGTACCAAAAGCTGTGATTTCTTTCACCCAGAACTGTGCAAAATTCTTAAAATAAGAATGAATGTTTCAACACAGAATGTCCAGCTTTTCATATAAAAGGTACCAGGCACATAAGACCAACAGACTGCCTCGATGAAAGCAGCCATGCCACTATTTACCAGGATGATTTTTTACTAAGAGGAGAAGAAGAATGGCTAACAATGTCCAGACTCTACCACCAACTCTGTCAAATGCTAGAGAGGACACAAACACAGTGGCCTCCCTACCAGAGCCTCAGATAGTAACACCAAGTAAAGCATCCAGCACTTCCACAAACATAACATCATTTTTATTTGCCAACATTCAGGGTATAAATACATGCAAATTTAACAAAGTTTACTTTATAGATGGCCTCCTACATGAAGCAAATGCAGTGTTTGCAGCCCTAACAGAAACACACACAAAGGACTACCATGATGGTGAAATGTGGATTTTGGAGTACAATCTTTTCAGATGTGACAGTAAACACAGGCTACAGGGTGGGATCAGCCTGTACATCAAAGACACACTCATCTGTACTGAGCTGCTAAACACCACAAACAATATGGTGGAAGTGCTGATAATCCAAACAGAGATCTTAAATGTAGTTATTGTCCTTGTATATAAGTCACCGGAGGCAAATCCTCAGCAGTTTAAAGACCAACTAATGAAAATAGAACACTGCTTAGAAAACCTCACAAATCCAGCCCCAAACATCATCCTGCTTGGGGGACTTCAACCTACAACCTGTTTTATAATGTACCGTATTTGCCAGTGTAAAAGATGCACTGTCGCATAGTATGCACCCCTATTTTACAAGGATATTTTTTTGGGAAAAAACTATTTTAGTACATTATGTTTCATCATACATTTATTAAAAAATATTTTAAATTGGATTTTGTTCCACAACTCTTACCTCCTCCTAGATTAGCTTAGTTGCATAATTGTTTATGTTTTGGGTGAGGGAATTGCTATACAGGATGTCAAACTTGTATTTTTAGATGTGATACTTTGTTGCAGCATCAGGCCACCAGGGCAGCGCATCATCACAGTGCTCTGGTGTTATCATTATTCACGCATTGCAAATGGTTGACACGGGAATGAAAGTTGAACATTCCTTTCAAATTTCTAGGATCATTTTTCATTTAGATAATGAATAAATGTCTTAAAAGTAACACAGTTGTTAAATAATATTTGACATATATACATACTAATTACTGTACTGGGTAAGATATTGTGAGCTTCCTTCATAACTACTGACGTATCATAGGTTTGTGATGAGAGACTGTGATAATGTGGCTTGCTCTCAATATTTTATTATTGGCAATGATTTTTGTGCCTAGTGAACTTTCTCACTATGCTTGTCCAGCTCCCTAGCCTATGCCCCTTGGTCTACCATCCGTAATACGGCCGCATTAGATGCAGAGCACTTTTTTAATACCTTTAAAAATAAAAAAGTGAGTCTTCTACGCCGGAAAATACTGTAATTTGTAAAATATTATGTCACATTTAGGTTTGATTAAAAATTTTTAAGCACTGTTCAAAAGTTTACACTTTGATTTGGTGGATCTTGGATGATGATAACACAGCTTGGCCTTGTCAATGGCTTGGATGAATAATCCTCACTTAATTGAGTATTTGTTTGTTTCACTGAACATTTTGTACCAAATACAGTTTGATTGGACAATCCATGATTTCATTAGTGTGATTGTTAGAATGAAATTTGTTAGAATTTTGTTAAGTCATAATTTAAATATTTTCTTTCCAGAGCTTATATGGCACAGCGATGAACATTAAAGATATGAAGGATAGTCAGCGGATGCATTTGCTTAGCCGAGACTTGGAAAATATTCATTTCAGCCTTGAGGTAACATATTTTTTATATAATACAATGTGCTCACACATTCACCTCATTTTTTTGTCCATACATATGCGTGCATATTCACTCGCATGCCAGCATATATTTAAACCAAAGACATACACAGATTACATAGCATTGACAGCATATGGGGAGCTGGCATATATAAAAATAGCCATGTGAAATCTAGGGGAGGATTTTTTTTCTCTAACTCTTTCCAAGACAATTTACAAAGCCTGCATGATACCATTATTAGAATATCCAATACTAGAATGAAATTCACAGTTGAAGTCTAACATATCCATAAACAGCTCAAGCAGTGGAATAGGGCACCATGGAAATAAACACCAAAAAAACAGCATTGAATGTAATGAAACTTCTCTTTCTGGTTGGGCCTCAGTAGCTCCCTGGTATTAGCTGCACAGAGATAGTTCCACACTAGTTATCCTCACTATATAATCTAGAAAAGAATGGGGACATTGGAACAGCTGATAAACTAAATTTCAAGAGAGGACACTATGGGGAACTTAGAAAATTCTTTAATGAGTTTAATTAGACAGACTTGTTGCTAGGTACAGTGGTACCTCAGCTTACGAATTTAATCCATTCCCAGAGACGGTTCGTAAGCAGAAAATTTGTAAACTGAAGCGAATTTTCCCATAATAAATAATGAATTAATCTGTTCCACACTTCCCAAAAAATTAACTTCAAAGTAAATTTTATACCTAATTCACCCAAATCTTTAGTACTAAAGTATGTACAAGTTATTGCTTACCTTTATTGATGACTTTTGTTGGCGTATGGAAGACGGTGAGGAGGGGGTGGGGGGGGAAGAGTAGGAGAGGTGTTTAGTGCTTGGAAGGAGAGGAAAGGTTAGTGCCCTGCATACCACTAGGACCTGCTTGTGGCTCTCTGCTTGTTTTTCTCACTAAAAACCTGTCTAGTGACACTTGTTTTTCCCTATGTTATAACACTTACCTGAAGTGAGACATCACATTGTCATTAAAAAGGTTAACACAATGGCCTACTACAGCTTGCTCTGGGTGAATTAATAACAACTTTCCAACATCCTTAAGTGTTTGTGTGTTCTTTGTTTCATGATTGTTGATATGCCTCTTGCCACGTTAGCACTCATAATGTCCATTTTCTTAGCAATTACAGTGCATATTGTTGACATAGCTTTGTTGTACTGTCTAGCTAATTTAACAACCTGTGTACCATTTTCATGTTTACAAATGATCTCTTGTTTTTCCAATATGGTAATTCTCACATGTGTTTTCTTGGCTTGAACCTTACCACTGGCTTTCTTGGAACCCATGGCGAGATATGTAATAACAACTTTAATGTTCAAATAGCTAAAAATCCGAATAACTCTGAAATTCTTTATAAAGAATTCAGGCACGATAGTCACTAGGCGGGAGGCACTGGTAAACTGAGGTGCGGTCACCGTATCAAAACGTGCTAGGTTGGCCATACGCACATCAATAAACTTAGTTTCTCGAGGCAAAGTTCATAACCCGATTTGAATTTTACGAAGAAATCGGGCTCGTGACCCGAAAAGTTAGTAAATTGGGGCATTCGTAAGCCGAGGTACCACTGTAAATGGAAGTATGCAAATTTTTTTAAAATATACTAGTACAATGAAGACACACAAACATTCATACCAAAACAGAGATGCATGACCAGAAAACAGGACTGGTTGAACAGAAATTGTGAGAGAGCCAGAGAGGATAAGACAAGAAAATGGGTTCAATATCGGAAGAAGCCTAACCCACAAACATACCAACACTACAACAAGCAAGAAACGATTACACAGCATTGAGGAGAGAGGCAGAAAGGAACATTGAGAAAGGTATAACAGACAAATGTAAAACAGATCCAGGCCTTTTCTATAAATTCATTAAAAGCAAGCTGCGTGTTAAAGATAAAATCCAGGGATTGAGAACAGGGAACAGGATTACTGAAAATGAAAAAAGAAGTGTGTGAAATGCTAAATGAACAGTTCCAAAGTGTGTTTGTACGAAATAAGGATTTCATAGAGCTGGACCAAATACCAATTCCAGAGCACGTCATAGAATATATAGAGATATCTCAAGACGAAGTGGAAAAATTACTCCAGGGGCTAGGAAGAAATAAAGCGGTTGCACCTGAAGGAGTATCACCTTGGGTGCTGTGAGAATGGGCAACTGAGCTGATCATTCCACTTATTTAATATTCCAGACATCATTGTGCACAGGAATCTTAGCAGATATATGGAAAAAAAAAACATGGTACCAATCTATAAAAATGGTAGCTGGGAGGAACCTCTAAATTATAGGCCTGTATCATTAACAAGCGTGGTAGTCAAAACACTAGGACAAATAGTGAGACAAATGGGTTGACCACCTAGAGAGTAATAACATAATGGACAGACAGTATGGTTTTTGAACAGGAGGGTCGTGTGTAACATATCTTCTTAATTTTTATGATAGAGCCACAGAGATAATATAGGAAAGAGGTGGTTAGATTGACTGTGTCCATCTGGACCTAAAAAATGATTTTGACAGAGTCCCACACAAGAGGCTGTTCTGGAAACTGGAACATGCTAGAGGGGTGACAGGGAGACTTCTGACATGGATTAAAAAATTTCTAACTGACAGATGAGGGCAGTAATCAGAGACAATGTATCTGACTGGAGGAGTGTTACTAGCGGAGTACCACAGGGTTCAGTTCTCACACCAATAATGTTCATTGTCTACATAAACAATCTACCAGAAGGAATACAGAATTATATGAACATGTTTTCAGATGATGCTAAGATACTGGGGAAGATAGGAGATGCAAACAATTGTAATGCAATTCAAATTGATCCAGATAAAATAAGTTCATTGAGCGACAAGTGGCAAATGGAATTCAATGTGAATAAATGCCATGTTATGGAATGTGGAATCGAAGAAAATAGACCACACACAACTTATAAATTATGTGGAAAGGAATTACAGGAAAGGAATAAAAGAACTCTAATAAAGAATGAGACCTAGGGGTGGTTTTGGATAGTGAGCCATTGCTAGAGGAACACACAAAACCAGTGTTGAATGAAATGAAAAGCCATTTTATGGGTGAGCCCTAGAGGCTCCTTGAAGCTATTCAGACTGATATGTGCTACATTAGTTTGGGGTCATCAGTTACGGGAGTTCTTGTGTTTACTGGGGACCACGAGCCAGAACCTGGCCCTCTCAGAGAGGCGCAGGAAGTAATGGCCATATGAGCACTCTACATTTAGAGTATGCCATCAACTGAGGAGTAACCCCAGAAAGGCAGGTGAAGCAATACAAACCCCTAACTGGTGAAAATTGCAATCTATGCTTGAACAGAGCAAAAGAACTTCCCCCAAAATTAAAGTCAAATCATCATCAACCTAGCACGCTCGTTCATTAGCGCTCGGGCGAACAGGTAGCTCACCACCTCAGTTTGTAAAATGATGATGAAAACTGCCAACTGGAGGGAGGGTGGGTGTCAGGGAGCTTCTGGGGCTCACCCAGAAAATGGTGTTTACATTCAACGCTGGTTTTCTGTGGGGAGCCCTTTCAGCTTCCTGAAGCTAACTACCCACAGATAAGCAGGGACATGCCCGGGAGGCATCAGCACCACAGGTCTCGCAACGAAGATGAGACATTTGGCCACTACAGATGCCCCAAAGCAACACAAGGCTGGAGAGAGCCTGGAACGTTGACAAGATAACAGGCGGCCAGGACCTCGTCTGGACACCAAAACCTCCGCACCAGATAGGCAACACAAGACACATTACCAAAGACAGAAGCCAGATCAGTATATGTATGCACATCATGGGCATAAGGGTAGACCGCAGGCTGGCTGGAATTGATAACCCTGCGGACAACCTGAGAAACACGAGCCCTGGAACAGTGAACCAGGGAAACCGGATCTTCCCAGAGTGCGACCACTGTCACCAAAATAGTGGCCCGCAGGTAGTGACAGAAAGGCACAACTGGACACAAAACATGATGCACCCTTGGCCTAACTACCCAAGCATCAAAACCCATGGGCACTTCCAGAAGCCAGCCATCTCATTCTTTGCCAGAAAGAAGAAGGGCTACAAGATTTTGCCACACAAGGCAAAATCTAGAGAGGAAAGCGAGGCCAGCGGTAACATATGACCCCAGTGCACATCAGTCAAGAACTGGAGTGGTGAGCTGCCAGCTCTAGTGAGCGGGCTCCCTCACTCCCCTTTCGGGGAAGGGGGAAGGTGCTAACGAGGTGGTGTGAGGATGATTTTTTTTTTTTTTTTTTTTTTTTTTTTTTTTTTTTTTTTTTTTTTTGGTGCTCTGTTTGGACATAGGTTGCAATTTTCACCAGTAGAGGGTTTGTATTGGTTTGCCTATCTCTGGGTGCTTTTCCCTGTCAATGGCAGACATGACATACTCTAAATGTAGAGTGCTCATATGGCCATTGCTCACTGTGCCTTTCTGAGGGGGGACCAGGTTCTGGCTCGTAGTCCCTGGTAGGCAAGAACTCCCATAACTGATGACCCCAAACTAATATAGCACATATCAATCTTGATAGCTTCAGGGAGCCAACTGGAGCTGACGTGAAAGAGTGTTCTGCCCCAGGGCCCTTGCTTGCAGTTCCCAGGGCTTGGGGAAGGTAGTTCAATTGGAGGTCTTGGGTTCCTTTTGATCCTTCATGGGCCCTTGTGCCTTCTTTGGAGGGTCTCTTG
The DNA here is from genome assembly GCF_040958095.1 of Procambarus clarkii. Classification (NCBI taxonomy): domain Eukaryota; kingdom Metazoa; phylum Arthropoda; class Malacostraca; order Decapoda; family Cambaridae; genus Procambarus; species Procambarus clarkii. Next base: position 40,505,163 of record NC_091169.1, read on the forward strand.
TTGCAGGGTGTGCAGTTTTCTTCTCCCCCTTCCCTTTAAGTTTGTGTTATGCGGGGCTCCCCCAGGATTTGGTTCCAGTTGCCTTTGGGCTTCTCGGATTCATCTTTCCAGCGGTTTCCTTCTTTTTGGGTCCCTCCTGGCAGGAAGCCCTTGGTGCGTACCTCCTGCGTGGCCTAGCAGCTGGTTTGTGTGCTTTTCCTACAGCTTCTTCTCTGGCTAGTCAGTGCTGTGCTCACTCTGTTCAAATTGGGCCAGTTGTGGTGAATGAGTGCGAAGAACGAAGCTGTGATCGACATGCCCTCGTTCTTCAGTGGGTTTCCTGCCTGTTTTCTGGTGCCGAAGCAGGATTGTGCAGTTCTCCACTACAATCTGGGTTTTCTCTAGTCTATCCTGGTTGCTCATTTGCCTCACTTTTTGGCTTGTCCTTGAGCAGAGCTCTTAGATGAGTTCCCTGGATCTCCTGGATGCCTGTTGGCATGTCCAGATCCATCTGAGGTTTGGGGAGATTGATTTAGTTTCTTGGTGGGCCAACATGCCGGCTCTCCTGTTTGGGCTGCATCTGGCACTACACATTTTTACGCATTTGACTTAGGTCATGGTGGCCCATCTTTGTTCAGTTTGATGGTGTTGACCTACCTCGACAACTGGAGGATTTGGGCTCCCAGCCAGTCTGTCTGTTTGCTAGCCAGGATCTGGTTCTTTTCCAGCTTGCCAGGTTCAGATTCCTGGTGACTTGGAGGAGGTCCCAGTTAGTTCCATCCTTGGTTTGGACCTAGCTAGGGCTTCTTGAAATTCTTGGTCAATGTCGCTTTCCTGCCTACTACGTCCTTGTTCCAGCAGCAGTTCATCTATCGGCTACTTTTGAGGAGGACCTGGGTTACTCGGCAGATGCTCTAGCAGTTGTACGGAAGTCTGACCTTCGCTTTTCTGGTTTCCCTTTGGGTGGGGTTTTACTTTGGAGGCTGTTCTGGTTCCTTTGTGGCAGCCGCTCTCGCGTTCGCTGGGTTCGGGCCCCAGGGTCCCTTCGCTGGGTTCGGGCCCTGGGTCCCTTCACTGGGTTCGGGCCCTGGGTCCGTTTGCTGGGTTTGGGCCCTGGGTCCCTTCGCCAGTTGTTGCGTCCCCAGCTTCCCCTTCAAGGTTTTTGGGGTTCAGTACCATGGCGCCTTCTCCCTCTTGCTCGATATGTTCAAGGACGCCTTGGCTGTAGGCTGGGGCTTTGTGGCCAGTACTCACCCATCAGGCCAGGATCGTTGGGCTCACAGCTTGGTGTTGGAGTTTGCAGCAGTGTGGTTGGTGCTGCAAAGAGCTTGGATTCCTCTGGGATTGGTGATCCTGCTCCATTTGAACTGTTCCCCTGTGGTTCATTATCTCCACTGAGGGATGTCTCTTCGGTCTGTGGCTCTGTGGGGCTGGTCGTTTCGGGTAGCTCTTCTGCTGCGTTCTCGGGGTTTACGTCTCCGCACCATTCATGTTCAGGGAGGGACTAATGTTTTGGCCGATGGTCTGTCTCGCTTCCTTCCTATTTCTATGGAATGGACTGTCGATGCTGTTTCTTTCTCTGTCTTTGCCAGATGTTTGGGCACCCGGATGTCTACCTCTTCACGACTGCGTGGCCTCGGCATCTAACTCTTTACGGGGAGCCATTTCCCGACTGCGATGCCCTCGTGGTGGATGCTATTCGGCTGGACTGGTGGAGGTGGGGGTGCATTTACCTCTTTTCCCCAGGTCCTGCTGTTGCTCTAGGTGCTGGTTTGGCTGGATGGAGTCTTACAGGTGGAGAATGATTCTTCTGGCTCCTAATTGGCCAGCCCAGCCTTGGTTTCAAATGCTGCTCGCTTAGTGTCCGAACCTAGGCGTCTTTCTGTGGCTCCGTGTCTATCAGAGGGTCGAGTGGGTGACGTACCTTGCTAGTTTGACCTTCTCTTCCTCTTTTTGCTTCTGGACTTTTTGATGCACCTTTATTACCATTTGTATGGTGATCAGGTGGCTGGTTTGGTGGCATCCCACCTGCGGTCTTCTCAGTGACAGTATGAGGTTTCTTTGCTGTCTTTTCATCATTTTCTCTCCCTTTGTCGTCTTCCTTCTGTTTCAGCCTGTGTTATGTCCTTTATTTTTGGGCTTTACCTCTATAGGCAGCTCATGCCTAATACTGTCACTTCTTATTGTACGACATTGGGGAAGCTGCTTCTGCTTGCGTCTGGGGTGGATGTTCCTTCATCCATATTTTGCAAGCTTTCTCGTGCTTTCTTTCAACTCCAGCCTGCTCTTGTGCCGCCTGAGCCTGCTTGGTCTTTGGGCTGGGTTCTTTCTTTTCTTTCTTCACCTCAGTTTACTGTGGCCCCTTCGGTCCAGGATTGTTTTAGAAGGTTTTGTTTTTTTATTTCCGTGGCTTCTGGTTATCGGGTGGTGAGCTTCACACTCTTCCCTGGCGCCGGGGTTTTTGTTTGTTTGATCCTGGGGGTTGTTTTGTTCGATTACAGCCTGCTCCTTCTTTTTTGACGAAGAATGAAATGGCAGGCTTCCAGAGGAGTCCTTTGGTTGTGGAGGCTTGGTTTGTTTGGCTGGGGATGCATCATGCACTTTCTCTGGTGATAGCTTTACACCACTACCACCAGACTGTAGGCTGGGCACCCTCTCGCGCCACCAGTTCGAGACAGTCACCACCAGACTGTAACTGGTGGCACCCTCTCGCGCCACCAGTTCTGTTTTGGTGGACTCGTGGGTTGACCTGGGTTCCCTGTTTCAGAGCTCGTGTTTCTCAGGTTATCCACAGTGTCATTAAAGCTAGCCATCCTTTGATCTTCCCTCATACTCTGATCAGGGTATCTTCTCAGCCATCAGGGGCCCAGACGGCTGAATGGACAGCGCTTGGGATTCGTAGTCCTAAGGTTCCAGGTTCAATCCCCCTACAGAGACAAACTAATGGGCAGTTTCTTTCACCCTGATGTCCATGTTTACCTAGCAGTAAATAGGTTCCTGGGAGTTAGACAGCTGCTACGGGCTGCTTCCTGGGGATGTGTAACAAAAAGGAGGTCTGGTCGAAGACCGGGCCGCGGGGATGCTAAGCCCTGAAATCATCTCGAGATAATCCTCAAGGTGATGATCGAAAGTATGCTGCTTTGTCGGCCTTTTCTGTGGGGAGCCCCTACGGCTCCCTGGAGCTTATAGGGCCAATGTATGTTATATTAGATCGTGACATTAGCTAAGGAGTTCAGACCTACCAGGGACCAGCGTCAGAACCTGGCCCCTTCAGAGAGGTTTCAGGGAGCAATGGCACTGGAAAACCCTTTTGTGGTTGGGGTTTTCCTTATGTGCCATCGACCGGGGTCAGGCACCCAGAAAAGTAGGCATGACAAAACAAACCCCACATGGTAAAAAACTAAAACAAAAAACTGAACAGAGGGTAGAAACTCCCTACAATCCCAAGGAAACGAGCAAACATCACACTTTACTGCCGCGCCGATCGTCCGCGCAGCCCTCCCTGCCCCGAGAGGGGGAGGGGGGAGCCCCGGACCTACGACGCCGGCTGCCAAGCTTCAGTTCGTAAGCTAATGTCAACCGGGATAGACGCTTCTCTGGCCTCAGTTTCCTAGGCGGTGTTTGCCTTGTGTGGCGTTCACTGCCGTGTGTTGTGTTGTGCGGTGGCCAGGAGTACCTCATCAGTGCCGGGGCGGCATGCGCCGACTGGCTGACTTCCCTAAGTGCTCTGTGAGTACTGCCCTTGCGTTACAGGGTTATCTTCCCTGGAGTCGTTCGGGAACCATTCCTGTAGAGGTTCTTGCTGCTCGGCATTTGCCTCGCCCTTGGGGCCAGCTGGGGCTTGGGGCCCTTGTTTGGCCCTGGGTAGGGATTGGTATTGTGCTAGTTAGGGCGTCAAGGTGTTGCGCAGGCCTTGTGCGGCCTGCCACCTAAGCGGCGACCGGTTCCTGTTGCCTCTGGAGACGGTGTACTTTTGCGGGGTTTTTCTTTTGTTTTTGTTTTCAATTGCCTGGTGGGGGTCTGCCCAGTGTGGCTATAGTTCCACTGGTAGTGTTTGGCAGCCCTCTGCTAGGCCCCCATGAATGTACACGTCTCAGGGGTTTTCAGTGCTATTCTCTACCCTCTTGTTGTTTTTGGGTTTCTTAATCGGTTTAGCAACACCTTGCCCGGGCTTCCCGTAGCAGTCAGCCTACGGGCCCTGGAACCCCTGTCTGGGCTCGGGGGACCATTGAATGTGTCTTCCGGGTTCCAACCCGTCTTGTACGGGATCATTGGTTGCTGTGCCCTTGTCTCCGGGTAACAGTCGCCACTTTTACCTCAGTCATGCTGCCTGTTGGGTCACTGACACCTTGACCCGGAGTCTTGCGAGAGATTTTCTCTGCTTGTTCTCCAGTACTCTCCTGATGTTATTACTGTTCAGAGTACAGGCGGCATCCGTGTTGCAAGCTAGGTTACGTTGCTGCAGCATGCTAGGTTGGTTTCCCACTCGGATGCCCCGAGGCCGCCCCGTTTTGGTTAGGTGCTGTTTGCCCCTTTCCCTCTCTGTTCCCGACTCTGGACCGTCTGCGGGTTTCGGGGTCGGGGCGGGGTTTCGTTGGGGCCGAGACTCTGGCGGTTTTCGGGGGCTGCCATGTTCGGGTTGGGGGACGGAGGTTTTCGAGCCGGTTCCTCCTGCCAAGGCTTCTGGGTCTTACCAGCGGCCCTTTCTTGCTGCCTTTCCCATGGACTCTTGCTTTTCTTTAAGGGCGGAGGGCTTGGAGGACGGCTCTGCCCCGGGGCCTCTGTTGCTGGTTCCCGGGGCTGTGGGGGATGCCTGCTAGCAATTCTGGGGCGGTTTGCCCCTGCCTGGGTTTTTCTGCTTTTGGGCGTTGTTTTTCGCCCATCCAGTCTGCTTGGTTCCCACTTTTGCTGGCGTGTTTTCGTATCTTTAGCGTCGGTCACAGCCCTCTTGTTCTGGCAGCCATTTTCGCCTGCCAGTTTCCCGGATGGCCACCAGGGTGGTGTTGCGGTTTGTTTACATGTGTCTGGGTGTGCGAGCGAGCTTCTTGGGTGAGTTTTCACCTTTTTTCAGGGGTTTTATTCTCCTGTTGTCGTTTCTTTGGTTTTCTGGTGTTTTCTGCCCATTTCCTGCTCCTCTGGGAATGTTTGAGTGTTGATTTTACACCGGGTTATCCATTTTGTCTGTTTTGGGTCTGGGCCTTTGGGTTTAGTGTCCCTGGCTGTTACGCTTGCTCCCACACCTTGTCCCTCAGTTTTCGGTCTGTTATGACCGTTTCCCAGGGGGTTCTGTCTGGGGGCTGTGCTTTGCCTTTCTGTGGTGTTTCTCCGCCGGCAAAATGGGGTCGTTTGGGCTCCCCCTGGTTTGATTCCGGGTTCCTTTGGGTTCTTTAGTTTCGTACCGGAGGTTTCTTCCTCTTGGGCCCCCTTTGTGGGTTCAGGGGGCTTTGTTTCCTCGTGTGTGACACGGTTTCTGCCTTCTGGAGTTCCGGGGTCTTCCTGGCTTGCAGACTGATCTTTTTGGGTCTTGGCATGTGTTGTGGTCGTGCTGGGACTTTGAGGTTTTGTTGTCAAGGTGGGCTTTTTGATGCAGTTTTGTGCCTTCTTTGCCTGGCCGGTGTGTGCTCTGCTCACTGGTCGGCGGCTTGTAATTTTCTTTTCAAGTGTAATTACCTAAGTGTAGTTACAGGATGAGAGCTACGCTCGTGGTGTCCCGTCTTCCCAGCACTCTTTGTCATATAACGCTTTGAAACTACTGACGGTCTTGGCCTCCACCACCTTCTCACTTAACTTGTTCCAACCGTCTACCACTCTATTTGCGAAGGTGAATTTTCTTATATTTCTTCGGCATCTGTGTTTAGCTAGTTTAAATCTATGACCTCTTGTTCTTGAAATTCCAGGTCTCAGGAAGTCTTCCCTGTCGATTTTATCAATTCCTGTTACTATTTTGTATGTAGTGATCATATCACCTCTTTTTCTTCTGTCTTCTAGTTTTGGCATATTTAATGCTTCTAACCTCTCCTCGTAGCTCTTGCCCTTCAGTTCTGGGAGCCACTTAGTAGCATGTCTTTGCACCTTTTCCAGTTTGTTGATGTGCTTCTTAAGATATGGGCACCACACAACAGCTGCATATTCTAGCTTTGGCCTAACAAAAGTCATGAACAATTTCTTTAGTATATCGCCATCCATGTATTTAAATGCAATTCAGAAGTTAGAAAGCATTGCATAGGCTCCTTGCACAATATTCTTTATGTGGTCCTCAGGTGATAGTTTTCTATCTAGAACCACTCCTAGATCTCTTTCTTTATCAGAATTCTTTAAAGATTTCTCACATAATATATAGGTTGTGTGGGGTCTATGTTCTCCTATTCCACATTCCATAACATGACATTTATTAACATTAAATTCCATTTGCCAAGTGGTGCTCCATATACTTATTTTGTCCAGGTCTTCTTGAAGGGCATGACAGTCATCTAAATTCCTTATCCTTCCTATTATCTTAGCATCATCAGCAAACATGTTCATATAATTCTGTATACCAACTGGTAGATCATTTATGTACACAATAAACATCACTGGTGCAAGAACTGAACCCTGTGGTACTCCACTTGTGACATTTCTCCATTCTGATACATTGCCTCTGATTACTGCCCTCATTTTTCTATCAGTCAGAAAATTTTTCATCCATGATAGAAGCTTACCTGTCACCCCTCCAATATTTTCCAGTTTCCAGAACAACCCCTTATGTGGAACTCTGTCGAAAGCCTTTTTTAGGTCCAGATAGATGCAGTCAACCCAACCATCTCTTTCCTGTAATATCTCTGTGGCTCGATCATAGAAACTGAGTAAATTCGATACACAGGATCTTCCAGATCGAAAACCATACTGTCTGTCTGATATTATATCATTTCTCTCTAGGTGTTCTACCCATTTAGTTTTGATTAGTTTTTCCAATACTTTCACTATTACACTTGTCAATGATACAGGTCTATAATTGAGGGGGTCTTCCCTGCTGCCACTTTTGTAGATTGGAACTATGTTAGCCTGTTTCCACCCGTCTGCTACGATTCCTGTACACAGGGATGCCTGAAAGATCAGGTGAAGTGTGTAACATACCTTGTGTGTATGTGTATGTGTATATACATATGTATTTATGTGTATGTGTACTTTTTCTTTTGGAAGGAGCTCTGTTCCCTTCTCTGTTGACAGGGTGCTGGGGGAGCAGCTTGCTCTGTTGACTCTCGTATGGTCCCGCTGTTGGTGAGACCTTTTGGTTGTCTTCCGGCCTCTGGTGGCGGCGGTGGACGGCTACTCCCCCTTTGGGGGGTTCAGAGCTGGCGGGGTGGGCTTCTTGCCCTGCGCTTCGTCATGTCATCTTGGTGGGTGCGTTGGGCGTGGTCGATCCGCCCCATTCTTCTGGGGTTCCCGTCTGCTCTTTGCAGACATGAGCCTTTCGAATCTGTGGTTCTTCTGGACTTCTTCAGTCTGCGCCCTGGTTTCTATGCCCTCCTTAGAGGACTGTTGTTTCCTGTCCGGCTTCTGTTGGGGCCGGGTGCCTGGATGGTGGCCCTGGACCTTCAGGTCAATTACTGGCACTTGGTGTATTTTTGCATCTTTACTGGATCTTGGTGCCCTGTCTGAGTCTGCTTGAGATTCGGTGTCTGGCCTACCTCGATGACTGGCTGGTGTGGGCTCCCAGTCGGTCCGCTTGTCTGCTCACCAGGGGTGTTGTTCTTTCCAGATCGCTGGGTTTGGTTTCCTGGTGATCTGGAGGCCATTCCATCTGTTTCCGTCCCGGGTTCGGACCTGTGCCTTGTTTAGGGCTATTGGGCCACTCCTTGTCTTTCCCTCTAGAAGTGTTACTGCGGCCGTAGTCCCGCCTTCGGCTGTTCATGAGGGTGTCCCGGGTTGCTCGAGCGGTTGTGCGGGAGTCTGAACTTCGACGTGCTGGTCTGCCCGCGGGGTCGGGTTTGGCTTCGGCGTCTGTTTGGTTCCTTCGGAGACTCCCCTTCTGCCTCTTGCAATCGTTGGGTTCATTCCTCCGGGGATCTTGTGTTGGTGCTGCGTCACCAGCTTCCTCTTTGGGGTTTTCGGGGTTCAGTGCCTTGGCACCTCCCAGAGCCTTTGCTCGATGTGTTCACGGACGGGTCATCTCTCGGCTGGGGCTTTGTGACCAGTGCTCACCAGGTCAGCCGGGGATGGTGGAGTCTGTCCGTTCGTCAGACTCACAGCACGGTTCGGGAGTTCGTGGCTGTCTGGTTTGTGCTTGAGAGGGTTTGGGTCACTCGGTGCTCTACCATTCAGCTCCATTCGGACTGTTCTCTGGCGGTTCATGCCGGAACCACAGGGTTTCTCTTAGGTGTTGACCTTTCGGGTTGGTTTCTTAGAGTGGCTTGTTTGATGAATTCTCGGGGTTTGGCTAACCGTGAGATTCATGTCCGGGGTGTGTCCTGCGTTCTGGCGGACAGCTGTCTCGGTTTATTCCTCTGTTCGCGGATTGGCCAGTCGTCGCCGACTCGTTTTGTTGGCTCTGCCGGACGTATGGACTCCTGGCCATGGACGTATTTGAGTCGGCGTGGTCTAGGCGTCGCCCATTTTATGTGGCGCCCTTACCCACCTGCGAGGCGTTCATGTTGGATGCTTTTCGGCAGGACTGGTCGAGGTGGGGGTACCTGTTCTTCTCCCGGTCCAACTGTTGCTTCGGGTTCTGGCTCGGTTGCAGCCCATTTCCACGAGAGCAGTCCTTATGGTTCCTTGGTGGCTGGCCCAGCTTTCTTTTCAGACGCTGCTTGCTTGTCCGAACCCGGGGCGTTTTCCCGTGGCTCCGCTTCTTTCGGCAAGTCGAATCGGTCCTGTACGTGACTGGTTCGGCCTTCTCCTCAGCTCTTCGTGTCTGGTATTTTGACGCGGGTATCACCATCTCTGTGGTGTTCAGGTGGCCTTGTTGATGGTGTCCCACCTGCGAGCTTCGTCTTGGCGACAGTTTGACGTTCCTGGTGTTTCTATGCACTTTTTCTTGCTCATTGTACGTTGTCTTCTCTTTCGCATCGGGTTGTCTTGCCCTTTCTTGGGTTTTCAGGAGTACAGTTATTTGATGTTTCTTACTGTTGCCTCATTTTGTGCGGTGCTGGCGGAGCCGCTCCAGCTTGCGTTCAGGGTGGACATCACATCTGCCCCATTTAGTACGCTTTCTCGTGTTTTGTTTCACCTCCGGCCTGCTCATGCGTTGCCTGCGCCGTCCTGGTCCTTGATCAGGGTGCCTTTTTATCTTCTCCTCAGTTTGTGGTAGCCACTTCAGTTCAGGTTTCTGCTCTTTGGTGCTGGTGGTAGTCTTGTACGTGTGCAGCCTTTCTCCGTCCTGGCGATGGTCGAGACGGCTGGTTTCCAGAGGGGTTCTTGGGTTATTGATGCTTGATTGGTTTGGCCGGGGGTGCGTCCTGTGTTGTCCGGTTGAGCTTTTTGCCGTTACCTGCGTACCGTGTCTGGGGATGCGCTTTGGTTTGATCCGGTTCCCCTCGTTCCCTGTTTCAGGGCTCGGGGTCTCTCAGAGTTTTTCAGTCTTCCAGCCTGCGGTCTGTCTTTGTGCCCGTGCTGTTCAGATGTTTGCAGCATTTGCTGCTGTGTTGGTGACGTCTAGGGCTCATTTCGGGCGCAGGAAAAAAAATCGTAGGCGACATATTTTGGCTGCAATAGGCTGAGGAAGTCTGGCAAAATGTAGACGTTAACAGAGCAAGCGTCAGAGGCGGTCAGCTCTGCCACAGCTGTCAGGCTGGAGTTGCAACAAAGATATTATTACCTAATTATTTTAATGCCTCTGATTGATTTTTTTTTAGTTTTTTCCAGTAATATTATTAAATAGTGTGTAGTGTGAAATATTTATATAATAAAAGGGGCGAATCATCACGATACTCAAAAGTATTGTGTGAATATTAGTGATTCAATTATTATGTTCATAAAACAATAAACAAATAGTTTACTGTTATTACACTATATACACAGGTTATATATAAGTATCTGCATGTTTTGTTCACCATAACGAACCACTGAGTTAGTATGGTGAGTCAAAAAGCAACGAGGAGTGGCCGCCCCACCAGCCTACCAGCCACTCCCTCCCTCAACAACACCTCACTAGCCGACATTCTCCTCCCACCATACTGATTTTGCTTTTATTCACTATATACAGATGTTATATATAAGTACATATTTTATTCACCATAACTCTAAAACTAAGCTGGTATGGTGGGTTCAAGCAATTTAAAAGATACCTCACCACACACACAGCTGACGGCTGCCTCCCTCACTGGTTGAAGGCCAGAGGCACTATTCTCCACCAACAATAATGTTTGTGGTGTTATTACACTATATACACACACTGTATATAAGTATCTACATGTTTTATTCACCATAACTGTACAACTAAGGTATTATAGTACCCAAAGAGCATATTGGTCACCCTCTACACAGCATGACAAGTCATGCAGATGACACCACCTCTGTCACCCAAATGGCTCCTCCCAACATACTCCTTTTGCTGTTATTACACTAATACACACACGTTATATATAAGTATCTACATTTGTGTTCACCATAGAGAACCACTGAGCTGGTATAGTGAGTGCAGACAACAGGTGGCCACCCAGATTTAGCAAACAATGCTACCTCCCTTAGCATTACTTCTCCCACACAGTGCTAATTATTTCAAGAATTCTGCTTTTATCACAATCCTGGTCATTTTTATCTCAGTCGGGGGTCTCATGTAATACTGTCACCGCTAAATAACAGCAGTTCCGTATTTATTTTGACATTTTTAGGCGATGCTGTGGTCACAAGCTAAACAGCAATGCTGTTAGCTCATGCTGCATGTGCCGGCCTTGGTTGCTCACACAGTACTGTTGCTGTCACACCTGAGAACATTGGTCACAATTTTTTTTAAATCATTTTAAAATTTTCCTCAGGGTGTCTGTTGACAAGAATCCTGAGGAATCTGATGTGGACCCCTGTGTAACCGCGGGCCATTTGAATCGTGGTCGGCACCCTATGTCGTACTGTATATGTATGCCATGCACCTGGTGGGACATGTTACTCCGGTCGTATATATATGCCATACGCAGCTTAAGTGTTAATTGTACTTAAAGAAAATTCATACTAATAGTTTATAATTTTCGTTTGCTGATTAACAATGAGTGAAATTTACAGGCTAGCCCTACATCTCTACCACTTTCACCATCTCTGGAAGTTGCTGGGGTTGATGTGAAAAACTGTTCCTACTTTAACTCATTCACTGTTCCCCTGAAGTTGGCCTTCCTGTCTTCTGAGAAAAATACTGATCCAATTCATGCCATCTTTAAGGTGAGGATAAATATTTTTTGTTTTTTTTGTTTAAATTAGATCTGTGTGTGCTAAATTGGTTAAAGTATTTATTAAATCAGCCCATTTGTGGGTCTGATTTATGAAGAAAATTATTGGAGTTCTGCTGGAAAAATTCCTGTAACTCCAATGAAAGCCAACCCATCACTACAGTTAATTATATTTAAGATAGACATGGATGCAGTTATCCACATATATTTGTCAACATTTTGATATACATACATATTTCATTATCAAAGCTTAAAAGGAAATTTTGCTATGCAGTGAAACCTTCAAAATATGTACAGTATCTCCATATAATGCATATCATGAATTCATCTAATAATAAGAGACTGATTTTGTTAATGGATTGTTCATAAAAAATATGATTCAAGAAATGGATTTTCACTTTTTCATTTTCACTTTCACTGAAATTCTGAGCATATCATATTGTAATTTACAGCAGATCATATATATTTTCCAATTTCTTTGTTTGAACCCTCAGTTGTTTTCCTGAGCTTTAGGCTCTGATGCATTAGAGTGAATGTCAGCAATCAGGCATCTGCTGACTTCAAGGCCTTCTAAATCTACAGGATTAGAATCTGGGGTAGTTACAGAGCTGAGAATATTTTAGGGATCTCAATATATCCTACACCTGGACAAACCGAGAGAGAGTAAAAACTATCGCCTTAAAACATCCAACACTCACAAGAAACAATGAATCAATTTAAAAACATGTCATTTAGTAGTTAAATGCACTAGCTGTAAATTTAGTTTCAATAGACCACAAGGCTCATGTTCAGTTAATGGAAGTTTTTCATGTGTGTTCTGCTCTGGACATTCTTGTCACCCAGTTGCATTTGGAGGCTTCTTATGTTAGTTCCCATACAGCCTTAGTCACTGTGGTAAATGAATCCATATTCTCTGCCTAAATCATTTCCTCCCATTCTCTGTGATGATGTGATGTATTTCTTTACATTTCTGAGATTTCCAGTGGTTTGAATAAGACCCTCTTCAAAGTAGCTCTTAGTTTTGTTTTTTCCTCTGCTCTTTGCTGATGGTTCCCTGTTCATTTCCTCTGTAGATGGACAAACAAATACCCTATATTCTCACCTCTCTGGAATTAGTCCTTAATGCAGTTTGCATTCAATAGGTTTCAAACATTTTTTAAAATGTTTCAATACACAGAGAGTAATCACATTAATGTGACTGCATCAATGAGAAATCCATAGACGCAGTGATGAGGGTTCGAACCTATGCGGTGGATGTTCCCACAAACATGCTTCTAGCAACTAGATCACAACATGGTATAAGGATTGCAACCTGGAGTTCTACTGAATCCACAAGGATTTCCTGCGGCTTCTAATAAAGCCAGAACAGGTTTTTCACATACTACTCCCATGCACTCATAGAAGGATTTTGTCATTGATGCATTTGATGCATTTTCTCTTAATGATTTTCTCATTGATGCAGTCACGTTAGTGTGATTACTCTGTGTATTGAAAGAGGAGCATCAGAGGTAGAACAATTCTTAGATGACAAGAGCCAGAGTGAATGGGTGGATTGTGTAAAAATCCTGTTCTGGCTTCAGTAGAAGCCTCAGGAATCCTTGTGGGTTCAGTAGAACTCCAGGTTGCATTCCTTATACCATGTCGTGGTTTAGTCACTAGAATCGTGTGTGGGAACATCAACCAGTTAGGTTCGAACCATCATCACTGCTACCTCGGATTTTTTTATTGATGCAGTCACGTTAGTGTGATTACTCTGTGTGTTATGTCTTGACTCTCCTAACTATCTAAAGTGCAGGTTTACGTCCAGTACTATCACCTCTTACCATTCAGCATTGACAGAGCCCCTCTTGCTAGCTTTTTATGGTGAATGTGATTAATTTTCCCTTTAAGCTACCATGTAGATTTTTTTTTATCTGGCTGGCTCATGGTCTGCCTGAGCCTACTTGGTCCTTGGATTGTATGTTATGTATTATTCTCTGCCCCTTATTTCTGTGACTCCTCCTTTTATTTTAAAGGAAGAGTTTTATTTTTGTCCTGTAACTGTGCTACAGTAATATTTATGAGCTATTTGTGCATCTGTTAGTGCTCTTTTTGTTAATCCTATTTCTCCTTATATACTGAAGTACGTTACTCTTGTAGCTTTTTTTTCTAATTGAGTCACAGCTATTATAAAGACTTTGGGATTTTGGAGGTCGAACAGTGTCTTGGCCACCCATTATCTTTTAATTGTTCATGCATCCACCAGGTTGAATGTGATCTAAAATATGCTTTGTCGGCAACAGTCTCACAAGTACCAAGAGCTGGTATCAAGAAAACACATGAAGGAATCATACCGAGGTGCAAATTGGGTGGTGATGCACAGTTCTTGACAATGATTGTGGTGGGAGTATGTGTATTTTGAAGTGTAACTATCTAATGCTGTTACTTTTCTCATAATTATTTTCCAAGCAATAAATTTCATTCATAGGTAGTGTTACTAGTTACTAATAGGATCTTCACACAGAGAAATCACATTAATGTGATATATCAAAGAACAAATCCACGAGAGCTGTGAACTGTACCACATGTCGTGGTACAGTTCACTAGAGCGCGTCTGGGAACACTCAGTGCATAGGTTCAAACCCTCATCAAGTCTCCTGTAGATTTGTTAATAGGATCTTCATTGGTGAAATATGTTTTATCTAAAGTAAACTTGGCTCCTTTGTGAGAGTGGCTCCTTTGTGTTTGTCAATGAGGTTGTTCTGTGGCTGTGGTGCGAAGTGGGGGAGGGGAATGTAACCTTGAAGTTACCTTGAAGTGTTTCGGGGCTTAGCGTCCTTGCGGTCCGGTCGTCGACCAGGCCTCCTTGTTGCTGGACTGGTTAACCAGGCTGTTTGACGCGGCTGCTCGCAGCCTGACGTATGAGCCACAGCCTGGTTGATCAGGTATCCTTTGGAGATATTTATCCAGTTCTTTCTTGAACACTGTGAAGGGTCGGCCAGTTATGCCCCTTAAGTGCAGTGGAAGCGTGTTGAACAGTCTCGGGCCTCTGATGTTAATAGAGTTCTCTCTCAGAGTACTTGTTGCACCTCTGCTTTTCAACGGGGGTATTCTGCACATCCTGCCATGCCTTCTGGTCTCATGTGGTGTTATTTCTGTGTGCAGGTTTGGGACCAGCCCCTCTGATATTTTCCATTTATAAATTATTATGTATCTCTCCCACCTGCGCTCAAGAGAATACAGATTTAGGCTCTTTAGTCGATCCCAGTAGTTTAGATGTTTTACCGAGTGGATTCTAGCAGTAAAGGATCTCTGCACGCTCTCCAGGTCAGCAATTTCTCCAGCTTTGAAAAGAGCTGTCATTGTGGAACAGTACTCCACTCTAGAGAGCACTAGCGTCTTGAAAAGTACCGTCTCCACTCGATCATCCGGACTATATGGGAAGGACCCCCAGCCGGATTATCACATTTTTCGGATAATGGTACTTTTTCACCTACGAGTCCAAAAGTGACCATTTCCAACTATTTTTATACTACAAACAAAATAATTTGAATTGCCTTGCCACATACAATTATTAAATATTCAACTAGAAACCTCAACTTACCTTGTTGGTGTTCGTCTTCTTGATTGATGCCACACATCTTGAAGTTAAAAATTCTTAACAATTTACGTAACCTATACTAACACAACACTAAAATTAACACTTAAAATTACTGTACAGTTCATAAGCTAAGTTAGTTTTGACTGCCAGCTGCTGAAGCCTCACTGGTTAAAGGCATTTGGGTTGCCTGTGAGGCCTCACTTGTTGAAGCGCTTGCATGCCCTCACTTGTTGAAGGCGCTTGGCTTGCCTGTGACGCCTCACTTGTTAAAGGCGCTTGCTTGCGCCTCACTTGTTGAAGGAGCTTGGCTTGCCTGTGGCGCCTCACTTGTTGAAGGCGCTTGGCTTGCCTGTAGCGCCTCACTTGCTGAAGGCGCTTGGCTGCCTGTGACGCCTCACTGGTTGAACAACACGTAACTTGTCTTTAATTGCTAGGACAATCTTCTTCCTCTTAACACTTCCAGAACGATTGATGCTGCTACCAGACATATTCTTGGCCAAAAATGTTCAAAGTTACTATGAAAATTAAGAAAGTTATTTAAAAAAATATTTCACTAATGGCGCAGCACTGTGAGGCCGCACTGGTTGAGGTGAATAACAATGACTTGTCTTTAATTGTTAGGACAACTTTCTTCCTCTTAACACCTCCAGAACGACTGATGCTGCTATCAGACATAGTCTTGGCCAAAATTGTTCAAAGTTACTATGAAAATAAAAAAGTTATGTAAAAAAATATTTCACTAATGGCGCAGCACTGTGTATAACACGAGGGATGGACACACATGGGTTGACCAGTGTTGGACGGGTCCACTTGGGGTGGGGCAGCTATAGCACGTTACGTAGGCCGCCAGGAGGAAAAAATTCAAAATATTTTTGAAGGAAACTTCAGCCTGTGCACAATGCTTTTAGGAAACTTATTTATTTGTTATTACATAATTACTAGTACTTATTTCATTTGTTTTTGGCTATGATTAATTGTTCTAAAATTAATGGTAATTCCTGTACCCAGGTGGTCCCTCCCGACGCACCCCTCCCACCATCCCAACACCACCCACCCACCCACCCACCCCACCCCCTCCTCCACAGTGCGTCTAGAGCCACAGACGGGATTAATACGGCCAAACCAGCTTTTATCCGGTTCCTGTGGCCATTTTGGCCGGATATTGTGATAACTTTATCCGATCACAATTTTGGCCGTATAAGGGCGTTTTCCGGATGTTTGAATCCCGGATAATCGCGGGGTTACAGTATCATCATTGGTATAGCATCTATAGTGTGAAAGGTTCTTGTTATCCAACCTGTCATTTTTCTTGCAGTTGTGATGGCTACTTTATTGTGTTCTTTGAAGGTAAGGTCTTCCGATATGAGTACACCCAAATCCTTTACATTGCCTTTTCGTTCTATGTTACGATTTGACTGAGTTTTGTACGTGGTTTCTGTTTTTATATTTAAATTTTTTCCGTAGCGCATAAGCTGGAACTTATCTTCGTTAAACACCATAGCATTTACCTATGCTATGGTGCACCTAGCACTCTACCATTTCTGTAGCCCATAGAAAGACCTGATTTACGTCTGATTGGAGGTTTGCCGTGTCCTCTATGTTATCTACTCTCATGAAAATCCTAGTGTCATCTGTAAAGGATAATACAGTACTATAGATTGTGTTCATGTTTATGTCCGATATGAGGATGAGAACAAGTACTGGAGCAAGCACAGTACCCTGGGGGACTGAGCTCTTCACAGTTGATGGACTGGATTTTATTTTATTGACTATTTTACACGTGCATCACACTTTGGAGCCGGCTGTAAGCTAGGGCTCTGGGCCACCTGGTGGCAGCCATTGTTACTAATAGGTTTGAGCTTGTTTTGAGCGATTCAGTCGTTTACAGAGTTGTTTGGCAACAATGTAGCAACAATGGTGCTAGAAAAGTAGCACGACTCAAAAGTGCATATACTTAGTTCTAGGTGTACCATGCAGATGAAACTGGATTGGTTAGAGGTGGTTTGCCATCAGAAACATTAGTACAGATGGATTAAAAGAAACTACACTATTCCATATCATAAAATAAAAAATTTTTTTTTTTTTTTTGGGGGGGGGAAGCCCCTTCGGAGCCATCCAGGCTGATATGGACATACAGTGGTACCTCGGTTTAAGGGTTTAATCCATTCCTGGAGACAGCTCGTATTCCGAAAACTCATAATCCGAAGCTAATTTCCCCATAAGAAATAATGTGAAATGAATTAATCCGTTCCTGACTACCCCAAAAACCTCATTTCAAACTAAATTTTATACCTAATTCATCTAAATAAATCTACAATACTATGTTCAAGTTATTACTTACCCTTGTTGATGAATGCTGTAGGCGTATGTTAGATGGTGAGGAGGGGGGAGGAGGAGAGGTGTTACTGTTTTGAAGGGGAGTCCCCTTCCATTATAACATCAGGCAGTGAGGACCTTTCTGGTGTGCACTCCCTGGCACGTTTTGCCTGCAAACCACTAGGCCCTGGTTATGGCTCACTGCTCAATTTTCTCACAACAAATCTGTCCATAGAAGCTTGTTTTCCCTTCTGCACAAGCTGTCTCTGTAGTAAGGCATCACATTGTCATTGAAAAGATTAAGGCAACGGCCTACTACAGCTTTCTCTGGGTGAGTCTTTTCAATGAAAGTTTGCATCTCTTCCCACAGTTCAACAACCCGTGTACCATTTTCATACTTCCGAATGATCTCTTGTTTCTCCTCTATTGTCATCCTCACATGAGCTTTCTTGCCTTGATCCTTACCACTGGCTTTCTTGAAACCCATGGTGAGATATATAATAACTTTTATGGTCAAATGACCAAAAATCCAACAAAACACTGAAAATCTGGGTGAAGAATTGACGTGGGATAGTCACTGGGCGCAAGACACTGGTAAACTGAGGGGTGAGGGGCGACGATAGCTGTACCACCACGCACTAGTTCAGCCTGTACGCGTATCAACAAACTCGTGTTCCAAGGTAACCCTCGCCTTCCGAGGCACATTTTCCGAGCAAATCATACTCGTATTCCGAAAAACTCGTATTCAGGGACACTCGTATTCCGAGGTACCACTGTATTAAACTTTGGCATCAGTCAATGTGAATTTAGTTCTAGGCCTACCGGGGACCACAAGTCAGAACCTGGGCCCCTCACAGAGGCACTAGGAGCAATGGCCTATAGAGATGCGCATGTTGTTATGGAGCATTCTATGTCTGCCATCGACTGGGTCAGGCACCCAGAAAGGTAAGCATCCCAAAACAAGTCCCTATTCTGGTTGAAACTACTGTAACCCTGCGATTATCCGGGATTCAAACATGTGGAAAACGCCCTTATACGGCCAAAATCGTGATCGGATAAAGTTATCACAATATCCGACCAAAATGGCCACAGGAACCGGATAAAAGCTGGTTTGGCTGGATAAAAATTCGGCCATACCGTATTTATCCCGTCTGTGGCTCTAGACGCATGGTGGAGGGGATGGGGTGGGTGGGTGGGTGGGTGGTGTTGGGACGGTGGGAGGGGTGCGTCGGGAGGGACCACCTGGGTAAAGGAATTACCATTAATTTTAGAACAATTAATCATAGCCAAAAACAAATGAAATAAGTACTAGTAATTATGTAATAACAAATAAATAAGTTTCTTAAAAGCAATGTGCACAGCTGAAGTTTCCTTAAAAAATATTGTGAGCTTTTTTTCCTCCTGGCGGCCTACGTAACGTGCTATAGCTGCCCCACCCCAAGTGGACCTGTCCAACACTGGTCAACCCATGTGCGTCCGTCCCTCATGTTATACACAGTGCTGCACCATTAGTGAAATATTTTTTTAAATAACTTTTTTATTTTCATAGTAACTTTAAACATTTTTGGCCAAGAATATGTCTGGTAGCAGCATCAATCGTTCTGGAGGTGTTAAGAGGAAGAAGGTTGTGCTAGCAATTAAAGACAAGTTACGTGTTGTTCAACCAGTGAGGCGTCACAGGCAGCCAAATGCCTTCAACAAGTGAGGCGCCACAGGCAAGCCAAGCGCTTTCAGCAAGTGAGGCGCTACAGGCAAGCAAGCGGGGCATCACAGGCAAGCCAAGTGCCTTCAACAAGTGAGGCTTCACAGGCAAACCAAGCGCTTTCAACAAGCGAGGCGCAAGCAAGCGCCTTTAACAAGTGAGGCGTCACAGGCAAGCCAAGCGCCTTCAACAAGTGAGGTAATGCAAGCGCTTCAACAAGTGAGGCGCATGCAAGCGCCTTCAACAAGTGAGGCCTCACAGGCAACTCAAATGCCTTCAACCAGTGGGGCTTCAGCAGCTGGCAGTCAAAACTAACTTTGCTTAATGATCTGTACTGTAATTTTAAGTGTTAATTTTAGTGTTGTGTTAGTATAGGTTACGTAAATTGTTAAGAATTCTTAACTTCAAGATGTGTGGTATGTGGAAAGGCAATTCAAATTATGTTGTTTGTAGTATAAAAATAGTTGGAAATGGTCACTTTTGGACTCGTAGGTGAAAAAGTACCATTATCTGAAAAATGTGATAATCCAGCTGGGGGTTTCTTCCCATATAGTCTGGATGATCGAGTGGAGACAGTACTACTGAAATTCAAACAAGTGGACAGAACTCCTCAATTAAATATGAGCAAACGAGCATGACGTCATCACGTGCTGCGCCGCCGTCTGCGCAGCTTCCCCCTCCCTGGGAAGGGGAGGGGGAGCTCCCTGACAGGGAGCCGGTCGGCCGAGCGGACAGCACGCAGGACTTGTGATCTTGTGGTCCTGGGTTCGATCCTGTGGTCCGGGGTTCGATCCCAGGTGCCGGCGTGAAACAATGGGCAGTCTCTCTTTCACCCTATGTGCTCCTGTTACCTAGCAGTAAAATAGGTACCTGGGTGTTAGTTAGCTGTCACAGGCTGCTTCCTGGGGTGGAGGCCTGGGAAATCATCTCAAGATAACCTCAAGACCCCTTGGGCCAGTTACCCACATGTCAGTTCTTTGGCTGATGTGAATGGCAAAGGTCGTGCGACTCTGGCTTTCTGTTCTCTGCTCTGTGCCTTGTGGTGTAGTATGAATTCTTCTCATGTGGTGCACGAGCCAGGAGTACTCTCACAAGCACTTGGGCTGCATGCACCTAGGGTCACCTTCCTCTGGTGCTTTGTAAGTACTGCCCTTGGTGCTTGGGGCCTCTTTCCACAAGTCACCTTGGGGTCTACCTCTGCTTGGTCTTTTGCTGATTGGTGATTGACCACCCTTAGTGTGCTGGGGTGTTTTCTGCACCCTTGTTTGCCTTTGAGAAGGGGTAGTTTGCACTAGTACGGGCACAGGGTACTGCACAGCTAGCTGTCACCTCTCATAGTGCCCAGCTCTGTTCCGCCTGGGTACGTTGTCCTCTTGCAAAGTTTTTCTTTTGTTTTTGTTTCTCTGCCTGGAGGGGGTGGGGGGGGGGTGGCTGCCCTTGTGTTAGGTTGTTTCCATTGTCTTGGTGGTACCTCCACTAGGTCCCCGTGAGGGGACTTGTCCTGGGGGGGGGGGGGGGGGTTGTGCAGCTTTAGTAGCTCTCTTGGTAGTCTTGGGCACCGATTAGCAGTCCCCTGCCTGAGCTTCCCTTAGCAATACCAGTCTAAGGGCCCTAGGAAACCCCACGGGGGCGCATGGATCCAATGGATGCGACCCCTGGGCCCCCTCTCGCTTTGTACGACTTTGAGGGTTTCTCTGTCCCCTTGTCTCAGGGTGATTCTCACCGTTTTTCCCTCCATCATACTGCCTGTTGGGTTGGTGACACCTTCAACCCAGAGTCCTGTAAGTTTTGTTGCTTGCTAGTGACTCAGTTCACCCAGTCCACTGATGATTCTCTTTGGGTGCAGGCAACTCGGGCGTTGCATGCTAGGTTTAGCTTGCTGCAACGCTCTAGGTTGGTTGCTGTTCCAGAAGCCTCGAGGCCGCCCCATTTTGGTTATATGGACCCGGACTTGGGGGTGGTTGTCGCTTTGACTCTGGTTCAGTCCACGCCCCCTCGTCCTTTCCCTGCTATGGTTCATTCTCATGCTCCTCCCATTCCCCCCTGCATCTGGCTCCAAAGCATCTGAGGGCTTCGGGGTCAGAGCAGGGTTTAGCTGGTTTTAAGACTCCATGGCATCCCTCCCTCTCTCCAGTCGGCGGTGTTCTTCGCGTATTTTGACATCCAGCCTAAGAACTGGTAGTTGGATCACCGGGGAGGGGGGGATGGAAGGGGTTATGCAGACAGTGGCACATCAACATGATGACTTCATGCTAGTTTGCTAATTTTCGTTTGGCGAGTTCTACCAGGGAGCCCTGGTCCCTGGTAGGTCTGAACTCCTTAGCTAATGTCCCGGTCTAATATAACATACATTAGCCCGATAAGCTCCAGGGAGCCTCTGGGGCTCACCCAGAAAATGGCGTTTCATTACATTCAACGCAGGTTTTTTGGCTTTTTTGATGTCCAGCCTCAGAACTGGGGTTGAGTACCCAGCATGGGGTCTGGGGCTCCCCCTTCCCCCTCCTAGGGAGGGGGGAGCTGCGTGGACAGGCAGTACAGTGGCGGGTGTGACGTCATGCTTGTTTGCTTGTTTTCAGATTGGGGAGTTCTACTTAGCAGTTCGGTTTTCAGTAGCAATGTTGCACAAGTTGGGGGCTATTTGGGGATGCCTCCCTTTCTGGGTGCCTAACCCTGGCAGATGGCAGACATAGAATTCTTTCAATCACTTGGGGGTTTCTATAGGCCATTGCTCTTCATGCCTCTCTAAAGGGGCTAGGTTCTGGCTCATGGTACCTGGTAGGTTTAGAACTCCATTTGAATTGACTGATGCCACGGTCTAATGCATACATATCAGTCCGGTATAGCTCCGGGAAGCCTCCGGGACTATTTTTCAAGCAAAACTAGTTCACAATAAGTTAGTTAAAATTGCTTTCCAAATTTAGACCAAATAACAAATAAAAGTATTATGTATTGAAGTTCAGAGGAAAACAAGTGAGTTATTTTTGGGTGCAAAATCAAAACCATCAAGCTCCCAGTATTATGAGTTACAGTAGTCAAAAGTTTTATTTTACACGGAGTACATTTTGCATAGTTTGGACTATATTGTATCATATAATTGATCTTTAGATCAGTAGAGTTTTGGCGACCTAAAAACAGCGTTTAATCAAGTTTGGAAGTACAGTAATATTATTAAATTGAAATACTGCAGTGTGAGGTGCCAGAAGATTAAAAGTGCAAACACATAGACAATGAGAGAGTACTAAAGTATGAGGAACTAAAATTTAGGCCAAATACTGAAACAAATTTTCTTTACATTTCTCCAAATTATTAAATGGAATCTCAACTGAGTGCTGATGCATATTTTATTGGGATAGACTATCTGGTGTACTAACCTAATCTACGTATATAATCTTTCATTGCATTTATTTAATAATTTCTAAAATAATATTTTTCTCTCAATTATCCTAGCAGATGATGATTGATAATGTTATCCTTCACAGGTAGGAGATGACCTTCGCCAGGACATGTTAGTGATCCAGATGATTCGTCTGATGGACAAGCTGTGGTTGAAAGAGGGAATTGACCTTAAAGTTGTCACATTTAGTGTTGTTCCCACAGGAGATAAAATTGGTAAAATAATTATTTAATTACCTTCTTTTCATACAGTACATTATTTTACTAAGTTGATTATAATTGCTATTTTGTTATGAGTTACATTAAGATAAATTGTTTGTTTGTAAAGTGATTCACTTCCTCAGAATAGACAATGAAGTCTCCAACTGCTTATTTATTTGCTCATAGTCCATGTCCTTTATGCTTATTCAGTGACCAATTTTTAGCTTAGACTTTAGTATTCCTGAAGCATGCATGTCAATGAGGGTCATTATACTAAACTACAGCTTGACGTTTAGATCTGGAACCTGCACCTTTCCAAGAAGCAGAAATTAAAAGCAGATTCTTATATCTATGTGTGGGACATGTAAGAAATTTACAGTGGAACCTCCATTTACGAATTTAATCCATTCCCAGAGATGGATGACAAATTTTCTCATAAGAAATAATGTAAATTGAATTAATCCGTTCCATACTCTCAAAAATATTAACTTCAAAATACATTTCATACATAATACACACACACACACACGTATTCTGTACTATTGTATGTACAAGTTATAGCTTACCTTTATTGATGACTTGTTGGCAGATGGCAGGTGAGGAGGAGCGGGGGGGGGGGGGGGGTTGGGAGGATAGGTGTTACTGTTTGGAAGGGAAGTCCCCTTCCCTTCCAAACTTCCCTTCTTGATGACTTCTGTACCACAAGAAAGCTGCCTCTCTCCTACTCTATTCAACATGTATACAGCTTATCTACGCCAACTCCAACATGAAGAATACATCTCATCTGCTGACGATGTCACCCAAATAATTTGCCAACCAAGACCATCAAAGTTGCTACTAGCCAACAAGACCAAGGCATCAATTGAATTCATAAACAACTTTGAGAAGGAATGGAAAATTAGCACAAATAAACAAAAGTTCTAAATAATACACATTGCAAAAACAAACCCAGACCTCCCATTATCCATGACAACTGCCCAATCCAATATGCGAATGTAGGCAGAATATTGGGACTCATGATCGATAGAACAGGGATAAAAATTCACGTGAGGGGCTGATTAAACAAAGCCAAAGCAGCCTAAGGAATACTGAGGAGATTCCGAAATCTCAGTACAAACATAGATACACTTATATAAGGCTCTAGTCCGGCTGCATCTAGAATAACCCTCAGTACCACTGCATACCTTAAAGAAAATTAACATACATAAACTACAAGCAGTGCAAAATAAGGCACTAAAGAGAGCAGCAAAACACCATTCACCATATGATCAGACAATCCAGGAGCTCCATGAACTCCTGAACATACAGCCACTAAACAACAACAAAACACACACACACACACACACACACACACACACACACACACACACACACACACACACGCACGCACGCACGCACGCACGCACGCACGCACGCTGCAGAAGAGATGAAAATCATAGAGAAAATAGTAGGTTTAGGAGAAGGCACAAAGGAAAATGTCAGTGATTTTAGAAGAATAGGAAAATATGAGAAAGACAAGAACCGCCCCTTAAGGGTGACGTTTAATGGAGTGAAAAACATGATGGAAGTGCTAAAAAATGCCAGGAAATTGCAGTGATGAGGTTGGCAAACTTTGGTCAATAAGACAAGACCTCTCCAAGGAAGACAGAGAAAAGCTGAAAATGAACCTAATTGAGGCAAAACGTCTAAATGGAGACAGAAATTCTTTTTTCTACAAAGTGACAGGGACTGGAAAGCTTGTGAAATGGTACATAAAAACAAAGCAACAAGATTAGTAGTGGAAGGGGAGTAAAGAGCAAAGGAAAAGGGAACATGTTCCTGAAAATTGTATATACCAACATAGATGGAGTGAGGTCAAAAACTTTGGAGTTGCAAGAAATAATCCAGCTTCGGGTCCCAGATATTGTCACATTATCAGAGACGAAACTTGAAGGAAATATAATAAATGAAGTCATATTCCCAAGAGGCTATTCAGTTTGGAGACGTGACAGGAAAACTAGGAAGGGAGGAGGAGTGGCGGCTGTACTGGTGAAAAAACACCTGAAGGTAAGAGAGTTAATATTTGAAAACCCTCAAGATATTGACATAATGGCATTGCAGATCTGGAATCAGGATGATAAGCTGATAATTTTAAATGCCTACAGCCCACCAGCAAGCAACACATGGACAAAGGAAGAACTGGATGACAAACGAGAGGGCCTCATAATGGTCATGAGAGATATTATTGTACAAGCAGATGAAGATAAATCACGACTGTTGATACTGGGGGACTTCAACTTTAAAGCAATAGACTGGGAGGCCTATGAAGCAAGAACGTTGGACTTTTGGACATGCAGATTTGTGGACCTCATTCTGGAGACATTCTTGTATCAACACATAAAGCAGGCCACAAGAATGAGGGAAGGAGATATACCGTCAGTACTGGATCTAGTATTCACCAGGAAAGAAGAAGAGATATTTGACATCCAGTACCTTCCTCCCTTGGGAAAGAGTGATCACGTCCTGTTAGACATTGATTATGCTTTAAGGTATCATCTAGAAGAAAATGGGGACATTGAAACAGTTGATAAACTCGATTTAAGGAGAGGTCACTATGGGGAAGTTTGAAATTTTTTTAATGAGTGTAATTGGACAGAATTGTTGCTAGGCAGGGAAGTAAATGAAATGTATGCCAAATTTTTAAAAATATACGTGGAAGGCACACAAACATTCATACCAAAACAGAGAGGCAGGGCCAGAAAACAGGATTGGTTCGACAGAAATTGTGAGAGGGCCAGAGACCAAAAGACACAAAAATGGAATCAGTATAGGAAGAGGCCAAACCCCCAAACATACCAGCGATACAAAGATGCGAGAAACAACTATACCGCAGTAAGGAGAGAGGCAGAATTTTTTTTTTAAAAAGGGATAGCGGATAAATGTAAAACAGAACCGGGCCTATTCTACAAATTCATAAACAACAAATTGCAGGTAAAGGATAATATCCAGAGGTTGAGAATGGGAAACAGATTCACGGAAAATGAAAAGGAAGTGTGTGAAACATTAAATGAAAAGTTCCAAAGTGTGTTTGTACAAAATAAAATCTTCATAGAACCAGCATCAATAAGAATTCCAGAGAACAACATAGAGTGGATAGAGTTGTCTAGAGATGAAGTG
>NC_091169.1:40535843-40658343 GCF_040958095.1 Procambarus clarkii
AGAGCCTTCTCGGCTACCATTTTTGTAGATTGGAACTGTGTTTGCCTTTTTCCAAATATCTGCTAAGAGTCCTGTGGACAAAGATGTCTGGAATATCAATTGAGTGGGATGCTCAGTTCAGTTGCACATTCTCTCGGTACCGAATGTGAAACTCCATCTGGTCCAACAGCTTTATTTCTTCCTAGCCCTTAGAGTAAATTTTCCCACTTCGTCTCGAGACACCTCTATGTACTCTATGGTATTTTCTGGAATTGGCATTGGGTGTGGCTCTCTGAAATCCTCATTTCTCACAAACACACTTTGGAACTGTTCATTTAGTGTTTCACGCATTTCTTTTTCATTCTCAGTGAACCTGTTCCCCATTCTCATCTCTGGATTTTATCCTTTACATGCTGCTTGCTTTTAATGAATTTATTGAAAAGGCCTATATCTGTTTTACATTTGTTCACAACCCCTTTCTCAAAGTACCTTTCTGCCTCTCTCCTCGCGGCTGTGTATTTGTTTCTTGCTTGTTTGTAGTGCTGGTATGTTTGAGGGTTAGGACTTTTCCTATAATGTACCCATTTCCTTGTCTTTTCCTCTCTGGCCCCCTCTCAATTTCTATTGAACCAATAGTGTTTTCTGGTTCTGCATCTTTGTTTTGGTATACATTTTTTTTTTGTATCTTCTTCATATAGTTCACAGAATTTGGCATACATCTCGTTTAATTTTTGCCGAGTAACAAATCTTTCCAATTAAATTCATTAAAGAATTTGCTAAGTTCCCCCAGAGTGTCCTCTCTTAAAATCAAGTTTGTCACCTATTTCAATTTTGGCATTCTCTTCTAGATTATATTGCATATCATATATAATTTCCAGCAGGACACGGACTCTTTCCCAAGGAAGGAAGGAAGGAAGGTACAGTACTGAAATACCAAATCCAACAATGATGGAGCATCACTTTCTCTCATTCATATGGGTTGTTTTACATGTTGATACCTGAAAGATTCCAGGAGGTGGTTTATTAATCGGCCATTCCAAAAAATCTCTGTTCTTGCTTCATAGTCTTCCCAGTCTATCAATTTTAAATTGGTCATCAAGTATCAACAATCAGGATTTATCTTTATCTGCCTTAACAATAATTTCTCTTATGTCATTATAAGGCTCTCTCTCTCTTGTTGTCATCGAGCTCCTTTTTAGTCCATGTATTGCTTGCTGGAGGACTGTATGCAGTAATGATTATTAGTTTATCGTTCTGACTGCAACTCTCCAGCACCATTATGTCTATTTCTCGAGAAGGGTATATAGTGGAGTACTACAGGGTTTTGTTCTTGTATCAGTTATGTTCATTGTCTGCATAAATGATCTACCAGAAGGCATGCAGAATTATATGAACATTACACACACAAATTGCAATAGCGTGATGCATCAAATGAACAAATCCACAAGGGTCGTGACGAGGGTTCGAACCTACCTCCTAGAGGATCCCAGACGCTGCCTTAATCGACTGAGCTACGACATGGAAAAGAATTGCAACCGGTAAATCATCCTGATTTACCAACGGTTCCTGCAGTCTCTCTGAGACACAAACCAGGGTTTTACGCAATTCCCCCATGCACCCGAGCTATGTCAATAGGCTGTTCTGCCTCTTTGCCCTTACTTCATTACACACATGTAAGGCAGCGTCTAGGATCCTCTCGGACATAGGTTCGAACCTTGTCACGGCCCTTGTGGATTTGTTCATTATATGAACATGTTTGCAGATGATGCTAAGATGCTGTGGAAGATAGGAGATGCAGACGATTGTGATGCCCTTCAAATTGATTACTGTCAAGTGGCAAATGGAATTCAATATGAATAAATGACATGTTATTGAATGGGGAATTGGAGAAAATAGACCACATACAACTTAAAAATTATGTGGACTGGCATTGCAGAACTCTAATAAAGAAAGAGACCTAGGGGTGGTTTTGTATTGTAAGTTGTCACCAGAGGAACACACACAGAACATTGTGAGAGGAGTGCATGCTTTGTTTTCCAACTTCAAATTTGCTTTAATTATATGGATGGTGAAATACTAAAGAAACTGTACATGACTTTTGTGAAACCAAAATTGGAATATGCAGCAATTGTATGATGCCCAAATCTTCATAAATATATGTTTATGAAGTACATAAGTAAACTGGAAAAGGTGCAACGGCATGCCACAAAATGGCTTCCGGAACTGAAAAACAAGAATTATGAGGAGAGACTAGAGGCAATAAACATGCCAAAACTAGAAGATAGAAGAAAAAAAGGAGATATGATTACTACTTACAAAATACTAACAGGAATAGACCAACTTGACAAAGTGTAATTCCTAAAACTAGCAACTTCACGAACAAGAGGACACAGATTCAAGCTGAGGAAACAAAGGTGCCGAAAAAATATTAGACAAGCTAAGTGGTGGTGGAGGCCAAAACCGTCGGTAGTTTCAAAGTGTTATATGACATTGAGTACTGGGAAGACGGGACACTACGAGCATAGCTTTCATCCTGTAACTACACTTAGGTAATTACACATACATATACTGTATAATGTATATGGGACATGTGATTAATGTGGAGCTTTTAATATTTTGGTGGTCCAGCCTCTAGGCAGGTCCTGCTCAGCAGTGCTTTAAAATTGTTCATGAGTACCTTGGTGACAACTGATCCATTTGCAGGTATTATTGAACTAGTTAAAGATGCTGAAACTCTTCGAAAGATCCAGACAGAATATGGAGTAACAGGGTCTTTTCAGGACCGTCCGATTGCAGAGTGGTTAGCTAAACAAAATCCTTCCCAGTTAGAATATCAGAGAGCTGTTGATAACTTTACTGGTAAGAGTTTTTGTTTTATTTAAATTACATGTACATGGTTGTATGGGGTCTTTTATTTCTCTTAATTTTAGTATTTAAATACAGGGTGACTTCACTCGAGCGAACTGTATGGAGCTGAGCCAACTTGATGCATGTGGTATTTTGTTCCATCTTCTAGACCAGTGGGCACCTCTAAAGTAAAAATTTTCTGTGGGGAGCCCCTATGGCTCCCTGGAGCTATCAAGCTAATGTGTGTTATATTAGACCAGGACATTAGCTATGGTGTTTGACCTACCAGGGACCACGAGCCAGAACCTGGTCTCTTCAGAGATTTCATGGAGCAATGTCCCTGGAAAACCCCCTGTGGTTGGAGGATTTCCTTATCTGCCATCGACCGGGGTTAGGCACCCAGAAAGGTAGGCATAACAAAATAAACTCCACATGGTAAGAGACTAACAACAAAAAACTGAAAAGAGAGGTAGAACTCTTTCCAATCCCAAGAAAACAAACCAACAAGCAAATGTCACACTCTACTGTCTCGTTGCTTGTCCGCGCAGCTCTCCCCACCCTGCGCCAGCTGCCAGGCACTCCAGTTCGCGAGCTAATGTCAACTGAGGACAGACGGTTCTTTGGCCTCAAATTACTTAGCCTCCTTGGGGCTCTCTGCTTTGTTATTGTTGTTTGTAGTGGCCAGGGGTTACTTATCAGCACCAGGTATGCATGCGCTTAGGGGCTTTCTTCCCTAAGCGCCCTGTGAGTACTGACCTTACGTGTTTAGGGTTCTCTTCCCTGGGGCGTTCGGGGACCATTTCCATAGAGGTTCTTGCTGCTTGGCATTTATCTCGCCCTTGGGGCCAGCAAGGGCTTGGGGCCCTTGTTTGCCCTTGGGTAAGAAGTGGTATCATGCTGGTTGGGGCTTCAAGGTGTTGTGCAGCCTGCCTACCTATGCTGCGGCTAGTTCCTGTTGCCTCTAGGGACACTGTACTTTTGCGTTTTTTTTTTTTTTTTTTTTTTTTTTCATTTTCCTGGTGGGGTCTGCCTGGTGTGGCTATAGTTCCACTGATAATATTTTGGCGGCCCTCTGCTAGGTCCCCATGATTGTACACATTGCAGGGGTTTCAGTGTTGTACTCTTCCCCTTGTTAGATTTGGGTTTTTAACACCTTGCCCCGGGCTTCGCGTATTCGACAACCTACAGGCCCTGGAAAACCCTGTCAGGGCTCGGTGGACCGATGAATGCATCTTCCGGGTTCCAGGCGGCCTTGTGCAGGTTTGAAGGTTGCTGTGTGCCTTTGTCTCAGGGTGACAGTCACCACTTTTGCCTCCGTCATGCTGCCTGTTGGGTTGACGACATCTTTGACCTGGAGTCTTGCGAATCGCGTTCTCTGCTTGTCCTCCAATATTATTCTGATGATGTTAGGGTACAGGCAGCATACACGTTGCATGCTCAGTTTAGGTTGCTGCAACGTGCTAGGATGGTTTCCCACCCGGATGCCCCATGGCTGCCCACTTTGGTTATGGGGACTTGTACCTGGGGAAGTTGGCCGCTTCAACCTTGGCTCAGTCCGTGCTCCCTGATCCTTCCCCTGTTGTTAATCCTGCACCTAACCCACCCTGCTTCCGGCTCCCAAAAGTCTGAGAGTTTCGGAGGCTGCCTCATTCGGGTCGGGGACGGAGGGATTCGAGCCAGTTCCTCCTGCCGAGGCTTCTGGGTCCTACCAGCAGGCCCTCTTCCTGTCAGCCTTTTCCCTGGACTCTGCCTTTTCTTCAAGGGTAGAGGGTATGGAGGACAGCTCTGCCACTGATCCCGACTTAGGGGATCTCGGGAAGGGGGGGAGGGGTTGTTGTTGCAAGGCGAGGGGTTTTCTTACCCCCTCCTTTCCCTGTGTGAGTATGATTTGAGTTTGACTCCTCCCCGGGGTTCAGTTCTGGGCCCCTTTTGGGTACCTTGGCCCCGTCTTTCTGGAGGTTTTCTGCTTCTCGTATCTCCACGAGGGAGGTTCGGGAGGCTCTTGCTACATACCTCCTGCGAGACCCGGATCCCGCCTCTATCATAAATCTGTCCTCTTTTGATATCGGTTCTTCTTCCCTGTTTTGGGTGCGTATGGAGGTTTTGGAGTCTTCCTGGCTGGCAGACTGCCCTTTCTTTTTGTTGGGGGTGTGGCATGGGTTGTGTTGGTCCCGCATGCTTGAGTGGCAAGAAACGTCTACTGTTCTGCATGTTTACCTGGGGGCGAGTTTGAGTGCCTTAATGCGTGCTTGTTCGCTCTGTGCTTTCTCAGGATGTTTGCCTTGTGCATCTGCACATGCAGGTTCCTTCCCTTTCGGCGTCCTTGGTTGTAGAGGATTTTCGCGCCCGTTGGCATTTGGCTTTGGTCTTGTGCTTCTTTTACTTTCTCGAGCTGTCTTCTTCCTGGCATGAGGAGGGTGTGGAGGGGTTGAGTGCTGGGCCTTTGTGTGGTGTGCTGTCCTTGGTGGCTTGGACATCGGCTGTATTGTTGAAACTCTTTGTGCCTGTCCTGAAAGAGGCGGTGGCTCTGTTCTTTGCTTCTCACCTTGAGTGCTGTCAGGCTGTGCTCGCCCTCTCCTTGGAATCCACTTGGGTCCTGGCTCCTAGGTTTTCATCTCCATTTTGCCCGTTGCTGTTTGCGGAGGCTGCAGGCGGCTTCGTCTTGTTGTCGTTATGTGTCGGACTTGTTGGTTCTCTGGGGCAGCCGTTCTTGGCCTTCTCAGAAGGGTCGTGCCAGGGCTCAGGTTTTCGCTGGTCGAGGTGGGTCATTGGTGCCAGCTTTTGAGCTGGGGTTGCCTTTGGAGCCAGTGTCGTCTGGTCGGCGCGGTGATCGCTCTGTTTGGTGGTCGGCTTCTTGTACGGGACATCGGCCCTTTCGCTGTTTGCCCCGTTGCCGGGGCGATGGGGGGGGGGGCTCGCTATGTTTGCTCTCGCTTGGTCCCACGATTTGTGGACGTTTTTGGTCGTGTCATCCGGCCAGTGATGGCGTAGGGCGGCTCCTGCTCCTTCGGGGGGTTCGGGGCTGGCGGGACAGGCTTCTTTCCCTGTGCTTCATCAGGTCATCTTGGAGTGGGTGTGCTTGGGGGTAGTCGAAACGACCTCGTCCCTCAGGTGGGTTTCCAATGCCAAAACGGGACTGTGGGGATCTGCAGTTCATTCTGAACTTGTCCCGACTTCCTTGCCCCTACTTTCAGATGACTACTCTTTCTCAGGTTCGTCTTCTGTTGGAGCGGGGGTGCCTGGATGGTGTCCCTGGGCTTTAAGGATGCTTATTGCAAGTTCCTATTCATCCGGGGTTCAGAGACTGGTTAGGTTTCATGGGTGGGCATCCGGCTTACCGCTTTCGTAGCCTTTCTCTTGGCTTGAATCTGGCACCTCGCGTATTCACGCATCTTACCTGGTTTGTGATGATCCGTCTCCAGGCAGTTGTGGCGCATATACCAAGTGAAGTTGTGGAGCATATACCAAGTACAGTTGTGGAGCATATACCAATTACAGCTGTGGAGGCTATACCAATTGCAGCTGTGGAGAGTGTACCAAACACAGTTGTGGAGAGTATCCCAAGTACAGTTGTGAAGCATGTGCAAAGTATAGTTTTGGAGCATTTCCGATCATGGTTGTGGAGCAGATGACAATGACAGTTGTTGAGCTTATTGCAATGACAGTCGTATAGCTTATTTAAATGACAATTGTGGAGTTTATGACATGTTCAGTTGTGGAGCTTATGATATGTTCAGTTGTGGAGCTTTTGAGAAGTACTCTTTCACTCTTCCTCCTGTTCTCACTCATTTATACATGTACATTCGCATTCTGCTAATGAAATAAATTATTTTATGGCATTTTCTTCCAGCCTCATGTGCCGGATATTGTGTGGCTACGTACATCCTGGGAATTTGTGACCGCCATAATGATAACATCATGCTGAAGACGTCAGGCCATCTGTTTCATATTGACTTTGGCAAGTTTCTTGGTGATGCCCAAAAGTTCGGGAGCTTCAAAAGAGATCGTACACCATTTGTGCTGACCTCTGATATGGCCTATGTTATTAATGGAGGAGAGAAGCCTTCAGACAAGTTTCAGAGTTTTGTCGACCTTTGTTGTAGAGCTTTCAATATCATCAGGCATAATGGCCAACTCTTGCTGTATTTGTTTGCTCTGGTAAGATTTATTAGTTTAGTTCATGCTTTATATTGTAACTTCAGTACTGTAAGTCAATATTTTAATAATACATATTACTTAATTTCTTAATTTCATGGGGTTGGGGTGACATCAGCTGAACCCCTAAAGTACTGCAATGGAAATAAACTCCTGCTTAAACACAAAAATAAAAAAAATCCAAGTGTTTTTTCTTATAGAATTATTAATATAGATTAAATGTGGGGAAAAATGGAAACAAACTAAATATATACATAAATATATACTGTATATGCTGAGTGTTATGTTGAGAGACAAAGTTTGAGAGACTGAGTGTTGAGACACAAAGTTTGCTGACACAGTGGCATGTGCTAAATGACTCCAGTGTTGACCTTGTATTTTGCTACAATTGTATTTATAATTATTAACTCATTCCCTATAGTGTTTGTGTTCAATAACTAAATTAATGTACATGTAATTTTCAAAACATGATTTGATTACATTACTTACTATCAGGATACTGCATTAGGCCTACAATTTTTGTATGGGTGTGTAAGTGTAATTACCTAAGTGTAGTTATAGCATGAGAGCTACGCTCATGGTGTCTCGTCTTCCCATACTCTCATATAACTTGTTGAAACTATTGAGGATTTTGGCCTTCACCACCTTCACATTTAACTTGTTCCAACCGTTTACCACTCTGTTTGCAAAAGAAAATTTGTAAACAAAATCTGCATCATTGTTTCCTTAACTTAAATCTGTGTGTCCTTTTGGTTTTGAAGCTGCTGGTTTCAGGAATTCCAATTTGTTAATTTGCTTGACTCCTGTTATTATATTGTAAGTGTTGATCATGTTGCCTCTTTTTCTTCTATCTTCTAACTATGGCATATTTAACACCACTAGCTTCTCCTCGTAACTCTTGTTTTTCAGTTCCGAAAGCCATTTTGTAGCATACCTTTGCACCTTTTCCAGTTTATTGATGTGCTTCTTGAGATATAGGCACCATACAACTGGGGCATATTCCTATTTTGGCTCAGAAAAAGTCATGAACAGTTTCTTTAGTATTACACCATCCATGTAATTAAATGCGAGTGTGAAGTTGGAAAGAGATGCATTCTCTCCTCTCGCACAATGTTCTATGTGTTCATCTGATGACAGTTGAAAATTCAAAATCTTCCCTAGATCTCGTTCTTTATTAGAGCTCTTTAATTCCTTTCCACATAATTTGTAAGTTGTGTGTGGTCTCTTTTCTTCAACTCCACATTCTGTAGCATGACATTTAATCACATTGAATTCCATATACCATATGTCGCTCCAAGCGCATGTTTTATCTAGATCAATTTGAAGGACATGTCAATCGTCTACGTCTCCTATCTTCCCCAGTATCTTAGCATCATACACAAACATGTTCATATAATTCTCTAACACTTCTGGTAGATCATTGATGTAGATGTGTGTCTGTGTATTCACCTATTTGTACTCACCTATTTGTGCTTGCGGGGGTTAAGCTTTGTTTCTTTGGTCCCGCCTCTCAACTGTCAATCAACTGGTGTACAGATTCCTGAGCCTACTGGGCTCTTATCATATCTACATTTGAAATTGTGTATGGAGTCAGCCTCCACTACATCACTTCCTAGTGCATTCCATTTACTAACTACTCTGACACTGAAAAAATTCTTTCTAATGTCTCTGTGGCTCATGTGGGTACTAACTTTCCACCTGTGTCCCCTTGTTCGTGTTCCACCTGTGTTGAAGAGTTTGTCTTTGTCCACCCTGTCAATTCCCCTGAGAATTTTGTAGTATACTCGCCTATTTGTGATGGCGGGGGTTGAGCTTTGGCTCTTTGGTTCTGCCTCTCAACTGTCAATCAACTGGTGTACAGATTCCTGAGCCTACTGGGCTCTATCATATCTACATTTGAAACTGTGTATGGAGTCAGCCTCCACCACATCACTGCCTAATGCATTCCATCTGTTAACTACTCTGACACTGAAAAAGTTCCTTCTAACGTCCCTGTGGCTCATGTGGGTACTCAGTTTCCACCTGTGTCCCCTTGTTCGCATCCCACCAGTGTTGAATAGTTTATCCTTGTTTACCCGGTCGATTCCCCTGAGGATTTTGTAGGTTGTGATCATGTCTCCCCTTACTCTTCTGTCTTCCAGTGTCGTAAGGTGCATTTCCCGCAGCCTTTCCTCGTAACTCATGCCTCTTAGTTCTGGGACTTGTCTAGTAGCATACCTTTGGACTTTTTCCAGCTTCGTCTTGTGCTTGACAAGGTATGGGCTCCATGCTGGGGCCGCCTACTCAAGGATTGGTCGTACATGTGTGGTGTACAAGATTCTGAATGATTCCTTACACAGGTTCCTGAACGCTGTTCTGATGTTAGCCAGCCTCGCATATGCTGCAGACGTTATTCTTTTTATGTGGGCTTCAGGAGACAGGTTTGGTGTGATATCAACTCCTAGATCTTTCCCTCTCTCCGTTTCATTAAGTACTTCATCTCCAATTCTGTATCCTGTGTCTGGCCTCCTGTTTCCACTGCCTAGTTTCATTACTTTGCATTTACTCGGGTTGAACTTTAACAGCCATTTGTTGGACCATTCACTCAGTCTGTCTAGGTCATCTTGTAGCCTCCTCCTATCATCCTCTGTTTCAATCCTCCTTATAATTTTTGCATCATCGGCAAACATTGAGAGAAACGATTCTATACCCTCTGGAAGATCATTTACATATATCAGAAACAGTATAGGTCCAAGGACTGACCCCTGTGGGACTCCACTCGTAACGTCTCGCCAATCTGAGACCTCACTCCTCACACTGACTCGTTGTCTCCTGTTGCTTAGGTATTCCTTTATCCAATGGAGTACCTTCCCTTTCACTCCAGCCTGCATCTCCAGCTTTTTCACTAGCCTCTTGTGTGGTACTGTATCAAAGGCTTTCTGACAATCCAAAAATATGCAGTCTGCCCACCCTTCTCTTTCTTGCCTTATTTTTGTTGCCTGGTCGTAGAATTCAAGTAACCCTGTGAGGCAGGACCTGCCATCCCTGAGCCCATGTTGATGCTGTGTTACAAAGTTCTTTCGCTTCAGATGCTCCACTAGCTTTCTTCGCACAATTTTCTCCATCAGCTTGCATGGTATCCAGGTTAGGGACACTGGCCTATAGTTTAGTGCCTCCTGTCTATTCCCTTGTATATCGGGACTACGTTAGCTGCTTTCCAAATTTCTGGCAGTTCCCCTGTTGCCAGTGATTTGTTATACACTATGAAGAGTGGTAGGCACAGTTCTTCTGCTCCTTCCTTTAGTATCCAAGGGAAGATTCCATGTGGGCCTGTAGCCTTTGTCACATCCAACTCTAGTAAACACTTCCTTACTTCCCCGCTGGTAATCTCAAACTCTTCCAGTGGTTCCTAGTTAGCTATTCCCTCTCTTATCTCTGGAATTTCTCCTTGCTCTAAGGTGAAGAGTGTGTGTGTGTAATTACCTAAGTGTAGTTACAGGATGAGAGCTACGCTTGTGGTGTCCCGTCTTCCCAGCACTCTTTGTCATATAACGCTTTGAAACTACTGACGGTCTTGGCCTCCACCACCTTCTCCCCTAACTTGTTCCAACCGTCTACCACTCTGTTTGTGAAAATGAATTTTCTTATATTTCTTCGGCATCTGTGTTTAGTTAGTTTAAATCTATGACCTCTTGTTCTTGAAGTTCCAGGCCACAGGAAATCTTCCCTATCAATTTTATCATTTCCTGTTACTATTTTGTACATAGTGATCATATCACCTCTTTTCCTTCTGTCTTCTAGTTTTGGCATATTTAATGCCTCTAACCTCTCCTCGTAGCTCTTGTCCTTCAGTTCTGGGAGCCACTTAGTAGCATGTCTTTGCATCTTTTCCAGTTTGTTGATGTGCTTCTTAAGATATGGGCACCACACAACCACTGCATATTCTAGCTTTGGCCTAACAAATGTCGTGAACAATTTATTTAGTATTTCGTCATCCGTGTATTTAACAGCAATTCTGAAGTTAGAAAGCGTGGTATAGGCTCCTCGCACGATGTTCTTTATGTTGTCCTCAGGTGATAGCTATCTATCTAGAACCACCCCTAGATCTCTCTCTTTATCAGAATTCTTTAAAGATTTCTCACATAATTTATAGGTTGTGTGGGGTCTATGTTCTATTCCACATTCCATAACATGGCATTTATTCACATTAAATTCCATTTGCCAAGTGTTGCTCCATATATTTATTTTGTCCAGGTCTTCTTTCTTCAAGGGCATTACAATCTTCTAGGTTTCTTATCCTTCCTATTATCTTCGCGTTATCAGCAAACATGTTCTTATAATTCTGTATACCAACTGGTAGATCATTTATGTAGACAATGAACAACAGTGGTGCAAGAACTGAACCCTGTCGTACTCCACTTGTGACATTTCTCCAGTCCGATAAATTGCCTCTGATTACTGTCCTCATTTTTCTATCAGAAAAGTTTTCATCCATGTTAAAAAGCTTACCTGTCTCCCCTCCAATATTTTCCAGTTTCCAGAACAACCTCTTATGTGGAACTGTCAAAAGCCTTTTTTAGGTCCAGATAGATGCAATCAACCCAACCAACTCTTTCATGTAAAATCTCTGTGGCTCGATCATAGAAACTGATTAAATTCGTTACACAGGATCTTCTAGATCGAAAACCCTACTGTCTGCCTGATGTTATATCATTTTTCTCCAGGTGTTCTACCCATTTAGTTTTTATTAGTTTTTCCAATACTTTCACTATTACACTTGTCAATGATATGAGTCTATAATTGAGGGGGTCTTCCCTGCTGCCACTTTTGTGTGTGTAATTACCTAAGTGTAATTACCTAAGTGTAGTTACAGGATGAGAGCTACGCTCGTGGTGTCCCATCTTCCTAGCACTCTTTGTCATATAATGCTTTGAAACTACTGACGTGTGTGTGTGTGTGTGTGTGTGTGTGTGTGTACTTACCTAGTTGTGCTTGTGGGGGTTGAGGAGAAGATAGAAGAAAAAGAGGTGATATGATCACCACGTACGAAATACAGGAATAGACCAAATTGACTAAGAGGAATGCCTGAAACCAGAAACTTCATGAACAAGAGAACACAGATTCAATCAAGCTAAAGAAACAGAGGTGCCAAAAAAATATGAGAATTTTCTTTTGCAAACAGTGGTAGACAGTTGGAACAAACTAAGTGAGAAGGTGGTGGAGGACAAAACCCTCAGTAGTTTCAAACTCATTTTACGACAAAGAGTACTAGAAAGACAGGACACCATGAGCATAGCTCTCATCCTGTAAGTACACATAGGTAATTACACACACCCTTGAGAATTCAAGATTCTCAAGGGAATCGATAGGGTAGATAAAGACAGGCTATTTAACACAAGGGGCACACGCACTAGGGGGGACAGGTGGAAACTGAGTGCCCAAATGAGCCACAGAGATATTAGAACTTTTTTAGTGTGAGAGTGGTTGACAAATGGATTGCATTAGGAAGTGATATGGTGGAGGCTGACTCCATACACAGTTTCAAGTGTAGATATGACAGAGCCCAATAGGCTCAGGAACCTGTACACTTGTTGATTGATGGTTGAGAGGCGGGACCAAAGAGCCGGAGCTCAACCCCTGCAAGCACAATTAGGTGAGTACACATCACTTTTGTAATGTCTTATTTATATAAGCAAAGGCAGCCAGCAAAAAATGATTCTCATTTAATGATCTTGTTCCTAGATGGCATCTTCTGGAATACCTGGAGTTACCTGGGATGCTGTGACCTATGTTGAGCGATCATTATTACAGGACAAAACTAATGCTGAAGCTGGTGCCATGTTTTCTCGCATGATTCAGGAGTCTCTCAAATCATGGTTCACACAGGTTTGTTTTCCTTTTTATTTGCATTTCATTTTGTTATAATAATTTTCTCTTTACATTACTAGAGTTATTTGTTAATTAAAATATGTTCTAATATCAGGACATTTCCACTTAGTTCCATTCTTTATTTAATTGTTACGTATGTAGTACTGTACTTGTATAAGCATTGCAGAAAACTATTTTCTTTTTAAATGTATTCATTATTCCAGCCATATGTAAGATCGACACATTTCCTTGTAAATATACTACTCATATTTGTAGATCTTGCCCATTATCTTTCACATAATAATACTAATAATAATAGTACTGTAATAATAATAATAAAAATCCCACCAGTATTTGTATGTATTTGTATTGTATTTGTATGAATATAAGCCACTCTCGATTTAAACTATCACTTGAAAGCCCCACACCAAAATTATGTTCAATTTTTCTCTAGATATATGCAGTAGTATATGCCAGTGTAACCCATTGCATTTACTGCTTAATGAATTCCCTAAAAAATCCCTATCTGCAGCTTTTCTTAAAATAAATATGATACCTGTGATTTTAATATGTGGATGCCTAAGTTTTTATTCTGGACTTTTTTATTCTGGTTTTTATCCAGAGCTTAGAGAAGTTCAAATGTTGTACTCGCCTAATTGTGCTTGCGGGGGTTGAGCTTTGGCTCTTTGGTCCTGCCTCCCAACTGTCAATCAACTGGTGTACAGATTCCTGAGCCTACTGGGCTCTATCATATCTACATTTGAAACTGTGTATGGAGTCAGCCTCCACCACATCACTGCCTAATGCATTCCATTTATTAACTACTCTGACACTGAAAAAATTCTTCCTAACGTCTCTGTGGCTCATCTGGGTACTAAGTTTCCATCTGTGTCCCCTTGTTCGTGTCCCACCCGTGCTGAAGAGTTTGTCTTTGTCTCCCCTGTCAATTCCCCTGAGAATTTTGTAGGTGGTTATCATGTCTCCCCTTACTCTTCTGTTTTCCAGGGATGTGAGGTTCAGCTCCTTTAGCCTTTCCTTGTAGCTCAATCCTCTCAGTTCTGGGACGAGCCTGGTGGCATACCGCTGAATCTTCTCTAACTTTGTCTTGTGCTTAACTAGGTATGGACTCCAGGCTGGAGCTGCATACTCCAGGATTGGTCTTACATAAGTGGTATACAGGGTTCTGAAAGATTCCTTACACAAGTTTCTAAAGGCAGTTCTTATGTTGGCCAGTCTAGCATATGCCGCTGATATTCTTTTGATGTGGGCCTCCGGGGACAGGTTCGGTGTGATATCAACCCCCAGATCTTTCTCTCTATTTGACTCTTGCAGGATTTCCCCTCCCAGATGATACCTTGTGTTCAGCCTCCTGCTCCCTTCGCCTAATTTCATCACCTTACACTTTCCTGAGTTGAACTTTAGCAGCCATTTTCTAGACCATTCCTCCAATTTATCCAGGTCATCCTGTAGTCTCTGTCTATCTTCATCCGTCTTGATTCTTCTCATAATTTTTGCATCATCAGCAAACATTGAGAGGAACATTGTGGCCGAGGTGTAGTGTTTGCACTGTCACTCCCAAGCCTTTCCTTGTAACTGGCAAAGATGTTTCTCAACCTTGTCATCTGTAATGTATTGTCTAAAAATATCTTACTGGAATTTCAAATGCTTTCTTAGTGGACTTGCTAACATGTGGGATATACTTTGGTTTTATTTCATGCCAGCAGTCATTCCCTCTGCCTCTGCTAG
Organism: Procambarus clarkii; assembly: GCF_040958095.1. NCBI lineage: Eukaryota > Metazoa > Arthropoda > Malacostraca > Decapoda > Cambaridae > Procambarus > Procambarus clarkii. The sequence continues at coordinate 40,550,418 of NC_091169.1, forward strand.
CATCCTTGTGATATTGTTTATATTCCTTGTGCCATATGTCTTGTATGTTCACTGTCACTTGTTTTTTTTGTTCTGGCCGTGCCTTGTTGCACCAGGGTCCCTGTTTTTTGTTTTTCTGTTAAAAAACTGAGAAACATTGAGGGAATCACTGAAGGTGTTAGAAGTTAATGAATCTTTAAAAGCTTTAAGGGAACCATGGCACTTATGGCCATAGAGCATCTTATAGAAAGATACCCCAAGGGATACATTGGGAGTGTTTCTGAAAACAAGTCTGCGGAGGTCTAATTGAGTATCCCAATCTTTCACAGTACTGATACAGAACTTTTTAAGTAAAGACTTTATGGTCTGATAACTACGTTCTAGAGATTCTTGTGAAGCAGGATATTAAATTCCTGCAGAGTTTTCTTGACCAACTCACTGGTAGAATTGGTTCCACAGTCGTTTGACTTTAGTAAGGACTTAATAAACAAAATAAATGAATGTTTGAAGGCAGTAAAATTGAGAGAAATGTGTAGAGATGTCTGTACCTGGTACTCTAGTGAATATTCTCAACTATTGAGGATAAGGGCAAGAGGTTTCCTACTGAAGTTTCAGAAATTAACGGCAGAATCTACCATTCCTTGTGCTCTGTGACAGAATAGCAAACTCCCTACCTGAACAGTTAATCACGGACTTTGAACGAAGGCTTAGGGGTGTGGAGAGTGTCAACACTGATGGGAATATGGGTACGTGTCCCGAACTTGCAACAAAATTCTGAATGCAAAAGGAACTTTGACCCAATACTTTCTCAACAATTTCGTAATTCAAAGTAGAACCATATATAGTAGTTCAGAGACAAAGTACAAGATAAGTACCCGAGGGGGTGATCTGCCTTAATGAGTCACTTCAGCTGGGACAAAATTATTATGGGCAAGTAAGGTAAAGCAACAGCTTAGAAGATCGACCATTACGAGCATGAATTTGCGCATAAAACATCACGTAACCAAAAGTCAGTCTAATAAACATCACAAATTGCTACACTTGTAATGTAAATAGTTTGTCACCAATATGAAAGTGATTTTAAAATGAATACTTAAAAAGTGAAAGAGCCAAGTATGACAATTGACACAAACATTTAAGCAAAAGCTCATGTTGGCAGACCCCCATTTAATGTGATGGTAAAAGCTTCTATGACAGGCCCCCCATTTAATGTGATGTGACTCAGTAGTGCAGCTATACAGGTAGATGGAATGTGGCACGCACTTCGTATTAATAAAAATAAAAATGCCCCATTGGCCTTTGCAGTAGGAAAATTGCAAAGGAGTGAAGAAATACTCAAGTGAAAAATTGACAATTTACTCTAATATCAAAATGAACAGATAACATATGAAAAATATACAACACCCCTGAGTTGACAACTAGTTCAACCTCGATTCGGTGCACTATATGGGATCAACCCCAGTTTGTTGCAGGGTTGGATTCGTTGCAACAGGTGACCTTCAAGAGGCGTTTGCATCAGTGTGTCTCTTTTTTCTTGTACACAATAAAAATGCATTATCATATTATATACTGTACCTATATATTGCTACTCTACTAAAAAATACTGTTATAGTTTTATTTACCTTATTGTTGGAGTATGTTCATCTTGAATTCTTATAGAGTTTTGAATACAGAACAATAAATTTGTACAGTACTGTATTATGCAGTTAGCATTATATTATGTAGTTCTGCTGTATGTTGAGTACTACAATACAGTTTATGAAAACTATTGTACACTAAAATTACTGCAACTTTAATTTTAACACTTTAACATTATGTACAGCACTTAAATTAAACACATGTTCTAACTGTGTACCCCACACATGATGTTCTAGATGTTTGCATCAGCTTTGCTGGTGCTTGCTGCTGTTGTGTTGGTTTCAGCTGGCTAATGATTCTTCAGCAATTTTTTCTGTTCTTAATATTATGCCTATTCTTAAATCTTTCCAACCATTCTTCACTAGCTCAAAAATCTGGAATGTTTATCTTTGAACATCAATCACATGATCATGGATGGAATGGTGACTAACTGGCGGGCAGGCTTTCAGGCAGATGGGCGGCTATTTGGGCCGGCGGTGTTGGTGGGCAGCTATTCGGGCTGGGTGGGTGGATTTTGGCAGGTGGATGGACGGCTATTTGGGCTGGCAGTGTGCATGGGCTGCTATTTGGGCAGGTGGTGAGCGTGGGTGGCTATTCGGGTGGGGTAGGTGGATTTGGGCAGGTGAATGGGCGACTAACACCGAGGAACTAGGTTTATACACCCTATGGTAGGCTGAAGTTTAAGCCAGATCCAGTAACAAATTTCTTTCAAATATTGGATTTATATCATATATATTTTTGGATTATATATTTAGTTCAGCAACATTATTAGGATAATAAGAGTTATAAAAATACTTATTTTAGAAATGATTTATTAATTTTATTATTTCGAGGCCGTTACCTCGATTATCACTTATTATTACCTCAACTGAACTGTATTATTACCGCATGCAGGCGATGAGTCACAATAATGTGGCTGAAGTAGTTTGACCAGACCACACATTAGAAGGTGAAGAGACGACGACATTTCGGTCCGTCCTGGACCCTTCTCAAGTCGATTGTGTATTATTACCATTGGCAATGTATTATCATTATTATTACTATTACTATTATTATTATTATTATTATTATTATTATTATTATTATTATAATAACACTGATGGGAATATGGGAATATTCTCAAGTCGATTGTGTATTATTACCATTGGCAATGTATTATCATTATTATTACTATTATTATTATTATTATTATTATTATTATTATTATTATTATTATTATTATTATTATTATTATTATTATTATTATTATTATTATTATTTATTATTACATATTACATTATTATTATCACTACCATTATTATTATTCCACTGAACCATTATTATTACCTCCACTGAACCGTAGCGATCAATTTGAATGAAAAGCACATGGTGCTGTGTGTACAGGGAATAGACCAGTCTACCTGCGCTCGAGTTGTTTTGAAAGCTTGAGCCAATAACATAAATAATTTCTCAAATAGCAGATGTCTATTATATTACAGTATATTTTTTGTTTTAGTTTAGAAATATAATTTGGATAATAAAGAGCTATTAAAACACCGGTTTTAGAAATGATTTATTAATCTGAAGCTTTCAAAGTCATGGGTCACTGAACTATGATGACAAAGACGAAGGAAAACCAAGTGAGGTTTACAGTACTGTACAGTATATTCCCTTATCTTGTCATCTTGTTTCATCACAGAAAATGTAAGAAGATTTCAACACATGTAGCTAGTTATTCATGCTTCAGCCTTTAAATTTTTCCGTTATATGTGGCACCCTTCCCGATTGCGAGGCTGTTGGGGTTGACGCTTTCAGGCAGGACTGGTCAAGGTTATCTTGAGGTTATCTTGAGATGATTTCGGGGCTTTAGTGTCCCCCGCGGCTTGTTCGGCCAGGGGTGCATCATACTGTATGTTGGGTCCAGTTGCAGCTCTCCATTGTTATTTGCGCTTCACGGCCTCCGTGACCTGGGACGCGCATTGGGTTCATCCGGTTTCCCTTCTTCCCTGTTCCAGGGTTCAGGTCTCCCATGTCTTCCGCAGGGTTATTCAGTCCAGCCAGCCTGCGGTCTATCTCTGTGCCCACAACATTCGTAAGTTTGCTGTACTTGCTGCCGTCTTTGGTAACATGTCTTGGGTTGACATTCAGGTGCGGGGTTTTTGGCGGTCGAACAAGGGCCTGGCTGCACGTTACCTAGTTACTGTTTCTGGGCCTCAGTGGGCCTATGTCGCTCTGGGTCGGCAATTGCAGCCATTTGTCTTGACTTCGCGTTAAGGGGCGAGCAACAACCGCCTCCCGGGTAAGTCCCTGTTGGTAAGTAGCTCCGTGAGACCCGGAGGCTCCCCGGCAACCCTCGCTCCCTCCGGTCGGCGTTTTTTCACGTGTTTTTGATATCCAGCTTCAGAACTAGGATTTTGGGTAGCCAGCACAAGGGCGCCTTCTTTTCCCTTCCCGGGGAGGGGGTATCTGCACAGACGGCGACGTGGTGACGTCATGCTTGTTTGCTCGTTTTTGTTTTGGGAGTTCTCTCCACTAGTTCAGCTTTTAGTAGCAATTTCTTAGCCAGAATAGGGGGTTTGTTTTGGGAGTCTTACCTTTCCGGGTGTCTGACCCGGTCGATGGCAGACACAGAATGCTTCTAACCACATGGAGGTTTCTATAGGCCATTGCTCCTCGTGCGTCTCTGAGGGAGCCAGGTTATGGCTCGTGGTCCCCAGTAGGCCTATGAACTCCATTCACACTGATGGCAAAATCTAATATAAGTAATATCAGCCTGGATAGCTCCTTAGAGCCTCCGGGACACCCTCGGGACTCACCCAGAAAATGGTGTTTCATTACATTCAACGCTGTTTTTTTTTTTTATAATTTTTAGGTGATGCTGTGGTCACAAGCTGAACAGCAGTGCTGTTAGCTCATGCTGCATGTGCCTGCCTTGGTTGCTAACTCAGTACTAAGGCTCTCACACCCGGGAATGTTGCCCACATTTTTTTTTAAATGGTGTCTGTTTACAAGAGCCCTGAGGAAGCTGATGTGAACCCTGTGTAGCCTTGGGACTTTTAAATCTTGCACAGTACTCCAACACATCAATAGCTGTGGTGTGCAATTCCGTGACAGTTATTGATGTGCTGCACAGTGTAAGGGTTAAGGCACTCTGTGCAGTACAGTAGTTAATGCACGTGCCTTCCTCGCCCCCATCACAGTTGACTTGATTATGGTTCAGGACGGACCGAATTGTCATCGTTTCCTCATCTTTTGGTGTGTGGTTTAGTCTTCATATCTTCATCCATGTTATTGTGACTCATCGTCTGCATATACAGTACAAAGTGCTGACCATCCTTGAATTTCATTTGTCCTGCTGGGAATATTGCTTGTGTTTTGTTTCTTTATTTTAATATTGGTTTCACATTCATGTTTTCTCTGGCTTTGGCTTTGTTATGTGGGCTTGGCTTCTGTTGCACTTCAAGCTGCCTGTGCTTGGGGTTTCCTACTCTGGGTGCTCAGTAGTGCTACTCTTGCACTGACAGAGTTGCCTCTGGTATGTTTGGGGTATATGTTCTCTGGTGTGTTCTTCATATAAAATTTCTTGGTAATACCTTTCCCATCAAATACCGTAATGGTATGTGAACACGGCAATAATTGTTGCACCAAAATCACAGTGATACTGTTCTTCATGTATGGGCAAAATGTTTTTCTCTTATTGGAAAGAAAACAGTCCCCTTATACCATAAACAAATTAAATGATAAATTAAATGAGGAAACTGTTATATTTTATCACGGTAACAATTTCTGCTTTTATTTAATTTCAGGTTAACTTCTTCATTCACAATCTAGCACAGCTGAGGTTTTCAGGGGATCATTCAGATGACCTCTTGTCATTCATCCCACGTACTTACACGTAAGTTACAGATATGCATAAGTTATTTTGTTATCTACTTATTATCTAGTTATCTACTTATTATCTAGTTATATATGCAGTAACTTTAATACAAATGTATTTAAGGGTTCGAGTCAACTTTACCCTTGAGCCATGTTTTCAGATTTATTGGTATATTTCATTGAAATATAGTTTTAAAACATAAGCATGGTCATTAAAAAATAAGTTTAAAAACACAAATAATAATAATAATAAACCACAGCAAATTTTTCAGGAGCCACTATTTTAGCTAACTTGCTGAGTTAACTCCATAAATGAATCACATCAGCCCTAGGAGTCTGTATTTTCTTTTGGAGACCAGAACCTGGCTAAAGGTTTCCTTTCACAGAGGCTAAAGGAGTAGGTGATTATGATTAACCTCATCAAGGAAACACCCAGAATATACAGTATAAGCTAAACAGTCAAATGCAAGATTCACAGAGAAACGAAGCAGCAAACAATTCTGTAAACAATCCACCCAGCAGTTAGGTCGAAACCATTAGTTACACTTGGCAACTGCCAAGTGGCAGCACTATTGGGAGCTCTGGCTACCCATGTCAAAAGAGCTCAGTCTTGTTGCTTACGTCCACTTCCTTGGATCACTCCTTGAATTGCTAGCCTGCAAGTCTGAATTTCAAGATAAGTATGAGCCATTCTTTAGACTTTGTCCTGTGGGTGCATTTGCATTGTGCATCATTTCTGGTATTAGTTTTTGCTTCACATGCATGTGTATACAAATTCAACTTGTGTAGAATTTGGTCAGTTTTCACCTTGAGGTGCACATGGTTTAGGGCTGCTCTTCCTTTGCCATGTTGGTGTTGTCCCTGCCCTGACAGTGACTTCTCTGGTGGACTTGGGAGTTCACCCCTGAGAGGCCAACCTCTCAGAATATCTCGCCCAGAGTGGTGCAAGTGTCATTGACTCCTCTGCGAGGCTCTGAGATAGGGGGCATTCGAGAGTTAATGATTAAGGGGGGTGCATTGGGTTTCATGTGTTTGTACATACAAGTGCTCCACTGACACCCTTTGGAGCCACGTTTATCCTAAAGTCTGCTCTTGGCATCAGTTTGTCTGGTTAGCATTCCTAGTGCCTGGGTGTCCACCCTGGTCCTTATGTTAAGGCCCTTTAAAACTCCATGGATCTTTGTGTGATTTGCTATGGATTGGCTTGCCATCCCACACTGCTTGTGAGTTCAAGTGATGTCCATCATCATTGCTACATGGCATGTCTCCTCATGCTGCTATTGGGTGGGTGATTCCATCCACCCAGAGGCCTAATGCTTGCCTTCACTAGGTCTCTCTTCTAGTAGAGCCTCCTAGCTCAGGTTTATTGGGCAGCAGCCACTTTATCGGTTTGTTTTTCCCATTGTTTGCTATTTGAGGCTAGGTGATCAAGTAGGTGCCCCGAAGTTGGCCTCTATTGTGTTTAGGGATTTGGTGTTGGAGGAGTTGGTGAATTCCATCTACTCAATGTAGTTCCATCTACTACTGCCCTTCCCTCACGTTCCCCACCTTCCCCAGTTTTGTCCAGCATGGCTCGCCAGACCTCTGGCCACCACCCTCCTTCTACACCTTCCCCATCTCAGCACCAGGCTCCAAAGTGTATTCACCTAGTTGTACTCACCTAGTTGTGTTTGCGTGGGTTTAGCTCTGGTTCGATCTTTTCCTAGAGTCTTCGCGTTTGGTCTTTCTGACTCGAGTCTATCACCACTTGTATGGTGAGCAGGTGGCTTCATTGATGGTGTCCCACCTGTGTGCTTCGTCTCGGCAGCAGTATGAAGTTTCCTGGCTGTCCTTCTGTTATTTCTTATCCCTTCGTAGATTTACTTCTGTCTCTGATAGGGTTGTCTTGCCCTTCCTTTCCTGGTCGTTCCAGGACCGTCATATTATGCCGAAGACTGTTGCCAGCGCTGCGGCACTGGCAAAGTTGCTGCAGTGTGCATTCGGCGTTGATGTAACTTCTGCTTCGTTCCACAAGCTATCTCGTGTGTTGTTTCACCTCCAGCATGTTCATGCGCTGCCTGAGTCGTTTTGGTCATAGGGTCGGGTTCTATCTCTCTCCTCCTTGGTTTGCGTTGGCCCCTTTAGTTAAGGATTGTTTTTCCAAGGCTCTCTCTTTCTGTTGGCATTGACCTCTGGGGGTCGGTTCGAGGAGCTTCGTGCTCTCTGGATCGGGTTTCTGCTCTTTTGGTCCTGGTGGTAGGTTTGTTCGTTTGAAGCCATCTCCTTCTTTTCTGGTGAAGAAAGAGACTGCTGCTTTCTGGAGGGGTCCTTGGGATGTTAATGCCTGATTGGTTAGGCCGGGGGTGCATCATGTGTTGTGTCTGGTTGTGGCCCTCCACGGCTACCTGTGCGTTACAGGGTCCGGGGCCAGGGATGCGCTTTGGATTGATCCCGTTTCCCTTCTTCCCTGTTCCAGGGTTCGGGTTTCCCAGGTCGTTCACAGTGTTATTCGGTCCAGTCAGCCTGCAGTCTAACCTCATGCCCATGATGTTCATAAGTTTGCTGCGCTGGCTGCCATCTTCAGTAACATATCTTGGGCTGACATTAGGGCATGGGGTTTTTGGAGGTTGAATAGGGTCCTGGCCGCTTGCTACCTAGTCGGGCCTGTGTGACATTGGGTCGGCGGTTGCAGCTAATTGTCTCGACTTAACGTTAAGGAGCGAGGGCTGACCGCCTCCCGGGTAAGTCCTTCTTGGTTTTTGTCTTTTGGTAAGTAGCTCTTGGGAGCCATAGGGACTCCCACCAGAAAACCAGCATTGAATGTAATGAAACGCCAGTTTCTGGGTGCGACCTGGAGGCTCCCTGCATCCCTCTGGTCGGCTTTTTTTTGCGGTTTTGACATCCAGCCTCAGAACTGCAGGGTGGATAGCCAGCGTCGGGGGGGTCTGTGGCTCCCCCTTCCCCCTCCCAGGGAGGGGAAGGTGCGCAGACAGCGGCACAGTGACGTGGTGACTCCATGCTTGTTTTTATTTGGGGAGTTCTGTCCACTATTTTGACTTTCAGTATGAATATTTTAACCATAATAAGGGGGTTTGTTTTGGGGTGCTTACCTTTCTGCGTACCTGACTCGGTCGACGGCAGACATAGAATGCTTCCAATCACACTGGGGTTTCTATAGGTCATTGCTCCTCGTGCCTCTCTGAGGGGGGCCAGGTTCTGACCCGTGGTTCCCTGTAGGCCTAGAATTCTATACGCATTGACTGATGCCAGGGTCTAATACATTCATATCAGCCAAGTTAACTCCGGGGAGCCTTAGGGTCTCACCCAGAAACTGGCGTTCCATTACACTCAACGCTGTTTTTTTATTTTTATTCCCAATTTTCTATACATTTTGCATCCAAATTAATAATTCTATAAGAAAAGTATTTTTCTGAATTTTTTAAATTTTTGCTCATGGCAGACTTGACTATATTGATAGCTGCACTTAAGTGGTTAACTTATTTCTTACAGGTTATCACAAGATGGAAAAATTCATATGGTAAGGCTTTATAGCTATCAAAAGCGATACAACCCAAACAAGTACTATGTTTATATTTTGGAAGTAGAGCGAGAAGGACAGCGAGAACCATCATACCTATTTCGATCTTATCGTGAATTCTCAGAGTTTCATCAGAAATTGTGTCTGATTTTTCCACTAGCCAGAATACATGGGTAGGTACAGAATTTCATCTGCTGTACTTATTTTTAATGTAATGTATATTAACCATCAAAGTACATTACTGTGCATTCATCATAATGTGTTGTGTACTTGGTTTTATTAAATGATAGAATTCTGCTGTATATGTAGTGTTGAAGTGTGATGAGGCTGATTTCATGTTATACAGTAGATACTGTGGTATCCAGTATGGAAGATATGAGGAGTGGATGAGGAGGGTATTTTTGGTTATATTTATCCTCAAACTGCACACTGTTATTTTTGTTCCTTTCAAGGTGCACATAAAAAATTATAAATTCTTTCACCTTTTTTATATCATAAAACATTAATTCTTGATGTTGGGAAAAATACAAATAAATCTAATTACAATGTTTTAGTTTGGCTATAGTGAGGTGAAGAAATGTAGATGTCATATTCTGACAATTCATTTTTAAGTAAACTATTTGTAATCAATGGCTATATACCATTTGACACCCACAGGCGCATACAAAAAAAAAAAAAAACACTTTTTTCTTCCTAACCTGTTAATTTGTGTTCACTGATCATGGGAAAAATAATAAAAAAATCGTAAGTGGCATATATTGCCCACTATAGGGTTGTAATGATCTGGGGCTCAGATCATTGGTTCTCCCTTCTCCCCCTTTTTCCCTCCCCTTCTCCCCTCCTTTCCTTCTCCCTTACGACAGGGTAAGCGGTCGTTACAGGGTGGGGAAGTCTGGCAAAAAACAGGCGCTGACTCGGCGTGCGTCCCAGGCGGTCTGTTGATCGCCAGCTGTCAGGTCGGAGTTGCCACAAAGAGATAATTACCTAATTATTTCAATGTCTCTGATTTTTCGTAGTTTTTTTTGCTGTAATATTATTCAATAGTGTGTAGTGTGATATATTTATATAATAAAATGAGTGAATCATCGCTGTACTCAAAAATATGGTGTGCATATTGTTGATTCAATTATGTTCATCAAACAGTGAACAAATACTTTGTCGGTTATTACACTATATACACAGGTTATATATAAGTATCTGCATGTTTTGTTCACCATAACGAACCACTAAGTTGCTATTATAAGTCAAAAAGTAACGAGGAGTGACCGCCGTGTACCAGCCAGCCACTCACGCCCTCCCTCAAGTCACCTGACTCACCCACATTCTCCTCCCACAATACTGTTTTTGCTTTTATTCACTATATACAGGCGCTATATATAAGTATCTACATTCGTGTTCAGCATAATGAACCACTAAGTTGGTATGCTGAGTGGCAGTGGCAGGCAGTGGCAGCCCGCCACTGACTGCCACTCCCTCCCTCCCTCACCTCACCTGACTTGCCACCATTCTCCACCCACCATACTGTTTTTGCTTTTATATACAGACATTATATATAAGTATTTACATGTTTTGTTCACCATAACTGTACATCTAAGCTTGTATGGTGAGTAAAGGCACAAAGACGTAGGACCTCACACAGTCAGATGATGGCTGCCGCCCTCGAGGCCAGACGCCTAATATTTCTCCTCCAACAATACTGTTTGTGGTGTTATTACGCTATATACACACATTATATATAAATATCTACCTGTTTTATTCACCATACTTTTACAAGTAAACTTGTATGGTGCCCAAAGACCATCGTGGTAACCAGTAAACATCACCGTCGTCTGCACGGTGGCAGACGACGCCACCGCCCTCACCAAAATGGCGGCTCCCAACCTACTCCTCTTGCTGTTTATACCCTCTATACACACGTTATATATAAGTATCTACATTTGTGTTCACCATAGCGAACCACTAAGCTGGTATGGTGAGTGCAGTCAATAAAAGGTGGCCACACACAGTCAGAAGACATCGCCACCACCCTCCTCCGCTGACCGTCAGAGGCGGTCAGCGTCACCCGAGCTGACAGGTGGGAGTTGCCACAAAGATATTATTACCTAATTATTTTAATGTCTCAGATTTGTTCTTAGTTTTTTTTTGCAGTAATATTATTCAATAGTGTGTAGTGTGATAGATTTATATAATAAAATGTGTGAATCATCGCTATACAGTACTCAACAGTATGGTGTTCATATTAGTGGTTCAATTATTACGTTCATAAAACAATAAACAAATAGTTTTGCAGTTATTACATTATATACACACATTATATATAAGTATCTACATGTTTTGTTCACCACAACTGTACAACTAAGCTGATGTAGTTAGTTCAGGAACTAAGAGACATCGCTACACTCAGTCAGCTGGTGGCTGCCTTCCTCACTCATTCAAGGTCAGGCACACTAAATTTCTCCCCCAACAATACTGTTTGGGGTGTTATTACACTATATACACACATTATATATAAGTATCTTCATGTTGTATGCACCGTAACTGTACACCTAAGCGTGTAGGGTGCATAGTGGCCACCCTCTACATAGCTAGACAAGTCATGCAGATGACGCCACCTCCGTCACCCAAATGACTCCTCCCAACATAATCCTTTTGCTGTTATTACACTAATACACACACGTTATATATAAGTATCTACATTTGTGTTCACCATAGAGAACCACTGAGCTGGTATTGTGAATGCAGACAATAACAGGTGGCCACACAGTCAGTAAACGACTCTATCTCTCTCCCTCCCACAGTATTACTACTCCCACACGTGCTAATTGTCACAACAGTTCTGCTATTATCACAGTCCTGGTCATTTTTATCACAGGAGTCATCTGTAATATTGTCATCGCTAAATAATCGCAGTTACATATTTGTTTTGACATTTTTAGGCGATGCTGTGGTCACAAGCTGAACAGCAATGCTGTTAGCTCATGCTGCATGCACCAGCCTTGGTTATTCCAACAGTACTGTGGCTCTCTCACTGGAGAATATTGCCCATGATTTTTTTTAAACATGGTGTCTGTTTGCAAGAGCCCTGAAGAAGCTGATGTGAATCTTGTGTAGCCGCGGGCCATTTGAATCGTGCCTGGCACCCTATGACGTATATTTACGCCATGTGCACCGTGGGTCATGTTACTCATGGCATATATATATATACGCCATGCGCAGTTTAAGGGTTAAGAAGAAATTTTTTTATTTTTTATTTTTTTTTGTTATGCACCTGTGGGTAACAAAGGTCAAATAGCTCTTAGCAACACAAGGGTTAATGAAATTGCTGAGGCCTGGCAGAATCGAAATACCTTTAGAGAAATATGGATAACATACCTGCAGGGCCTGGTTGTCCGGGACTGTCCCTCGTCTGGTTGAGCGCTGAATGTGTGAGAGTTTTTCTTTTAGGTACTCTATGGTCGTAGAGATTGGTTTTAGGAGCACTATAATCTCCGTTTCCTCTGGCAGGAAAAACCGACTTCAAAATGGGTCTCCTATCCCATCATTGACTGTACTAGTGGTGTGATGTCGTGTATTTCGAGTAGGTCCTCCGGGTCTGGGGAGAGCGGGAGGTACTTCATTGTGGTTGAACCTGCCCCTGTCTAGACCCCCCTGTCTCTCCAGACACCGTGTAGAGTGCCTGCAGGGAGCTGTGGACCTTGCTCATACCTGAGCAGGGTCTCTGTTAGTCCGTTTTCCCACTCCTCTCCTGAGACGTGGGAGAGAGAATCCTTGAGGGTTTCAATTATTGCTGCTGCTGGTAGGAATTCAGAGACTGCGGTATGATGGTCAGTTTGTCTTTTCGCCTTTGAAAAAAACCCTTTTGTTGAGAGTTGATTTGGTGAAGGTGCACGTGCCCGTTTCGTCCTTGATGCGCCGATCTCCATGTTACCCAGATTGTTGGCTTCACAATTCATCATAAAAAACAACTCCTGACACTTGACACAGAAAGAAATGGGGAAAGAAACTATGTTTATAGGTTTGTTCTTCCGTTTTTGGCTTCTAAATATGTGTGAAATGTGAGGAGATACAAAGAATAGTATTCCTCCCAGAAATGGTGTCCGAGTCCCGCTCACTCCAAGAGGAGGATCAGGGAAAATTGTACTGTATTGATTGGGTGAAAGAGCTATTATTTGTCCCGATTTTCGTGCTTCAGAATTCCCCCTGGTTAGAGGAGAGGGAATAATGTTGGGGAATGCGAAACTGGGTACAGCCGACTGTTTCGTAGGACCTTGGTCCGTTACTCTTTAGCCCTAGTGATGCAGAATTGTGTTGTCTAATTTCATAATTGTGTTGTCTAATAACAATAATTTCAGAATTTTGTTGCATCTAATTTTGATCGAATGTCATCCAACTAGAATATTTATGAACTTTATTAGGAATATTAGAGGCACATTAAATCATTCACAAATGACAGGAGCAGTTTAAGGTTTAATGTTTTTTTTCCTGTTTGTCCATATTATATGCCATCATGTTTGTTAGCAAATAGGTTGCTGATGCACTCAGGTCACAGCTGAAAGGTTCTGGGTTCAATTCCCTTGGCAGGACAGAAATGTTTGGTCAAAATTTCCTTCCTGATGCCTCTGTTCACCTAGCAGTAAATAGGTATCCAGAAGTTAAACAATTATTGTGTGTGTTGCATCCTGAGTAAAGTTTTAATAGTTGGGCTACAGGAATCTTGATGAGCCTAACAGGCTTCTTGTCCACAACTATGGAAAACGATAAGGTGTTTCAAGGAAAACCATATGGGACAATACCTTACAGATATAATTTAAACTAGTTGGCATTTCATAATTGAATAAATAATTTAATTTTGTATTTTGTGTTAATGCATTTAGTATTACATGGCATCATCTGTTATATCATATGTACAGATATTTGTTAGCTATTCCATTTTGTTGCTTTCTAAGACAAGATCCTCCTGGTTCTAAGAAGAGGATTATGCTCAGTCAGAGCAGGTCAGCATTCTGTACCACAGCAGCAAGAATCTTTTTGAATTATCCTTACCAAGTTATTTAGGTGCTAAGGACACACTGGAAAATTCTCAGTCCATCCAAGAATGTAAGTACATTCATGAACATTCAAAGCATTACTAGTGCAATTTGACATAATAGGGACCATCAAGCAATGCTCTTGCTAACTACTGGTTGGCTTGCCAACATGACATCAACTGGTATTTAGCAACATGGCAATAGCCTTGCATGGCAATCCCTGTGTTGCTAAGTGGTGCTTGAAAGGGTTTAGAGGTTATTTGAATGTTCCTGCTAGAGATCATAATAGGCTGGTTTATGTATTAGTCATTGTCTCCCTAAGCTCAATATGATTTGACAGGGATGTTTAAGAGGCTTTCCGTTTGTAGGTACAGAATGATGATCCGGCCAGGTTGCATTAGATCCTATCCATAGACAGACAGGGTTTTACCTTTTGGAAGCAACCGAGTGTCATGTACAAAGAGAAACACCTCTTCATATAATGCACAAAAAATTAAATTATAAATTAATCAAATGGCACCTGTATACTTGTACAGGATATAATTTGTTTTATTTTTTAAAAGCCTTCCGAAGGGTGTCCAGATTGGACGCTCGGAGGTGAAAGCTGTCGCAGAGAAGCGAAAACTCGAGATCGAACTCTTCCTGGCCACGCTGTTTGACCTGGCCCCAGAGATCTCTCACTCAGACCTGGTTTACACCTTCTTCCATCCATTGCTGAGGGACCAAGAAGATACAGACATCCATATTAAGAAGCTAAAGAATAAGGGTAAATATTTTTGTTAATTTTTTAAATGGCATAGGCTTTATTGGCTTAGGCACAAGAACAAAATATGCAAAGAAGGGAAGGGAGCTATCGGGAGAAAGCACCAAGCCATTACGGCTATACAGCACTTGGAAGGGATCAGGATAAAGATTTGGGATGGGATGGGGAATATGCAAACAAAATGCAATGAAGAAAAGGCTAATAATAAAATAGAGGAATTTAAAGGTTAGTATTTGCTAATACAGTACACCGTCCCAAATCCCGACTTCCCTATTGTTTAGAATCCTTCTAAACAACGGGTAAAATCCAGTCCGCACATTTCTCATCTGAAATTCAGAATTCAAAAATTACCCAAATTGTCAGTTATCAGACCCCCAGACCCTCCGTGCTGACTACTCAGCAACCCCAGTTCGTTGGCTAATGCGATCTAGGGCGATCGTCAACTCTCGCCTCGATTTCCTGGCAATGTTTTGCCTTAGTGGAGTTCTCTGTGACATAGTGGTGTGGTAGCCAGGTGTAAATAAGGCTATTGGGGCTGCATGTGCTTGTAACGTATCGGAAATGAACCAAATGGAAAGAAATGAAAAATGTAATAATGTGTGAGGGTTTGGGGTGAGGGAGGTAGAGAGGTAGAAGGGAGGTGGGAGAAGTAAGGAGTATGGGAGTAGCAAGGTGAAAGGGAAAGTAGGAAGAGAGGCAGAGGGAGAGACCGAGAACACGGAGAGGAGTAGAAAGTAGAAATAGAAGGTAGAAAGGGCTGCCACCGTCCATTCTATTCAGTATATACAAGACAAGGAATGGAACTTGTCTGTACTGCAAAATTATCAAATGTTCACATTATCAACTGTAATCATGTACTTGTACATGCAAGAATCATTAAGTCAATAGACTTAGAGTGCTCTACACTCTAGCTTGCAATATATCAGAAAATCCAAGATCTAGGGAACAAAATGAAAGACAATTTAAACAATAAATTCATCAATTATATCTTTAACATGATAAGTATCATAATTCAGGCAATTTAACTTAATGTTCACTATGTCAAGATTAATATACAATATGAGTCACTACACAAGACATTGAGACCACTATGGCTGTCTGCCCCTGAAATCACACAACACCTTCAGTTGGAAACATCAAATTTGTCACCATACAGTTCACTCACCAAGTGTCTAAGCCTAAGATGGATAGAGAGGGGGTGGAGGAGGTTGACAGGTAGTCTCTCCCCCCCCCCCCTCCCCCCTGTCTGGCCGACAGCCTGGTCTCGGCTGCTGTTCAATCGTCCAGCCTCTCTGTCTGCTCTGTTCTCTGCTGATCCTCCTGGATGTTCAGTTCCATGGGAATTTATGTGGGGACCCAGGAGCTAGCTCTGCCTACTAAATTTATAACCTCAGGCCATCTCTACCTACCACGCCTGGACAGCGGCTTGTTTGATGTAAAGACACCACCAACTGTCTGCAATTATAAGCTTAGCAGATGCAAGGTTAATTCACACGACCTGACCCCTGGTCAACTTCTGGTCATTAACACTCTAGAGGTGTGACTTTTTAATTGCTAAGGTCAGACAACCTGGCACCTCTCAAATATCCTGTGTGCTGACTCATGTTCTATGTGAAATATTAACTAAACACCTTTATGGTCTTACACGCTTAGGGTGGCCTTCCCTAAGCGCCCTGTTAGTATTACCCCTGGGTGCTAGGGTTTTCTCCCCTTCTGCCTTCGGGACTCCATTTCCGTAGTTATTTTTCTGCTCAGCATTTATCCCGCCCTTGGGACAAGCTGGGGTTTCGTGGCCATTGTTTGGCCTTGGGTAGGAAGTGATACTGTTGCTGGTTGGAGCGTAAAGGTGTTGCGCACCCAGCTTACCTATGCAGCAGCCGGTTCTTGTTTCCTCTGGGGACGTTGTACTTTTACGGGGTTTTTCTTTTATTTCTGTTTTTTGCCTGGTGGGGGCCCCTGCCTTGTGTGGCTATAGGATCACTTATATTGTTTTGGTGCCCCTCTGCTAGGTTCCTGTGATTGTACATGTCGCAGGGGTTTCAGCGTTTTGACCATCCCCTTGTTAGCTTTTGGTCCTAACCAGTTAGCAACACCTTGCCCAGGCTTCCCGTATCAGCCCTGGAAAAACCTGTCGGGGCTTGGTGAACCTATGGATGCGTCTTCTGAGTTCCAGCCTGCCTTGTGCGAGTTTGAAGGTTGCTGTGTGGCCTTGTCTCTGGGTGACAGTCACCACTTTTGCCTCCGTCATGCTGCCTGTTGAGTCAATGACACCTTTGACCTGGAGTCTTGCGAGTCGTGTTCTCTGCTTGTTCTCCAATTTACCCATTCTGTTAACATTGATATTCGGGTACAGACGCCATCTGCGTTGCATGCTATGTTAGGCTGCTGCAATGCACTAGGTTGGGTGCCCTATAGAAAGAAGGGCAAGGGCAGTAAAGGAATGGAGAACTATGGAGGGTCCCATTAGAAAAAGGCATTTCAGTACATTTAATGCTGAATTTCTATACGAGAACTCTCTACAGCTTCCTGCTATCTCAACACAAAACTTGATAAAGAAAATAACCGATACAAAGAAATGATGAGCAAAATTCGCCTGGGCTTACCCGTGGGGATAAGAGAGAAGTGGTTAATCCAGTCAAGACTCAGTGCCAGGTCAAAAGTACCCAATGCCAGTCAAACCTGGCTGATATACTGATATATAAAATGTTAATTAACCCATAATAAAGGCCTTTTATGAATTATTGATTCACTAATTGACTAGTGATACTATTCTGTACTTGCAATGTAGAGCTAGTCTAGAAATCCTTTTGTATTACTTGATGTACTCTTTCTAGATACTCGCACATCGCTGCCTCCAGCCATACCGAGTGTACCAGGGCAAGTGCAGGGTCAAGTTAAAGTCAGTGTCCAATATCTTAGAGGCCAGTTGCAGATCATGGTTCATCATGCCCGTAATTTGTCAGTTATCAGTACTGGTCAAGAACCTTCACCCTATGTTAAGCTGTATCTGCTTCCAGACCCACACAAGAAGACAAAAAGGAAAACTAAAGTTGTTAAGAAAACCTGTCACCCAATTTTCATGGAACCAGTAAGTACATATAATAATTTAGAACTGTGTAAATATAAAATGATTACACCAAAAATGCAATTCTTCTACATGAATTTTTACATAGAAATACTTAAAATATGTAATTATTATCCGAGTAATTACAGGATGAGAGCTATGTGCATGGTGTCCCCATCTACTATATATTTTTTGTCAAGTGTTGCTTTGTGGCTATACTGACAGTTTTAGCATTTACCACATTCTCACTTAACTTTCTGGAGGGAGCCCCTACGGCTCCCCGGAGCTATCCATGGCTGATATGGATACCCTAACTATTTTGCATCAGTCAATGTGGGTGGAGTTCTAGGCCTACCGGGGACCACGAGCCAGAACCTGGCCCCCTCAGAGAGGCACGGGGAGCAATGGCCCATAGAAATGCACATGTGATTTGGAGCATTCTATATCTGCCATCGACCGGGACAGGCACCCAGAAAGGTAAGCGCCACAAAACAAACCCCTATTCTGGTTAACAACAAAAATCGACAAACGAGTGGACAGAACTCCCCCAGGAAAACGAACTAACAAGCATGACATCACGCGAGTCGTGCCGCATGTCTGCGCAGCTTCCCCCTCCCCGGGAGGGGAAAGGGGGAGCCCCAGACCCCCGCGCCGGCGATCCCCGCCCCAGTTCCTCGGCTGATGGGATAATGCACGGTCGTGTGGCTCCAGCTCTGGTCTTGTCTCAGTGCTGTGACTTGTTTGCAGTGCTGCTCTTATGGTGGTCGTGTGAGCTGGGAGTAGTATTCTCGAGTATTCGGGCTGCATGTGCTTAGGGTCACCTTCCCCGAGTGCCCTGTAAGTACTGCCCATGGGGCTTGGGGTTGCCTTACACAAGTCACCTTGGGTCTACTTCTGTTGGCTTTTCACTGCTTGGCATTTAGCCGCCCGAGTGTTTGGGGGTTTTCCTCCCTTGTTTACCTTGGGGTAAGTGGTAGTTATAGCACTGGTGGGGCGCAGGGTACTGGGTAGCTAGTTTTCACCTATGACAGCGGCCGGCTCTGTTCCCTCTGGGTACGTTGTCCACTTGTGTGGTTTTTCTTTTATATTTGTTTTTGCCTGGTAGGGGGGTCTGCCTTGTCCCCCCCCCCCCCCCCTTATATTAGGGTCGTTTGTGTGGTGGCAGCCCCCTGCTTCGTCCTCACGGGTGGACACGTCCCGTGGGTTAAGCTTTAGCAGTTTGCTTGGTAGTTTGGGGCGCCGGTTAGCAGTGCCCTGCCTGGGATAACCCTTAACAGACCCAGTCTAGGGGCCCTGGGAAATCCCCCGGGGGCTCTCGGGTCCGATAGTGGAGACCCTTGCGTCTCCTCTCGCTTTGTGCGAGTTGAGGGTTGCTCTGTCCCTTTGTCTCAGGGTGACTCTCCTTGTTTTTGCCTCCGTCATGCTGCCTGTTGGGTCGGTGACACATTCAAACCTGAGTCCTGTGAGCTTTGCTGCTTGTTCGTGACTCCATTCACCCAGTCTGCTGATGAATTCCCGTGGGTGCAGGCAGCTCGCGCGTTGCAGGGTAGGATGTTGCAACGCGCTCAGGTTTGTCGCTTCCCCGGATGCCCCGGTGCTGCCCCTCTTGTGTAGGGTCCCAGACTTGGGGGTTTTGGTTGCTTCGGCCATGGTTCTTCCACGCCCCCCTTGTTTTTTCCCTTCCTGCTTCCGGCCCCTATGCGTCTGTAGGCTTCAGGGTCGGGGCGGGATTAGAGGTTCTGAGACTTGGGCAGTTTCGGGGGTTGCCCCGTCCGGGGTAGCTGCAGAGGCATTCGAGTCTGTTCCTCCGGCCGATGCTCCGGGGTCTGACCAGTGGGCCCCTTCTCTTCCAGCTCTCTCTGCTGCCCTGGCTTTTTCTTGTGGGGCCGGGGCTTTGGAGGTCGACTCGGCCCCGGGGCCTGGTGTAGAGGCTCCTGGGGTTGGGGAGGAGCGGCCTTGGGGGCCTTGGGCTCCATTGCGCCCCGCCTGGATTTCCGTCCTTCTGAGCGGGGCTTACTGTTGCGAGGAGTGTGGGTTTTCTTTCCCCCCTCTGCGTACGATTTGGGCTTGGGTTCTGCTCCTGCCTGGGTTCGGTTCCGTGTCCCTGTGGTTTTCTTCGGTTCCATCTTCCGGAGGTGATCGGCTAACCGCATCTCTTCTCCTGCGGTGCGGTTGGCCTTTGCGGCTTACCTCCTGCGTGTCCCGGAGTTTGCCTCCATACTGGTTCCTTCTTTTCTGGACAGGTTGGGCTCCTTGTAGCCATTTGGGCTCCTTATAGCCGTTTGGGCTCCTTTGTAGCCGTTTGCGCTCCTTGTCGCCGTTGGGCTCCTTGTCGCCGTTTTGGGCTCCTTGTCACCGTTTTGGGCTCCTTGTCGCCGTTTGGCTCCTCGTAGTCGGTTCAAGTTCCAGAGCCTAGTGGGCTCCCTTCCTTAGTGTTTTTCACGGCTGCCCCAGGGTTTTTCTTGACACTGGGGCTTTGAGGGGGCAGCTTGGTCCCGGGTCCTGCAGGGTGGGTTCCCGGGGCTGGGGTGGGGCTAACGTGAGGGGCCTCAGGCCCCGTTGGTCCCCGCCGGGCTATTTCTACCCCTCAGGGCGGGGCTTGCAGTTTTTGTGGTGTGGGGTTTTTCCGTTCCCCCTCTCCGCATGTGCTTTGTGGGCGTCGGCCGCCCCCTTGGGCTCGGTTTCCTTATCCATTGTGCCCGTTGTTTCCGTCCTGTTGGTGGGTGCTTTTCTACGGTCTTCGCCCCTTTTTTCCGGGACGGGCCTTCTCCGTCATGTCTTCCCCTCTTCTTGAGGTTTCTGCATGACTTTTGGTCTCGGGTGCGACAGGGTTTTTGTGCCTTCGTCCTTTGTGTTTACTTCTTTTTGTTCTCGAAGGTTTGGGACGGTTTTGCTCCTTCCTGTTTTCTGGTGCGTCTGTCGTCATTCGGTTGAGCTTCCCTCCGGTCCTTTCTAGCCTTTCTAGGGCTTGTGGGTCCTATTCCCGGCAGCTTCTGGGTGTTTGGCCTTCTTGTTCTTTTGTGCATATCTCTTCTCTTCGCGCTGTCTCAGCACTACTCGTTTTCCTGGGGGTGATTTTGCTCCTCTTCATGAGTCTTTTCGCTCCTGCCCTTCTGTGGGATGTTGGTGCGGGGCGGTTTCTTACGTGGGTTCCATCCCTGTCGGCTGCACTTGTGGCGGTGGCCTTGCATGCTTGTGTCATTTTGGTTTTGGTCCTGCATTTTCTTTTCCCTCCTGAGGCTGTCATAGGATTGGCTTGCGGAGGATGTAGAGGCGCTTGGGGCCGTTCCTGGGTCTGGCACCTTGGTTTCTGCTGCTAGCTTTCGGTATCGATGTTCCTTCTGTGCCGTTTCGCAGGCTGTCTCGTGCGTTGTTTCACCTCCGGCCTGCTTATGCACTGCCTGTGCCGTCCTGGTCTTTGGACAGGGGGCTCTCCTACTTTTCTTCTCATTGGTGGTTGGGTCAGGTTTGCTTTGCCTCGGCTCTCTTTTTATGTTGGCATTGGCCTCTGGGGGTCGTGCGGCAGAGCTTCATGCTCTTCTCAGGCACAGTGGTTTTTGGCTCCTATGGTCATGGTCATAGGTTTCTTCGTCTGCGGCCGTTCTCCCTTTTTTTGGCGAATGATGTGCCTGCTGCTTTCTGGAGGGGTCCTTGGGTTGTAATCTCGACTTCGTGTTGAGGAGTGGTTCACCGACTGCCACCCGGGTATGTCCCCTTGTTTTCTTAGGTAGTCTTTGCTGAAGTAGCTCCGGGGAGCCGTAGGGGCTCCCCCCAGAAAACCAGCGTTGAATGTAATGAAACGCCATTTTCTGGGTGAGTCCCGGAGGCTCCCCGGCACCCTCCCGCCCTCCGGTCGGTGTTTTTTTGCGGTTTTGATATCCAGCCTCAGAACTGGGGCGGGGATCTCCGGCGCGGGGGTCTGAGGCTCCCCCTTCCCCTTCCCGGGGAGGGGGTTATCTTGAGGTTATCTTGAGAGGATTTCGGGGCTTTAGTGTCCCCGCGGCCCTGTCCTCGACCAGGCCTCCACCCCCAGGAAGCAGCCCGTGACAGCTGACCAACACCCAGGTACCTATTTTACTGCTAGGTAACAGGGGCATAGGGTGAAAGAAACTCCGCCCATTGTTTCTCACCGGCGCCCGGGATCGAACCCGGGACCACAGGATCACAAGTCCAGCGTGCTGTCCGCTCAGCCGACCAGCTCCAGGGGGGAGCTGCGCAGACATGCGGCGCGGCTCGTGTGATGTCATGCTTGTTAGTTCGTTTTCCTGGGGGAGTTCTGTCCACTCGTTTGTCGATTTTTGTTGTTAACCAGAATAGAGGTTTGTTTTGTGGTGCTTACCTTTCTGGGTGCCTGTCCCGGTCGATGGCAGATATAGAATGCTCCAAATCACATGTGCATTTCTATGGGCCATTGCTCCCCGTGCCTCTCTGAGGGGGCCAGGTTCTGGCTCGTGGTCCCCGGTAGGCCTAGAACTCCACCCACATCGACTGATGCAAAATTGTTAGGGTATCCATATCAGCCATGGATAGCTCCGGGGAGCCTCCGGGACTCACCCAGAAAATGGTGTTTCATTACATTCAACGCTGGTTTTTTCCAACTGTCTACCACTCTGCAAAAGATAACTTTCTAATATTTTTCTGGCATCTTTGTTTCCTTAGCTTGAATCTATGACCTCTTGTTCTTGAAGCTTCAGGTTTGAAGAATGCCTCTTTGTCAATTTTGTTGGTTCCTCCCGCCAAACACATACCGAAACTATGACGTTGGTACAACATTCGATCAGGTTTTAACACCTCCTAACCATTTATAACAACTAATATAGCAAGTTGTAACAACGTTCTAATACGTCATAAACATGTTAAGCCAAGATGTAACAACTCTATTACAAGTTGTAACAAGCGGAAAATAGACACAGTTTCGGTTTGTGTTTCCAGGGCTGATACTATTTTGAAAATAGTAATCATATAGCAAATTTAATACTACTAGCCTCTCCTTGTAGCTCTTTTTTTCACTTCCAGAAGCCATTTAGTAGCATGTCTTTCCATCTATTCCAGTTTGGTGATGTGCTTCTTAAGATAAGGACACCATAGCGATATGTGCATGCTAAAGGGAGGTTTACTTTTCAGGCTTGATTCTCTTCTTTCAGGTAGTACTAGGTACTTTCAGGTTTCAGGGCAGCTACTAATACCAACTTTTCATTACTGTCATATCTGCTGTTTCCCTCATATAGAGCAAACTTTCCTTATTAACTATTTTTGTCCCTCAGCTTTATCTTATCTGGGACAATTACGTAACAAAACTGTTAAAATATGCAGCTTTTCTGGGGGAAGCCCTGTCGGCTCCCTGAAGCTATCCGAACTGATATGTGCTATATTAGTTTGAGGTCATCAGTCACAGGAATTCTTTAGGCCTACCAGGGACCAGAGCCAGAATCTGGCTCCCTCAGAGAGGTGCAGGGAGTAATGGTGTATAAGCACTTTACATTTAAAGTATGTCATATTCTGCCATCGACCAGGGCATTTACCCATAAAGAAAAGTGAACCAAAACAAACAACTAGCCTGGAAAACTACTACCTACTGCTAGAAAGAGCAAAGAAACTCCTGCTGAAAGAAAAGAAAAGAAATGAAATTAGAAACCCTCTTGTCAACTAGTACTTCTGCTTGTTAGCATAACCCATCCCCCCAACTCCAGTGAAGGGGGAGGGAGAGCTGGCCACCACCACCTCAGCTCTTGACTGACGTGCTTGGCGGTCGGCGGTCACCTCTAGCCTCACTTTCCTGTTTGTGGCCATACCAGCTGTGTGTGTGTGGTGTGCTCGTACCCAGCACGAGCACAGCCGTACCCAGCACGAGCACAGCCATACCCAGCACGAGCACAGCTGTATAACATATATAATAATATACACATCATATAATATATACACATCAGCCGAGAAAGAATTTCCTTTTGAGTTTACAAAAAATTAACATTAAGAGGACATAAGGAGAAGTTTGTTTTCTAGAGGTTGTAGATTTCCTTGAATTCCTCCGACGCCGGACAGGAACCGAGGATGCAGCGGGCATTTCCCCTCTGGATCGCGACACTGAGGCGCTGGAAGAGAAAACTTGCTGCTCTAGGGTCTCTTTGTAGTGTCAATGAGCCTGTAACCAAGATCCTCAAGAAATCTTCTTGAACTCTCTCCCCATGTTCCTAGGGTCTCAGATCCTATTGGAATGAAGTTGTACCGGTGATCTAATTCCCTGTACTTGGTTGACTGGTATCTATCTCTTTGTGTTGCCGCAGCTCCTGCTTGGCCAGCAGAGAGGTTGATGTATGTGGTTGCCAGGGTGGATACGCAAGTATAGTCCCACGCCACGTGTCTGCCACCCTTCCAAGGGCACAGTGTGATTCCATCTGGTCAGCTGGCAAAGCTAACAGAATCACGGTTCAATAGATTGTGGGGCTCTCTCTCCGCTGGACACTGGGCAGAGGCAAGGCTTCTCTTAATGATATCAATGACTTCATCATGTCTAGTGTGCCAACCACCAGATTTTCCACAGTGAAGCCATGCAATCCATATTCATCAGCATCTGCCTCGCTGCAAATACACCTGTGAACAGTGTGGATAGGGGCAGCAAGGCGGAGCGCGACTGTAATACTGAGCTCCTGCGGATCAAGACGTGTGCCTGTTGCAGATATAGGGACTGCTAAAAGAAAGTACCCTGCATGGGGAGCCTGAGCAGCTGTAAGGCATGCACGATCACTGGGGGTTGTTGCTGCCTCCAGCAAAGCTGTGGCTTCTTTGTCTACAATGGGGCTGTCCCAGCTGGATTGTCTCTTGGCTTTTGGCATGGTTGGTCTGAGTGCTGGGTCTGCCATGATACCCCATTTTGTGTTGCATTCTATGTAGTGGGAGTCCTGTAACCCTGCTAATTCATACAGGTTGTCAGGTAGAATTTCCTTAACCAGGTCGTCTGATGCTGAGGAGGAAGATAGGAAGGCGAGGACGGCAATTTGGGTGGCGGTGCGGACACCCAAGCCGCCGAGCCTGACAGGAAGAGTGGCTTGTTTCCATTGGCATTCTTTGAGGGAGAAGTTAAGAGCTTTTTCTAGCACGGTCTTCAATAATAGGTCATACTCCTCAAGCTTTGGGCTATTGTAGGATGGGGCGCACCTCAGAAAGTAGGTTAGCCTCGGAAGGGATAGGCATTTAGTGAGGAGATATAAAGCATCATGGGCATCGATGTCACCTATCCTGTCTTCCATCCTCCTGAGGTCTGTGGTGTTCTTATCAAGGATCTCCTGAATAGCGTTAGACCCAAGGGGGGGGGGGGGTGCGCCAAGGAGAGTGCTGTTCACAGCCCTAATGACATGGGCTCAAGGCAAGGCAGACCTTATTCTAGCTACTATGTCTGGGTTGGAGGAGACTACTTCACACTTGGAAGGGTTCAGGAAGAGACCCAGGCTTACTTCTTGCTCCCTTATTTTTCTGATGTCTTCCAAGAGGTGGTCTATGGTGCCAGCTATAGTGCCATCATCCAAAAACCAGATGTTGAACTCGCTGGACAGGCTTTGTGATTTCTTTTAAGATTAAGCAGAAAAGAAGAGGAGGTAGAGGACCACCTTGCTGAACACCCTCACATGATCTGATTTTGTGTTCGCCAAAGAGCAGTTTTGACTCGCCACTGTAGCATGATAGTATGAATGGGTAGAGGGGCCGGAAATGGCGATGTATGACACAAAGCACTGCATCTCTTCTGACTATGTTGAAGGCATTCTTAAAGTTCAGTTTGAGCAGGGCCTTTTCGTCAGAAATGTTGGTGATGTATGCTCGTGCTGCATGGGCAGCTGCTTCACAGCCTTGGGGGATTCCAAATCCTAGCTGAATTGGTTTCAGCAATTCAGCCGCTTGCTGGCTGACAACCCTGGTAGCAGCCTTGGCAACCAGGCGTCGGAGAGTGTTGCCAACAGCGATTGGCCTGCGATTGGCCTTTTAGAGTCTGTGCTCACATCTTGTGTCCAACAATCCAATCCAATGCAATGGATACAGCAAGGCTAGTAGGTGGGGCATACAGAGATAGACCCCACATGCTTAGTCCTCAGGACAATCTCCACACTGTGGTTCTTTGGGAGCATTATGTGTTCCTACCTCGTTGACTGGCCTCTATTATGGGATGTGTTACAGGATCTGGGCCATTTCAGCATGCTCTTACAGGAGCTGAAGTCCTAGCACCTACTGCCTCAACTTTTAGACATTGTTTCATCTTTGATACCAGGGCAGCTTCCATTCAGGCTTCCAATATTGCCTGAATTGGTTGTCTTTCCATCATTGGTTGGGTCTTTTGAAGTGCAGTATTGACTTAAGCATTGGGTTCTCAAGTGATTTATGGCTTCTCAACCTTGCATGTATTAACTACCCACTGGGTTGAGTTTGGATAGTTTTGAATATCTTCCTCCAGATGGATTGTTTGAAGCTGGTTCTAGGATTACGTGATTTGGGCTCTCATTTCTTTGGTGTAATCCTTTATCAGATGCTGCTGCTTCAGATTTGTTGGATTATGTTCATTGGAGGCTTCAATTTCTGTCTCTTGAAAGTAAGGTGAGTTAGCTGTCTGAATTTAACACTACTGGTGCTGCTGGTGTCAGGTTGGGATATTCAGTAAAGATTCTTGCTACATCAGGAGATGGAAAGTCTTGATGGCCAATGTTGGAGTACTCAATTTCCTAAAGAGGAGCAAAAGAACAAGGTATTGGCTAAGGGAGTGGACCAATTGGTCTTACTAAGAAATACATGGTTTGAATTTTAAGCTCCTCTTTATTCATCCTTTCTATGATAGCAGAAAAAAATTATATTTTAAATTTATTTATAGTACTGTGTAACTAATGAGGCAATTACCTATTTCAGATAACATATCGCATGTCACAAGACATTGTCAAGCAACGTGTACTTGAAATAAGTGTTTGGAGTGAGGACAAGTTTAGTGAAAATATGTACCTTGGAAGCTCATACCTTCGATTATCTGCTTTAGAGCTTAAAGAAGAGCAGTGTGAATGGCTAAGTTTAGAGCATCAGCGTAACACAGCTCTTGGACACACCATTCAACACAAGGCATAAAAGAGTTCAAAATCATTCCACAATATAAAAGGGGTTGAAAATTCCTCTAGAATTGTTTTAATTAATTTTTTACAGAGATGTAATAAAGTATTTATCTATTAGCTTCTTAGATGTAAGTCTACAAAATGTAATTTTGAAATCTGTTGAGTAAAGTGCAAAAGATATTCTGTACACTATACTGTATGTGCAAAAGCAAATATATGAACTTTCCAATACATGGAATTTCATGACATGACATAAGATAGTTCTGGTAAGGCTTGTTGATACTATAGCAGGTCTATATTGACATTGTAAGAAGTGAACAGTGCCATGCATTTCCTAAATGCTTTTTAAGCATTACAAATTTTTTTGACACGTGATCTGTGTTGTCATTATTTACACCCTTATTCTAACTTAACATTAATTAGTTATGATCATCAAATCTGGCAAATATTTAGAGTAACAGACACACGCTTTCTCATTAAAAATGGTATTTAATTTTTTATGGCCTCATTGTTATAAGAAGTGTCATTATTGAAAATGTCTTGTGTTTTCTGATGCCTTATTTCCTTAATCACTACTGCGCAGAGTCCCCTAAGACACTCTGAGAGTTGTGCTATTTTCTGGAGGGAGCCCTGTCGGCTCCCCGGAGCTATCCAGGCTGATATACTAATATTAGTTTTGGCATTACTCGTGTGTATGGAGTTCTGTGGGCCTACCAAGGACCACGAGCCAGAACCTGGCCCCCTCAGAGAGGCACGAGGAGCAATGGGCTATAGAAACCCCCGTTTGATTGGCAGCGTTCTTTTACCTCTCCCTCGCGCCCTCCTTCTTTTTCATGACACTGTCTTTGACGCTGCCCTCCACTCTATTCCTCGCTCTTCCTCTCGGGGAACGTGGAAGTGCGTTCCCTGGTGGAGTTTGGACTGTGCTCGAGCTGTCCGCTGTAAGTGTGCAGCCTGGAAGAGACATCGCCGCCGGCAGACGGTTGAGTCTTTTCTTTTGTTTCGGAAGGCGAGTGCGGTGGCCCGTAGGACCATCCATGCGGCTAAACGTGCTTGCTGGGTGTCTTTTGTCTCCACTGTTACGTCCGAAACTCCTCTTCCACTGGTCTGGAAGCGTATCCGCAAGATTGCGGGTAAGTTCGTTCCCGATGTCTCACCGGTCCTTCGCCTCCATGGTGCTCTTGTGGCGGACCCGTTGCAGGTTGCGACCGAACTGGGTTCCCATTTCTCCTCTGTTAGTTCCGGTTCTCATCTCCCCCAATCCTTCCTTCTTCGTAACCCTCTCCTTGAATCTCGTCCTTTAAGTTTCTGTACTTATCTTCACCTTCCCTATAATGATCCCTTCTCTCTCTCTCTGAACTTCAATCTGCCCTAGCCCTCTGTGGTTCTATGGCAGCGGGCTCCGATGACATTCATTATGAAATGCTTCGCCATCTCCCTCCGTGCACGTCTCAGTATTTACTGAGTCTGTACAATCGGGTCTGGGAGTTGTCGTCAGTCCCTGAAGACTGGCTCGATGCTGTTGTCCTCCCTGTTCGGAAACCAGGGTCTCTCGGGTCATCCCCCAAGGACTTCCGCCCTATTGCCCTCACGAGTTGTGTCTGCAAGCTCTTTGAACGTATGGTTAACGTTCGTTTGATGTGGTTCTTAGAACACTATCACCACCTCTCCCCTTCTCAATTTGGTTTTCGCAAGTGCCGCAGCACAAAGGATGTCCTGGTGAACTTGGAGGTCTATATTCGTACTGCTTTTGCTGCGAAGACCTCCGTTGTTGCCGTCCTTTTTGACCTGGAAAAGGCTTACGACAGTACCTGGCAGTATCATATTCTGTCTCAACTTCATTCTTTTGGCCTTCGTGGGAACCTCCTTCTCTTCCTCCAGAGCTTCCTCTCTCATCGTTCCTTTCGTGTGCGGCTTGGTACTGCTCTCTCTGCCCCTTTTCAGCAGTATGAGGGTGTACCCCAGGGTAGTGTTCTGAGCACCACTCTTTTTCTAGTTGCCCTCAACGGTCTTCTTTCCTCTCTTCCTTCTGGCGTCTTCTCTGCTCTCTATGTTGATGATCTTACCCTTTGCTGTCGGGGTGATGATTCACCTCTCCTTCAACGGCGGCTTCAACTTGCGATTGATGCCATGTCGTCTTGGGCCACCGATCATTGCTTTAAGTTCTCTGCGTCTAAGACTTGTGCTATGACTTTTACTCGGAAGCATGTCGTTCTTCGTCCCTCTTTGTTGCTTTATGGTCATCCCATTGTGTACAGGGATTCCGCAAAGCTTTTGGGGTTAGTCTTTGACACTCGTTTGTCTTGGTCAGCCCATATCTCTTACCTCCGAGTTGAATGCTCTAAGGCCCTTAACCTCCTTAAGGTTTTGTCCCATACTTCTTGGGGAGCGGATAGGCGCACGCTCCTCTATTTGCACTCCTCTCTCATCCTGTCTAAACTTGATTATGGTTGCCCTGCATACTCTTCTGCTTCTCCTCCTCCTCTTCGCCATCTTGATGCTTTGCACCATACTGGGTTGCGTCTCAGCTCTGGTGCCTTTCGTTCGACTCCCGCCCTCAGTTTGTATGTTGACACTGGCTTTCTCTCTCTTCAGGACCGCTGTGATTGCTACTGTCTTCGCTATCTTACGCGGTCCTTCCAACAGCCTTCCTCTCGCCTCTGTCGTACATTGTCTTTTCCTCCTCCTGTGGTTCCTGTTCCTCTTCATCGTCTCCCACTTTCTGCCCGGTTATCTCGCTTACAGGATTCTCTTTCTGTTCATATTTCTAATGTTTCTCCTCGTATTGTTCCTTCCTTACCTCCGTGGAGAGTCCCCCTTCCCAAGTTTTGTACGTCCTTGACTTGTATTCCTAAAGCCTTTACCCCTCCTACAATTCTGAAAAGCCTCTTCCTTGAGTACTTTTCTTCGCACTCCCACTCTATTTCCATCTTCACCGATGGGTCTAAGTCTGCGGACGGTGTGGGCTACTCTGTTGTTTTTCCTGACCGTACTTATATGTGTCGCCTCCCTTCGGAGGCTAGTGTCTTTACGGCAGAACTTTATGCTATTCTCTATGCTCTTCGTCTCTTGCTTTCTCATTCCTTTTTTGTGGTTGTAGTTGACTCTCGTAGTGCCCTCATGGCTCTAGGGTCCTTTAATCCTGTCCATCCGGTGGTCATCGAGATTCAACATTGGCTGTTTCTTATTTCTAGTAAATTTAAATCAGTAGAGTTTTGCTGGGTTCCCAGCCATATTCCTGTTTCTTTCAATGAGCGTGCGGATGCTGCCGCTAAGGAAGCTATCCGTTCTTGTCCCATCTCCTGTAAGGGTATTCCTTATTCCAACTTTTATCCTGTTATTCATTCCTCCATCCTTGCTCGTTGGCAGGGTTGTTGGTCCTCTGTGGTTGGTAACAAGCTGCGTACTCTCAAACGTAGTGTGTCTCCATGGCCTTCCTCCTACCACCGTAACCGGCGGTGGGAAACTGCTTTGGCACGGCTGCGGGTTGGCCATACTCGCTTAACCCACGGTCACTTAATGGAGCACCGCCCTGCTCCTTATTGTCCGAAATGCGTTGTCCCTCTTACAGTTGTGCATATCCTTGTTGAATGTCCTTACTTCCAGGACGAGCGTGTGTCTTGCTTTCTGACCGTCCCTCGCGGTCACTTGTCCCTCGATAGAATTCTAGGTGAATCGGATACTTTTGATATCATTCGCCTTATGCGTTTTTGTTCTCATATTGGCATTCTTAGTGATATTTAGCGCCCTCTGATTATTTCGCACTTTGATGGTGCTACATAGCCTTCCCGGTTCGGTCCCTTCTTTTGATAATTACCTTACCTTACCTTGGAAGCGTTCTATGTCTGCCATCGACCGGGTTAGGCACCCAGAAAGGTAAGAGTCCCAAAACAAACCTTGATTCTGGTGAAAATTGCTACAAAAAAACAAACAAGTGGATAGAATTCGCCAAACAGAAACAAGCATGATGTCACACGTCACTGTGCTGCGCTCTGCACAGCTCCCCCCTCCCCGGGAGTGGGAAGAGGGCGCCCCAGATCCCTGTGCCGGCCATCCACACCTCAGTTCTGAGGCTGATGCTATAGGCAGTGGTTATGTGCCCTGGCTCCAGTGGTTGTTTCAGCACTGTTCCTTGTGAGTGGTGATTGTCTTCTAGGTGGTGCGCGAGCCAGGAGATATTTTTCAGGACTCGGGCCGCATGCACCTAGGGCTCCCTTCCCTAGGTTCCCAGTAAGTACTGCTCATGGGGCTTGGGGCCACCTTTCACAAGTTCCTTGGGTTCTGCCTCTGCTAGGCCATTTACTGCTCGGTTTTCAGCCGCTCTTTGTATCTTTGTGTGCTGGGGTGTTTTGTCTCCCTTGTTTTCCTTTGGGTAAGGAGGCAGTTTGCACTGGTACGGGGTGCGGGGTACTGCACAGCTTGTTTTCACCATTTATAGAGGCCGGCTCTGTTCCGCCTGGGTATGCTGTCCTCTTGCGGGTTTTCTTTTTCTTTTTGTTTTCCTGCCTGGTGGGGATGTGGGGGGGGGGGGCTGCCTTGTTTTGCACCCTGAGTATGGTTCCTGGGTACTACATTCTCTTCGGGTGGTACCCCCTGCTAGGTCCCCGTGAGTGTACACGTCCCGGGGGTTCAGCTCTTAGCGAGTCATTTGGTAGATTTGGGCGCCGGTTAGCAGTACCCTGCCTGGACTTCCTTAAGAGTGAGTTCTGTCTCAAGACCCTGGGAATCACCAAGGGGGCGCGTGGGTCCGATGGATATGACCCCCGAGTCCCCCCCCCCCCTCGCTTTGTGCGAGTTTGAGGGTTGCTCTGTCTCCTTGTCTCAGGGTGATTCTCATTGTTTTTACCTGCGTCACGCTGCCTGTTGGGTTGGTGACACCTTCGACCCGGAGTCCTATGAGTTTTGTTGCTTGCTGGCGACTCTGTTTACCCAGTCTAGTGATGACGTTCTTTGGGTACAGGTAGCACAAGCGTTGCATGTTAGGTTTAGGTTGTTACAACGTGCTAGGTTGCTCACCCAACCCTCCCTCCCCCTCGGTCGGTGGTTTTCACGTGTTTTTGATATCCAGCCTCAGAACTGGGGTGTGGATGGCCGGAGTGGGGGTCTGGGGCTCGCCCTTCCCCCTCCCAGGAGAAGGGGGAGCTGCGCAGACAGGGGCGCGGTGACGTGTGATGTCATGCTTGTTTGCTCGTTTCTGTTTGGGGAGTTCTATCCACTTGTTCGTTTTTTTGTAGAAATTTTCACCAGAATCGGGGTTTGTTTTGGGACTCTTACCTTTCTGGGTGCCTAACCCGGTCGATGGCAGGCATAGAATGCTTCCAACCACACGGAGGTTTTAATAGGCCATTGCTCCTCGTGCCTCTGTGAGGGGGGGCCAGGTTCTTGCTCGTGGTCCCGGGTAGGCTCACAGAACTCCATACACAAGACTGATGCCAAAGTCTGACATTAGCATATGATCTAGATAGCTCCGTGGAGTCTCCGGGACTCGCCCAGAAAATGCCGTTTCATTACATTTAACGCTGTTTTTTTTTAATTAGGCTATATTTTAATGTTTTCATCACTGTGTTTTGAAATGAAAATGGTTAAGTTTAGAAAAATTTTGACATTAACTTTACCTGACCATTTATAAAAGCAACAAAAATATGTCCTTGACAATTGTACTAGAAAGTTTTTGCTGAAACCATGTGCACAATGCGGTGGTTAAGGAACTTTCCTTCATCACAGAGTGATATCCCCATGAATGCACTTCATACATTTCACCCACCCAAAAATTCAGAGAAACTTTGAAAAAAACTTAATTAAATATTGTGGATGATGCCTTTACATAGTGAGGGGCTACCTGTGGGTAGGCTGGGGTGGCTCCTGCTACCCTTTCCTGCTTGCTGTGATTGTGCACAAGCAAAATACATCAGTGTGTGTTTACCATGCATGGAAAACCTATGCATTCTCCAATGTTCTTTTCTATGGAGAGCCCCTTCAGCTCCCCAGAGCTATACTCGGCTGATGTGTATATATTAGACCATGGCAACAATCAATTGAAGGAGTTCTAGGCCTACCGGGGACCAGAGCCAGAACCTGGCCCCCCTCAAGAAAGACACGAGGAGCAATGGCCGAAAGACACCTCCATGTAATTGGAAGCAGTCTTTATCTGCCATCTACCAGATCAGGCACCCAGAAAGGTAGAAAGGTAGGAATTCCAAAACAAATTACTGCTGGTCAAAAATTGCAAATCGAAAGCTGAACTAGCAAAGAGAACTCCCCAATCAAAAACAAGGAAACAAGCATGACGTCACCACAACCGCTGTGCATCCGTCTGCGCAACCCCCTTCCTCCTCGGGAGGGGAACGGAAGGGTCCCAGATCTCCATGCCGGCAACTCTCCTCAGTTCAGAAGGCTGTTGTGTAGGTGACGGTCGATCGACTCTGGTTCCTCTCTTTGCGTAGTGCTGCATAATGGTGGTGTTGCTCTGTGTTGGTGGTGTGCGAGCCAGGAGTAACACAAGAGTACTGGGGCTGCATGCGCCTAGGGCTACCTTCCCTAGATGCCCTGTAAGTACTGACTTTGCGGCAAAGGGTTATCTTCCATGAGCAGTTCAGGAGCAGCTACCTCCGTGTGGTTCTGTCGCTGCTCGGTGATTACCCGCCCTTTGGGTTCAACTGGGGTGGTTCTTACTCCTGTTTGACCTTGGGTAGGAGGTAGTTTCATTGCTGGCTTGGGCATGGGGTACTGTGCAGCTGTCTGATATACGTATAGCAACTGGTTCTGTTCACCTGGAGACATTGTGCTTTTGCAGGGTTTTTCTTTTGCCTGGTGGGGGTCTGTCTGATGTGGTGGTATGATTACTTGTATGGTTTTGGTGGCCTTCCACTAGGTTCCTGTGCCTGCACATGTTGCAGGGGTTCAGCTTTTAGTTTGTTTGCTTAGTAGCTTTGGGATAACCGGTTAGCAGTACTTCGCCTGGGCTTCCCTTAGCAGTCAGCCTAAGTTCCCTGGGAACCCCTATTGGGGCTCAGTGGTCCGATGGAGGAGATCTTTGAGTTCCACCTCTCCTTGTGCGAGTTAGAAGGTTGTTCTGTTCCCTTGCTTCAGGGTGACACTCACTGTCTTTGGTTCTGCCATGCTGCATGTTGGGTCAGTGACACCTTTAACCCGGAGTCCTGCGAGTGGTCTCCAATGTTCTTTTATCTGGTTGTTGAGCCTACCCAGTGTATGCAGCCCTAGGGGGCAACACACTTATTTTGGTGGGGGTACCATATTTGGCGGTGCTACATAGTCCTCCCGGCTGGTGCCTTCTTTTGACAATTACTTTGGTGGGGTACAGGAGTAAAATGAGAGGGTTGTATGTGGCCCACCTGAACCAATTTGCTCGTTTAGTTAGCTCACCTAGTCAGACATTAGGCCAAGTAGGCATTGTGGGGTTGGTATTCCTATTGATCCTCTGGGATACTACCGTATTCGGCCCCTTCAATAGTGACTCCACATATAATGTCTGTTACCTCTGTTCACCTATGACATGCAGTTTCATAACTACGACCCCCTCCCTTTCTGGCCTGTTGTCGTCGTGAGGGGGCTTGGTGGGCGGCTACTGGAGTGTGATGCTCCATGGGTCAGTTCTCTGTCCTTTTGAAGCCTTATGCTCCTGCTGCTGTCTTCACCAATTTTGCCAGATGTCTTTCCCTTTTCCTTGTGTTTCATTATTCTCCCCCTCCCCCCTCTTCTCCTTTCTAATTGTCATTTCCCGCCGACCTTTTGCCGATCTTGAATATGCTTTCGAACTTCTCCTGTTTTGATGCCCGAGTGTTTGGGGAGGCATACTCATAGGCATACCCGTTGAACTGTGGTACCCAACGTCGCGAGCGAGTGGGCGCTTTTATTGTCAATCCTTCTTTTGTCACTGAACCCGATCTCGACGGATTGACATTTCTTAAGGTGGCGTTTGTGGGAAGTATACTCACAACGCACCCCTGGGTATCCCGGCAAGACAGGCAACATGTCTCTTTTTGGGTGTTCTATCCTCTAATTGTGGCTAAATGGTGGGTACAGGGCCACATTCGTGAATGAAAGTATTACATCTCGTTTTCATGTCACTAAATACTAGTAGGATTTCTAAGGGATTCCTAGTAGGATTTCTACTAGAATTCATAGTAGGATTTCTAGGCAATTTATAGAATTTATAGTAGGATTTCTAGGGGATTCCTAGTAGGATTTCTAGGTGATATCTAGTAGGATTTCTAGGTGATTTCTAGTTGGATTTGTAGGTGATTTCTAGGGGATTCCTAGTAGGATTCCTAGTAGGATTCCTAGTAGGATTCCTAGTAAGATTTTTAGTATGATTTTCCCCATCACTGTCTGGCTCGTTGTCGCCGTGAGGGGGCTTAGTGGGCAGCTACTGAAGTGTGATGCTCCATGGGTCAGTCCTCTTGTCCTTTTGCAGCCTTATGCTCCTGCTGCTGCCTTTCCCCGTTTTTGCCAGAACCCTTTTCCTTTTCCTCGTGTTTCATTCCCCCCCCCCCCCTCTTCTATCAAATTGTCATTTCCTGCCGACCTTTTGCCTGTTTTGATTATTCTTTCGACCTTCTTTTGTTTTGACGCCCGGGTGTTTGAGGAGGCATACTCCCTTACCCGTTGAACTGTAGTACCCAACGTCTCGAGCGAGGGGACCCTTTTATTGTCAATCCTCCTTTCGTCACTGAATCCGCTCTTGACGGACTCACGGTTCTTAAGGTGGCGTTTGTGGGGCGTATACTCACGACGCACCCCTGGGGGGCCCCAGTAAGATCGGCGATAGTTTCTTGTTGGGTGTCCTGCCTCTAATTGTGGCTCCATGGTGGGTGTGGGGGTACATTCGTGAATGAAAGTTTTCCCTCGTTTTCATGGCTGATAATGTTTCCCTTGTACTTTCTCAGGCTCATGGGGTGGGCGACCAAGCCCCCAAGTCGGACTGTGTTGGAAGACTAGGCCCTGTAGCCCCTGCTGCATTGGGCCACGACGACCTGACTACTCCCCTCAGCTCCCCTCCCTCCTCTGCGGTAGGGTCGAGTCCCCAGCCCCCAGTGGTGACCACCTCGTCCCCTGGCACGGCTTTGTCTCTCATTGTGACTACTGTGCCTTTTACCCCCATGAACTCCGGGGGTTCTCAACCCCGTTCCTGCCACGGCCGCACTCGCACGATCCCTTCCCATAATACTACTTACAACGCCTTGTTTGGTCCCGCTACGTGGGCTAAATACTTTGATCTCCACCATCTGGATTCTACTTCTCCTGACGATTTCTCCTTCCATAAACACCTTGTTGATTCAGTAGATGCCTCTGTTACTTTTAACTCCACCAGTTACGGTACAGGTGTTGTCGCTGCTCCTTCTCAGGATGCAGTTACTCGCTTAGCCGCTTTGTCCTGCATTGGAGAGACCCCTGTTCGGGTCTCCAAGAACGCTCAGTTAAATGCCAGTGTTCTCCTCCCACACCATGTTGCAACTGGTGTTCGGGACTTCAAAGATTGCCATGAGGATATTAAACATATCCTCAAAGCCCAAGGCCATTCTGTCCTCCAGGTGGACACGTTTACTCGACCCCCTCGTGGTCGTCGCCGTCAGCCCCTTCGAGTTGTAAAAATCACCTTTGATAGTAGGGCCCTTCCGCCCTCTATTATTCTTGCTGGTGCCAGATGCTCCGTTCAGGAGTACATTCCCTCTCATAGACTATGCAATAAGTGTTGGAAGTTCAGGCACGATGTCCTCTAATGCACCAGTACTGTGTATCTGTACCCCTTGTGTGGGGACGATAGTCATTCTAAGTCCGAGTGCACTTCTCCCCAGGCTCGCTGCCTCAATTGCGGTGAAGCCCACCCTACCTTCTCACGCTCGTGTATGCACTACAAACTCGAGGAAGCCGTCCTCAACTTGAAGCACCGTGATCGTCTGTCTTTTCCTGAAGCGAGACGCCAAGTTCATCGTCTCGTCCCTTTCGCGGGCGTCTCCTACGCCCGTGTGTTGCATTCTACCTCTCCTCGTCCTTCCCGTCTTCCTCAGTCTCACAACCGTTTCCAGGCCTTAAACCCGACCACACCCACCACCTTCTCCCCTATTCCTTTGCCTCCTGTCCCAGATGGTCTCCCTCCCGGTTCTCCATCTGGGATTTCCCCCCTTCCTACCCAGTCTGCCATATCTTCTTTGTCTTCTTCCCCATCTCCCCCAACTCTTTCTTCCCGACCCTCCTCCCAGTCTCTTGACCCTCCATGCCACCTGTCTGTCCAGGCTGATATCCATCATCCTCCCAGCAATCTTCGTGTTGTTTGCTCTCGTTCCTCTTCACCTGCTGAGACCATTGAGTCTGTCGCCCAGTACGTTGTTACTGGAACGCCTGTCTCTTCAAGTCAGAAACGTAAGCCTGGCTCCTCTCCTTCTTCCTTTCCGGCGGGTAAGAAAATTTCGCTTTCTTCCTCACCTCCTCCCTCTGACTCTGTCACTACATCCCCTCCCATTTCAGTAGTCGAACCCCGTCTCTGATATGGAGGTTTCTTCCGCCCCCGATTCCCTCTCTGTTGCTGCCCTTCCTGAGGTGCACTCCCTGATTTCTGCCCCCACCCTCCTCCAACTGTCCTTGCCTGCCCCTCTCAGTTGTCTCCTCCTCCTCCAGACCCCGTCAGTCCGCCTCTGGTCTGTTCTCTCGCTCCCTTCCCTCTCTCCTTACTAAGTTTACCCATGCCCCCTAACCCTGATTTTGCCGACCCTGCTCCTGATCCAGACCCTGATCCTGACCCTGCTCCTGATCCTGAGATCCTTTAAACTGAGATTAATAAACTGTGTTCCTCTTTCCCTTAATTTCTTTCTTGTTCTCTTTTTACTGTCCTTTCTCTTTGATAATGTCTATTCTTCAGTGGAATATTCGTGGATTTTATGCCAACTTCCATGAACTCCAACTTCTAATTACACAGTTTACACCACTTTGTGTTTGTCTCCAGGAACCAATGCTTGGTGCTCGTCCTGGTCACTTTCGTGGTTATTCCTTTCTTTCTCCCCTCCCAGCTCTTGCTGGGGCCCATAACTCTACTGCTCTCTTAATTCGTTCTGATATTCCCTTCGTCCCCCTACTTCTTCCGTCCCCTATCCATTGTTCTGCTGCCTGTACCTGGTTGATGGTTGATACCTGGTTGATGGGGTTCTGGGAGTTCTTCTACTCCCCAAGCCCGGCCCGAGGCCAGGCTCGGGGAGTTCTTCTACTCCCCAAGCCCGGCCCGAGGCCAGGCTCGACTTGTGAGAGTTTGGTCCACCAGGCTGTTGCTTGGAGCGGCCCGCAGGCCCACATACCCACCACAGCCCGGTTGGTGTGTTTTTGTGGGTAAATGGTATACAGTCTGTTCCATTTATCTCACTCCAAATGTCCCTCTTTCCCTTCCTGATCTTAAGCACCTCCTGGACTCCCTGCCAGAGTCGGTGCTCCTTTTGGGTGATTTCAACTGTCGACATTTCCCTCTGGGGTGATGTTCTGACAAACACCCGAGGCCGTCTTCTCAAACCGTTCGTCCTCGCTTCTTCTCTATCTCTTCTGAATTCTGGTGAGCCCACTCATGTGGACTCTCGCACCCTTTCCTGTCTTGACCTTTCTCTCTGCTCGTCGTCCCTTTACTTAGATTTCACGTGGCAGGTTCTTGATGACCTCCATAAGTGATCATTTCCCCATCCTCGTTTCCTTTTTCTCTTTCCACCCTCCCCTTTCCTTCCCTAGGTGGCAGTTTGCCAAGGCTGACTGGTGCCTATTCACCCTCCGTGCTACTCTCTCTGACCTCTCCTCTCTGCCTCTTCCTCACGCCCTCCAACTTTTTTATGACACTGTCTTCAGTGCTGCCCTCAGCTCTATCCCTCGCTCTTCCTCCCGGGATACACGGAAGTGTGTTCCCTGGTGGAATGTGGACTGTGCTCGGGCTGTCCGCTGTAAGCATGCAGCCTGGAAAAAACACCGCCGCCGGCAGACGGCTGATTCTTTTATTCTGTTTCGGAAGGCAAGTGCAGTGGCCCGTCTGGGAGTCGTCGTCCGTCCCTAAGGACTGGCTCGATGCCGTTGTACTCCCTATTCAGAAACCAGGGTCTCTCGGTACGTCCCCTAAGGATTTCCGCCCTATTGCTCTCACGAGTTGTTTGCAAGTTGTTTGAGCATATGGTAAATGTCCGTCTGATGTGGTTCTTGGAACACCATCACCACCTCTCTCCTTCTCAATTTGGTTTTCGCAAGTGCCGCAGCACAACTGATGTCCTGGTGAACTTGGAGGTCTATATTCGTACTGCTTTTGCTGCGAAGACCTCCATTGTTGCTGTCCTTTTTGACCTGGAAAAGGCTTATGACACTACTTGGAGATACCATATTCTGACCCAACTTCGTTCTTTTGGCCTTCGTGGTAAATCTCCCTCTCTTCCTTCAAAGCTTTCTCTCTCGTCGTACCTTTCGAGTCAGGCTTGGTGCCACTCTCTCTGCCTCGTTTTGGCAGTATGAAGGTGTGCCCCAAGGTAGTGTTCTGAGTACTACTCTTTTTCTGGTTGCCCTCAATGGTCTCTTTCCTCCCTTCTTTCTGGCATCTTCTCCGCTCTTTATGTTGATGATCTTACTCTTTGCTGTCGAGGTGATGATTCGCTTCTCCTTCAACGGCGGCTTCAACTTGCGATTGATGCCGTGTCATCTTGGGCCACCGATCATGGCTTCAAGTTCTCTACTACTAAGACTTGTGCCATGACTTTTACTCGGAAGCGGGTCGTTCTTTGTCCCTCTTTGTCACTTTATGGTCATTCCCTTGAGTACAAAGATTCCACGAAGCTTTTGGGGTTATTCTTTGACACTCGTTTGTCTTGGTCACCCCATGTCTCTTACCTCCGTGTTGAATGCTCTAAGGCCCTTAACCTACTTAAGGTTTTGTCCCATACTTCTTGGGGAGCAGATAGGCGCACACTCCTCTATTTGCAGTCCTCTCTCGTCCTGTCTAAGCTCGATTATGGGTGCCCTGCATACTCTTCTGCTTCTCCTTCTACTCTTTGCCGTCTTAATCCTTTGCACCATACTGGGTTGCGCCTCAGCTCTGGTGCTTTTCGTTCAACTCCTACCCTCAGCTTGTACGTTGACACTGGCTTTCTGTCTCTCCAGGATCGCCGTGATCACTACAGTCTTCGCTATCTTGCGCGATCCTTACAGCATCCTCACTTTCGCCTCTATCGTGCTTTGACTTTTACCCCTCCTGTAGTTCCTGTTCCTCTTCACCACCTTCCTCTTTCTGTCCGTTTGTCTCGCTTACAAGATTCTCTTTTGGTTCGTCTTACTAATGTTTCTCCTCGTATTGTTCCCTCCTTGCCCCCGTGGAGGGTCCCCCTTCCCAAATTTTGTACTTCTCTGACCCGCATCACTAAAGCTTTTACCCCTCCTACAGTTCTGAAACGCCTCTTCCTTGAGCACTTTTCTTCTCACTCCCACTCCGTTCCCATCTTCACCGACGGGTTGAAATCTGCTGACGGTGTGGGCTACTCTGTTGTTTTTCCTGACCACACTTATATGTGTCGCCTTCCTCCGGAGGCTAGCATCTTCACAGCAGAACTCTATGCTATTCTCTATGCTCTTCGTCTCCTGCTTTCCCGGAGGCAATCCTCCTTCATGGTAGTAGTTGACTCTCGTAGTGCCCTCATGGCTTTAGGGTCCTTTAATCCAGTCCACCCTGTGGTTATCGAGATTCAACATTGGCTGTTTCTTATCTCCAGTAAATTTAAGTCGGTTGCGTTTTGCTGGGTTCCCAGCCATGTTGGTGTCATTTTAAATGAGCGTGCGGATGCTGCCGCTAAGGACGCTATCCGCACTTGTCCCATCTCCCATAAAGGTGTTCCTTATTCTGACTTTTACCCAGTTATTCATGCCTCCATCCTTGCCCGATGGCAGAGTTGATGGTCTTCTGTTCTTGTTAACAAACTGCGTACTCTTAAGAGTTGTGTGTCCCAGTGGCCTTCCTCCTTCCACTGTAACCGACGGTGGGAAACGGCTCTGGCTAGGTTGCGTATTGGCCATACCCGTTTAACTCACGGTCACTTAATGGAGCGCCGCCCTGCTCCTTATTGTCCGAATTGCAATAAGGAGTTGCAATTCGGACAATAATTGCAACTTGTCCGCAATTAGTTGCGGACAAGTCACCGAACGTGTGTGTGTGAACGTGTGTTTCCTGCCCGAAACGCATCCCTGTGCGTTTCGGGCAGGAAAAACATTAATATCTAGAACTTAATGCTCATTGAGCATAAAGAATAAAATGTGTTGAGAACAAATACAAATAAAGATAAAAAAAAAGGGGGAACATGACTGAAAAAGCAGCACAAATACAATAGGTTGACAGTGTTGATTAAAAAAAATAACAGACATGGGTTGACAATAGAGGGGTAAGGTAGGTTACAGGGAATTTAGTAGGTAGTGTTTAGTTTTTATCTTAAACTGGTTGAGAGAGGTACAGTCTTTAACATGGTTGGGAAGGTCATTCCACATTCTGGGTCCCTTGATTTGTAGAGCATTTCTAGTTTGATTAAGTCGTACTCTTGGAATATCAAAACTGTATTTATTTCTGGTGTGGTGCTCATGGGTTCTGTTACAACCTTCAATGAAGCTTTTGAGGTCAGGATTGGCATTACAGTTCAGCGTTTTATATATGTATAATACACAATAGAGAATGTGCAGTGACTTAATATCTAACATATTCAGAGATTTGAGTAGGGGTACCGAGTGATGTCTGGGGCCAGAGTTGGATATTGTCCTAATAGCAGCTTTGTGTTGGGTAGTTAGAGGACGTAAATGATTTTGGGTAGTAGAACCCCAAGCACAAATACCATAGTTGAGGTATGGATAGATGAGGGAGTAATAGAGAGTAACCAGGGCAGGGTACATAATATCTGATCTTAGAAAGAATGCCAACAGTTTTTGAAA
Source organism: Procambarus clarkii (assembly GCF_040958095.1). NCBI lineage: Eukaryota > Metazoa > Arthropoda > Malacostraca > Decapoda > Cambaridae > Procambarus > Procambarus clarkii. The sequence continues at coordinate 40,592,272 of NC_091169.1, forward strand.
CTTTTTTTGATATATTTAGAATGTGTCCCTGGAAATTCAGCTTGTGATCAATGAGAACGCCAAGGAATTTTTCCATCTAATTTGTTACAAATTTGGGTATTGTTAAAGTCAATATCAAATCAAATCAAATGTTTATTTAGGTAAGGTACATACATACAAGAGATTTTACAAAGAGTGATGGATTTATAGATAGGGCTAGTACATACAATGCCTAAAGCCACTATTACGCAAAGCGTTTCGGGCATGATAAGTTGAATTTGAATTAGTACGTATGTGGTATATGCCAAGTTACATTTTCTCCAAGGCCCAAACTCTTCCTCACGTACCAATTTACGTCTCACAGTACCCGTCCATCGCCGTAGACAGCAGAATAGTCGTGATTGGTTCATTTATAATGAAAATTGTAGTTTTTAGGTCCCACATGGGTTGTGAAATTTACCTGCTATAGTCCATGTTCTTAAAATATTATAGATCAGCTACATCCTATTGAAGGCTCGTTGTTTTGTTTTAAGAAATATTTGTTGTTGTTATAATTTACTAATAAGCACTATAATTTATTACATAGAATAATAGTGCTTCACCAATCAACGTTATATATACTAGTCTGTGCTTTAAAAATCTTTAAAGAATGTATTGTAGGAACGTCAACAGAAAACGATGTTACGTTGGAATGTCTATGGGGTAAACTACTGCAAACAGGATGGTATAGTGTCTACTCCCTATTGTAGGATGAGTATAAGGTCTACTACCACCTATTAGGTGGGTAAGGGGTCCATAACACTTGTAGGATGGGTCTGGGCCCAATATCTACCCGTAGGATAGGTATGGGGTCCACTACCGGCTACTGGATGGGTATATGGTCCACTACCACACACATGATGTGTATTGTGTCCACTATACCGCCCACAGGATGGGTATGGGGTCGACAATCACCCACAGGATGAAAATTGTGTCTACTACCGCCCACAGGATGGGTATGGCCTCCATTGCCGCCTACAGCATGTGTATAGGGTCCAGTACCGTCCACGGAATGGGTATATGGTTAACTACCGCCGACAGGATGGGTATATCGTTTACTACCACCCACAGGATGGGTATGGGGTTAACATTTTTTTTTTTTAGATATATACAAGAGTTGTTACATTATTGTACAGCCACTAGTACGCGTAGCGTTTCGGGCAAGTCCCTGGAATACGACCACCACGAAGAATCGTTTTTACAATCAAGTACACATTTTACTGTTGAGTTAAACAGAGGCTACAGTTAATAATAATTTTTATTTAGGTAAAGGTACATACATAAAGAGATTTTACAAAGTTTGTTGGCTTTATAGATAGAGCTAGTACATACAATGCCTAAAGCCACTATTACGTAAAGCGTTTCGGGCAGTTAAGGATTTGCGGCCAGTAAATCCTCCTCGGCCAGGATACGAACCCGTGACAAAGCGTTCGCGGAACGCCAGGCGAGTTTTTTACCAGTACACCACGGAGACTGTAAATAGTACCTACTGTAAATACAAATACAAATACAAATATTTATTCAGGTAAAGTACATACAAGGTATGATACAAAAGTTGATGGATTTATAAATAGAGCTAGTACATTTTTTTTTTTTTTTTTTTTTTTGAGATATATACAAGAGTTGTTACATTCTTGTACAGCCACTAGTACGCGTAGCGTTTCGGGCAAGTCCTTAATCCTATGGTCCCTGGAATACGATCCCCTGCCGCGAAGAATCGTTTTTTCATCCAAGTACACATTTTACTGTTGCGTTAAACAGAGGCTACAGTTAAGGAATTGCGCCCAGTAAATCCTCCCCGGCCAGGATACGAACCCATGACATAGCGTTCGCGGAACGCCAGGCGAGTGTCTTATCACTACACCACGGAGACTGTTAAATGCCTAAAGAGACATGTAAATGCGGAGACATACAATGCCTAAAGCCACTATTACGCAAAGCGTTTTTATAGGATGGATGTAGGGACCACTACCACCTGTTATGTGGGTAAGGGGTCCATACCACTTGTAGGATTGGTCTGGGCCCAATAACTACCCATAGGATAGGTATGGGGTCCACTATCGCCTACTGGATGGGTATATGGTCTACTACCACACACAGGATGTGTATTGCGTCCACTACCGCCTGCAGGATGGGTATGGGGTCCACTACAGCCTATAGGATGAGTATGGGGATCCACTACCGCCTACAAGATGGGTATGGGGGTCCACTAGCGTCCACAAGATGGGTATGGGGTCCACTACTACACACAGGAAGGGTATCCGGTCCAATACCACCCACAGGATGGGTATGGGGTCCACTACCACCTACAAGATGGGTATGGGGTCCACTAGCACCCACAAGATGGGTATGGGGTCCACTACCACCCACAGGATGAGTATGTGGTCCACTACCACCCACAAGATGGGTATGGGGTCCACTACCACCCACAGGATGGGTATAGGGTCCACTACCAACCACAGGATGGGTATGGGGTCCACTACCACCCACAGGATGAGTATGGGTCCACTACCACCGACAAGATGGGTATGGGGTCCACTACAGTAGTGTAAAAGGAGACACATGGGGAATTGATTTTCAGAAATGGTTGGGCACTTCCATGCCGACTTGACTCCCGGGGGCCAGATCGTGAAAATCTTTTTCAAGCAGTTGGGTCAGGACGCGCTGGCGCGCACCTGGCTGGCTGGCTGGCGGGGTGGGGTGGTCCATTCCCCCCAGGGGTACCCAGGGCCCACCACCCAGGATGTACCTGAGGTGCAACCCGTTCTCGCAAATTTAATAAGTCAATATTGACTTATTAAATATGTGCATAGGTGACATACTTAACATAATAGATACCCTTAAAAAGATTCATAGAAAACACCGACCTTACCTAACCTTGTTAGTATCTTAAGATAAGCATCTTATTGCTTCGTAATTACAATTATTACCTAACCTATATTTGAACTGGTGCCCTATCCTAACCTGTTTTTTCTCGTGCTTTTAAGATGAGTCTAAGGCATCAAGAAGGGGGTCCCCTACTTATGAGTGGATCAGTGGGTGCATGTTCAATAGATTCAAACCAAAAAATACACTGGTGAAAGGCATTATAAACGTTTTTGGAGTATTTTAATGGCATGAGCAAAAATTCACGATTTGGCCCGGGGGTGTTACGAGAGTACTACGGTATCAATTTGGGGGCCCTTACTTTTGAATGGATCAGAGGGTGAATGTTCAATAGATTCAAACCAAGAAACACAGTTGAAAGCGAATATAGGAGTTTTTGGAGTACTTTAATGAGGCTATGACTGAATAGTACAGGGAGCCCTTGGGCACAGCTCCATTTTCTGTAATGGTCAGAGGTGAGCGGTGAGAACGGGGCGCGATTTTTTGACCAATCAGGAGCCGAGTAGAAAAATTCTCTTTCTGTCTCGGGGTCATGGGCCAATCAGGTGAAATTTTCCTTATTTGTCGCGGGGGTGTCACGTGACATGACGTCGGCAATAGGGACCCCCTTCCTATGATTACCCCAGTGGGGTCAAGCATACAAGGGGGGTCAAGATTCCTTACAAAGACCAAGTTATATACTATATAGGTGTAGTAAGCCTTATCTTGAATTTGCATGATACTGTGGGGTACATTGACATGAAGGGCGAGTCATAGAACAGGATCTGCATGTGAGATGGGTCATATTAGGGTTTTAAAGAAGTTAAGATAGCTTTAAAAGAGTCCTGTGTGCTTGATAGTGGGGAAATGTTCAGTCAATAATTCTCGTGTTTTGAATCTGAATGAGGGGTCCTAGTTTGCGTTCTAGTCGTAAAATGAGTTCCTTAGTATATTTGCTATGGAAAATGAGCTTTTAGTACTCTATATAATTTGAAATGAGGTCAAGAAAGACATGTTTATGTGCGAGAAGAGTCAGGTTGGAAACTGTTTATTCCAGTCATCTCCCCTTGGCTTTGCTCCGTTTTCTGTAGCTAAAGTAAAGATTCCATTTTCTGTGGCATTCAGTTGATTACTGGTGAACCTGTTTATAGATTTTTATAGATATATTTTTCGGGCCTCAAATTAGATTTTAATATGAAAAATAGCATCAAATGTATGTCTATCTTTTGTAATAAACGTTACAAGCATTAACAATACCTGTGATATTTCATAGAATACAAAAAGAAGGTTAAATAGTGGAGCCTCAGCCATATTGTGTTGGGTTTGACACTCGTAAATATACTATAAAGGAAAGTAGTCGAGTCGTTTAAGCAATGTAATATGTACTAGAAATCTGTTCATATTCTGTATTAAATTGCATTTTTTAACATTGTAATAGTTTGTAGCTATTGTAGTGGGGGCCCAATAACTTCATGTAACGCATCGACTGGCACTATCTGTTGCTATGAAATGCTTTTTGAAATCATGTGTTAAAATTTAAAAGTCGACTCCATCAGTTGCCATTTATGTCAGTGCCGTGGTATATCAAGCGCAAAGGTTTTCAGAAAATGTTACACCTCCACCTTTCAAAAAGTGAAAAGATGAATTCATTTTGGCATTACTGTCATTACTTTGGAAGTTTTTTAATGATAGCACATGCTTAAACAAACTCGCTCGCAAAAACAAACTCATTTTTTTTTGTTCAACTTACACAAATAAACCCAGGACTTTCACATTCGCGCAAAATACTTGAATTGAAATTGAAATTGAAATAAGTTTATTGAGGTAAAATACACACAAAGGGATGAGGTAGCTCAAGCTATTCTCACCCCGTTCAGTACAACGTGTTAGTACATACATAGACACACATCACAAACAATAAACCTGTTACCAAACATTCTGAGAGATAAACATGTACATTTCCTCCTTCACAAGTAGTATGGTATCAGACGTACACACAAATACTTTTATGACCTAGTTATACTGTATAGACAATTTGCAAGAGACATGCAGATAATTCAACAAAATATTACAGTCTTGGTGCAAAATTCTTATATCTCTCAAGAATATCATCAACCTTTCCTTTGTGACACATCCAGGCTATTTGCTCAGGAACAGTCCTTATCTCAGTGTTTCTATATACATTAATCAACGGACAATCAAGAACATAATGGGCAAGGGTGTGAGACCTTAACATACCACATGCGTAAAGCTTTTGATACTGTCAACCACCATAACCTTCTTCTTAAATTACATCATTATGGAGTCAGAGGACACTCCCTACAATACCTCGAGTCCTACCTTACTGACAGGCTCCAATATGTTTCTGTGAATAATACAATTTCTCCCACCCTACCCATCAACATTGGTGTTCCTCAGGGCAGCATACTTGGCCCTCTCCTCTTTCTCATCTACATTAATGACCTTCCAAATGCCTCCCAACACCTCAAACCAATTCTATTTGCTGACGACACAACCTTCATTTACTCCAGTCCTGACCCTCTTGCTCTAAATGCCACAGTAAATACTGAGCTAAATAAAGTCCATCTTTGGCTAACTGCCAACAAACTCACCCTTAACATTGACAAAACTTTCTATATTCTGTTTGGCAATAAATCCTCTAGTCATATAAATCTCAAAATAAACAATACCCAAATTTGTAACAAATTAGATGGCAAATTCCTTGGCATTCTCATTGACCACAAGCTGAATTTCCAGGGACACATTCTAAATATATAAAAAAAAGTTTCAAAAACTGTGGGCATTCTTTCTAAGATCAGATATTATGTACCACGCCCTGCCCTGGTGACTCTCTATTACTCCCTTATCTATCCTTATCTCAACTATGGTATCTGTGCTTGGGGTTCTACTACCCAAAATCACGTACGTCCTCTAATTACCCAACACAAAGCTGCTATTAGAACAATATCCAACTCTGGCCCCAGACATCACTCGGTACCCCTACTCAAATCTCTGAATATGTTAGATATTAAGTCACTGCACATTCTCTCATGTGTATTATACATATATAAAACGCTAAAATATAATGCCAATCCTGATCTTAAAAGCTTCATAGAAGGTTGTAACAGAACCCATGAGCACCACACCAGAAATAAATACAGTTTTGATATTCCTAGAGTACGTCTTAATCAAACTAGAAATGCTCTGCAAATCAAGGGGCCCAGAATGTGGAATGACCTTCCCAACCATGTTAAAGACTGTACCTCTCTCAACCAGTTTAAGATAAAAACTAAACACTACCTAATAAATTCCCTGTAATCTACCTCACTCCTCTATTGTCAACCCATGTCTGTTATTTTCTTTTTTTTAATCAACACTGTTTGTCAACCTATTGTATTTGTTCTGCTTTTTCAGTCATGTTCCCCCTTTTTTTATCTTTATTTGTATTTGTTCTCAACACTTTTTATTCTTTATGCTCAATTAGTATTAAGTTCTAGATATTAATGTTTTTCTTGCCCGAAACGCATTGCGTAATAGTGGCTTTAGGCATTGTATGTACTAGCTCTATCTATATATCAATCCATTAATGTAACATCACTTGTATGTATATACCTTACCTGAATAAACATCTGAATCTGAATCTGAATCTGACATAGTTTACACTTCGTGTCATTATCATGAACACCTATCCCATATTCCCAGTAATATTTGTACCCAAGCCTGAGCCGCATGTACACAGTCACTCCAAGCATTTCTCCTTTTACCATAAGTGACATGGGTGTTTTGACTCACATACATGTAGTGTTGCATGGTTAGACTTCTCTCATACATTATCCCTCTCCTCTCCACTCCTGCCTGTGCCTGAATATTTCTGATTTTGCTTCTTATTTGTCTCATTGTGAATTCACATTCAATGTCAACTTGTGATTTTGATGTGGCACGTTTGGCCAAGTCATCCGCCACCTCGTTGAGCACTATTCCAACATGAGATGGAATCCACATGAATTTCACACTATGACCTTTCAGCTGTATCTCAGTTATTCTTCTCTTACAATCCTCAACTATAAACATTGTAAGAGAAGAATAACTGAGATACAGCTGAAAGGTCATAGTGTGAAATATACTTAGTCCCCCCTAAACTTAAAACAGTTGCACAATCTTACTTAAACACATTGTTAAACTCTTATACACAAACAAAAACTCAATTTTTAACTTACACAAATAAACACAGGCTTTGCACATTCACACAAAAAAAATGCTTAGTCCCCCCCTAGACTTGAACACTCACAATCTTACGGTGCTTTAATTGCCAAAGCCTTCCAAACGTGCACTGGGTCGTTAGTCATACATAGAATCAGCAGGAGCCCACCCCAGTCGCTCACGCGGGCAATAGACATGTTTTTCGCCCAACTGTATTTATTTAAAATAATACGTCAGATAGAAAGAGTTTCGCATTGCTATTATATTTACCTTATAAAGCCTCTCTATAAAAATGATATGCCACTGCATATTATGATTGTTTTATACTAAATATTGCATAAATACTTACATGATTTCATAAACAAAAAATTATTTTAATGAGCCATGTTAGGAAGGCATCATCATTACGATAAATACAAACTTTTAAACTAATTAAAAAGATATATCTCATAGAGGAAGATTTGTTCTTCAAGATATATGTTATTGTTTAAGAGTTTAATTCTGTATCAAAAGGTTGCCAATATTTTCAAAACTCTGGCCACAAATTTTTTTTAAAGGTTTTCCGAGGGAGTAAATCTTGCTTCCTCTCTTTCGTGTGTCCTCATTTGGACCGGAACCTTCGTGCAAGTCCTGACTCATTTTCCCAACGTCCAAACTATTGGACATTGCAAAATTTCACTAAATAATGCGGTATTTTAGTTGCCCCCTCTAATTATAGAGATTTTAATCTCTAAACATTTGAGTGCCAAGAACAACTCTCGTGCAGGCCCGCGTTCAGTCCCCGACGTTCAAGCTTTTTTTCTATAGTAAATGTCTCTAAAATGAGGCCGTATCTCGCCCTGACCAACTGTTTTTGGCTCAATTGTAACCCATCCAGCAGCAGTCTGCTGGATAGAAGGGCAGTGGGCCTGATAAAAATAAAAAAAAAATAAACATAAATTGTTAGACTAGCTCTTTACATATGCTAGTTGTTTAATTTATTAACTGCTACTAATGCGATGATGATGCAAGAGGAGCCAGTACACATCTATGGATCAACCAATAAAAGCAGCAGACTTCTAGATGTTACTACTGCTCGGCTTACCCCCCCCCCCCCCAGCAAGATGGGAATAGGGGGGGCTGCATTAATAAAATGAATTAAAACTAACATTCAATTATATATTCTCAAACTTATGCAAAAAACTTTACAATCACATTTGCAAACTTGCACAAATTAATTTTGGCAATTTCGTTTACCCATTATTTGTTTGTTTTTCTTGCTTGAGCCAAAAATGAATTGTTGGGTTCATTACCAGAGTCCATTTCCCACCGTGGTAACCCTTCCCACTACCCGCCCCACATGATGGGATTCATAATAAATGAACTAAACTAGCATTCATTTATATTCTCAACAAACTTATGCAAACCCCATACAATTACTTTAGCAAGCTAACACAAATTCATTGAGCAAGTTTAACTATTCGCATACTTTGCGTCATTATATAATGGAATACGAAAAAGAAATTCGCAGAATTCAGAGATAACACCATCAATAGAGTCCAAGAAATACGCATGTCCTTCATTCATAATGATGCGCTGCCAGGAATCTTAGCAAAGTAACCAAAATATTTGCTTACTGTATGTATGTGAAGGATGCACATGACTCTCCGGTTAGGCGGTTGTGGAGTGAGACCAGCAACTGCAGACTTCCCATAGTCGTAAAAGTGCTTTGCATAGAGACCGTTGCAAGCCTCTTGTTGAATCACTTAGGGTGCATATATATATGTGTGTGTGTGTGTGTGTGTGTGTGTGTGTGTGTGTGTGTGTGTGTGTGTGTGTATGTAGCAGTGACAATCGTGTAACGAGCTTTCAAGAGATTGTCACTTACATAGCTAAACAATATGTAGGGTTCAGTTTCCAAACCAATTATGCGGCTCTCGAACCCTTTTCCCCCGCTACATGCGGGAGATCCCTTTTATTTTCAGCTAAAATATGCATTATATTCAGGGGATTCGCCGTGTCATAGAACAACCAAAAGCCCAATATACTCCCCTAAACTTTCCCTATCCCATGCATGTTAAAACTGAATTTAAATGTAACTAATCATATAAGAACCAAAAGCTAAATTTCACTGTCCCTCCCCCTCCCCCACCCACTCAACCCCCACCCCACCCCAGGAATAGGCCTGATTTGTTCAAGCCAAAGCCCAATTCACCCGAGTTTTCTCTATCTCATCTAAAAATAACGTTCATTTCCAATACCCATTATCCAGCCACCACATATTCCCAATTCCCAAGACCATTTTCATAGTGTTAGTGCTGTGGCCATCTACCTAATTTCATCCCAATTAATGACAATTCCCCATTAAATATTGGCAAAAATATGCCAAATCATATCACAGCCAAAGCCCATTTCACCCAAGTTTCACCTATCCCATACAAATTTAATGTGCATTTTCAATATCCAGTTGCCCCATGTCACGCCCTATTCCCAAGACTACCAATTTAATCCAATTTCCACCTAATTTGATCCAATTTATTCTAATTTAATCCAATTCCCGCCAAATTTACCCGAGTTTACCATTTCATAGCACAACCAAAGCCCCAATTTGACCAAGTTTCACCTATCCCAATTAAATTTAATGTGCATCTTCAATATCAGGTCGCCCCCAATATCACAGCCTATTCCCAAAGACCATTTCATAGTAATAGTGCAGTGTTCATCCAGCCATTTCAATGTTCCAGATGTGTTTATATATCATCAAACCTACCAAAAAGCAGACCTAACCCAATACGGCTAAGCCCAAATTTAACCAAATTTTCCCCAATTTAAGATAATTTCCACCTAATTTGCCACAATTTTATCCAATTTCCACCAAATTTTACCATAGTTCACCTTATCATAGCACAGCCAAAGCCCCAGTTTGTCCAAGTTTCACCCATTCCATATAACTTTTATGTGTATTTCCAGTATCCAATATCCAGTGGTCGATGTCATACTCCATTCCCAGAGACCATTTCATAGTGATAGTGTAGGGTCCGCCAGCCCGCCAGCTGCGAAAATCGCATTGTTTCTGGCCGCTAGCGGCCAAAAATCGGGCGATTTTTGCCGCTAACGGCCGAAAACCGCGCTATTTTGCGCAAAAACCATGCGATTTTCGCAGCTGGCGGGCAAAAATCGCGATATTCGCCGCTACCGGCCAAAAATAGCGCGATTTTCGCCGCTACCGGCCAAAAACCGCGCGATTTTCGCCGCTAGCGGCCAAAAACCATGCGATTTTCGCAGCTGGCGGGCAAAAATCGCGCGAATTTCGCCGCTACCTGCCAAAAACCGCGAGATTTTCGCCGCTAGCGGCCAAAAACCATGCGATTTTCGAAGCTGGCGGGCAAAAATCGCGTGATTTTCGCCGCTACCGGCCAAAAACCGCGTGATTTTCGCCGCTAGCGGCCAAAAACCGTGCGATTTTCACAGCTGGCGGGCAAAAATAGCGCGATTTTTGCCGCTACCAGCCAAAAACCGCGCGATTTTCGCCGCTAGTGGCCAAAAACCATGCGATTTTCGCAGCTGGAGGGCAAAAATCGCGATTTTCGCCGCTACCGGCCAAAAATAGCGCGATTTTCGCCGCTAGCGTCCAAAAACCGTGCGATTTTTGCCGCTAGCGGCCAAAAATCGGGCGATTTTTGCCGCTAACGGCCGAAAACCGCGCTATTTTCGACGCTAGCGGCCAGAAACCATGCGATTTTTGAAGCTGGCTGGCAAAAATCGCGCGAATTTCGCCGCTACCTGCCAAAAATCGACCGATTTTCGCCGCTAGCGGCCAAAAAAGGGGCTATTTTCGCCGCTAGCGGCCAAAAATGGGGCGATTTTCGCCGCTAGCGGCCAAAAATCGTGCAAATTTCGCCGCTAGCGGCCAAAAATCGTGCGAATTTCGCCGCTAGCGGCCAAAAATCGCGCGATTTTCGCCGCTAGCGGCCAGAAACTATGCAATTTTTGCAGCTGGCGGGCAAAAATAGCGCGATTTTCGCCGCTACCTGCCAAAAACCGCGCGAATTTCGCCGCTAGCGGCCAAAAATCGCGCGATTTTCGCCGCTAGCGGCCAAAAACCATGCGATTCTCGCAGCTGGCGGGCAAAAATCGCGATTTTCGCCGCTACCGGCCAAAAATAGCGCAATTTTCGCCGCTAGCGGCCAAAAACAGTGCGATTTTCGCTGCTAGCGGCCAAAAATCGGGCGATTTTTGCCGCTAACGGCCGAAAACCGTGCTATTTTCGACGCTAGCGGCCAGAAACCATACGATTTTTGCAGCTGGCGGGAAAAAATTGCGCGAATTTCACCGCTACCTGCCAAAAATCGCGCGATTTTCGGCGCTAGCGGCCAAAAAAGGGGCTATTTTCGCCGCTAGCGGCCAAAAATGGGGCGATTTTCGCCGTTAGCGGTCAAAAATCGTGCAAATTTTGCCGCTAGCGGCCAAAAATCGTGCGAATTTCGCCGCTAGCGGCCAAAAATCGCGCGATTTTCGCCGCTAGCGGCCAGAAACTATGCGATTTTTGCAGCTGGCGGGCAAAAATAGCGCGATTTTCGCCGCTACCTGCCAAAAACCGCGCGATTTTCGCCGCTAGCGGCCAAAAACCATGCGATTCTCGCAGCTGGAGGGCAAAAATCGCGTGATTTTCGCCGCTATCGACCAAAAACCGCGTGATTTTCGCCGCTAGCGGCCAAAGCCGTGCGATTTTCACAGCTAGCGGGCAAAAATCGCCCGATTTAAGCCACTACCGGCCAAAAATCGTTCAAATTTCGCTGCTAGCGGCCAAAAATCGTGCGAATTTCGCCGCTAGCGGCCAAAAATCGCGCGATTTTCGCCGCTACCGGCCAGAAACTATGTGATTTTTGCAGCTGGCGGGCAAAAATAGCGCGATTTTCGCCGCTACCGGCCAAAAACCATGCGATTTTCGCCGCTACCGGCCAAAAACCGCGTGATTTTCGACGCTAGCGGCCAGAAACCATGCGATTTTTGCAGCTGGCGGGCAAAAATCGCGCCAATTTCGCCGCTACCTGCCAAAAATCGCGCGATTTTCGCCGCTAGCGGCCAAAAAAGGGGCGATTTTCGCCGCTTGCGGCCAAAAATGGGGCGATTTTCGCCGTTAGCGGCCAAAAATCGTGCAAATTTCGCCGCTAGAGGCCAAAAATCGTGCGAATTTCGCCGCTAGCGGCCAAAAATCGCGCCATTTTCGCCGCTAGCGGCCAGTAACTATGCGATTTTTGCGGCTGGCGAGCAAAAATAGCGCGATTTTCGCCGCTACCAGCCAAAAACCGCGCGATTTTCGCCGCTAGCGGCCAAAAACCATGCGATTTTCGCAGCTGGCGGGCAAAAATCGCGATTTTCGCCGCTACCGGCCAAAAATAGCGCGATTTTCGCCGCTAACGGCCAAAAACCGTGCGATTTTTGCCGCTAGCAGCCAAAAATCAGGCGATTTTCGCCGCTAGCAGCCAAAAATCGTGCGAATTTCGCCGCTAGCGACCAAAAATCGCGCGATTTTCGCCGCTAGCGGCCAGTTTCTTGCCCGAAACGCTTTGCGTAATAGTGGCTTTAGGCATTGTATGTACTAGCTCTATTCATAAATCCAACAAACTTTGTAAAATCTCTTTATGTATGTACCTTTACCTAAATAAAAATTATTATTATTATATTATTATTATAGTAACTATGCGATTTTTGCAGCTGGCGGGCAAAAATTGCGCGACTTTCACAGCTAGCGGCCAAAAACCGCGCAACTTTCACAGCTGACGGGCAAAAATCGCGCGAATTTCGCCGCTACCTGCCAAAAATCGACCAATTTTCGCCGCTAGCGGCCAAAAATTGGGCGATTTTCGCCGCTAGCGGTCAAAAATCGTGCAAATTTCGCCGCTAGCGGCCAAAAATCGTGCGAATTTCGCCGCTAGCGGCCAAAAACCATGCAATTTTCGCCGTTAGCGGCCAAAAATCGCGCGATTTTCGCCGCTAGCGGCCAGAAACTATGCGATTTTTGCAGCGGGCGGGCAAAAATAGCGCTATTTTCGCCGCTACCGGCCAAAAACCGCGCGATTTTCGCCGCTAGCGGCCAAAAACCATGCGATTTTCGCAGCTGGCGGGCAAAAATAGCGATTTTCGCCGCTACCGGCCAAAAATAGCGCGATTTTCGCCGCTAGCGGCCAAAGCCGTGCGATTTTCGCCGCTAGCGGCCTAACGGCAGAAAACCGCGCTATTTTCGACGCTAGCGGCCAGAAACCATCCGATTTTTGCAGCTGGCCAGCAAAAATCGCGCGAATTTCGCCGCTACCTGCCAAAAATCGACCGATTTTCGCCGCTAGCGGCCAAAAAAGGTGCTATTTTCGCCGCTAGCGGCCAAAAATGGGGCGATTTTCGCCGTTAGCTCCCAAAAATCGGGCGATTTTTGCCGCTAACGGCCGAAAACCGCGCTATTTTCGACGCTAGCGGCCAGAAACCATGCAATTTTTGCAGCTGGCGGGCAAAAATCGCGCGAATTTCGCAGCTACCTGTCAAAATCCGCACGATTTTCGCAGCTACCGGCCAAAATCCATGCAATTTTCGCAGCTGGCGGGCAAAAATAGCGCGATTTTTGCCGCAACCGGCCAAAAACCGCGCGATTTTCGCCGCTACCGGCCAAAAATAGCGCGATTTTCGCCGCTACCGGCCAAAAACCGCGCGATTTTCGCCGCTAGCGGCCAAAAACCATGCGATTTTCGCAGCTGGCGGGCAAAAATCGCGCGAATTTCGCCGCTACCTGCCAAAAACCGCGAGATTTTCGCCGCTAGCGGCCAAAAACCATGCGATTTTCGAAGCTGGCGGGCAAAAATCGCGTGATTTTCGCCGCTACCGGCCAAAAACCGCGTGATTTTCGCCGCTAGCGGCCAAAAACCGTGCGATTTTCACAGCTGGCGGGCAAAAATAGCGCGATTTTTGCCGCTACCAGCCAAAAACCGCGCGATTTTCGCCGCTAGTGGCCAAAAACCATGCGATTTTCGCAGCTGGAGGGCAAAAATCGCGATTTTCGCCGCTACCGGCCAAAAATAGCGCGATTTTCGCCGCTAGCGTCCAAAAACCGTGCGATTTTTGCCGCTAGCGGCCAAAAATCGGGCGATTTTTGCCGCTAACGGCCGAAAACCGCGCTATTTTCGACGCTAGCGGCCAGAAACCATGCGATTTTTGAAGCTGGCTGGCAAAAATCGCGCGAATTTCGCCGCTACCTGCCAAAAATCGACCGATTTTCGCCGCTAGCGGCCAAAAAAGGGGCTATTTTCGCCGCTAGCGGCCAAAAATGGGGCTATTTTCGCCGCTAGCGGCCAAAAATCGTGCAAATTTCGCCGCTAGCGGCCAAAAATCGTGCGAATTTCGCCGCTAGCGGCCAAAAATCGCGCGATTTTCGCCGCTAGCGGCCAGAAACTATGCAATTTTTGCAGCTGGCGGGCAAAAATAGCGCGATTTTCGCCGCTACCTGCCAAAAACCGCGCGAATTTCGCCGCTAGCGGCCAAAAATCGCGCGATTTTCGCCGCTAGCGGCCAAAAACCATGCGATTCTCGCAGCTGGCGGGCAAAAATCGCGATTTTCGCCGCTACCGGCCAAAAATAGCGCAATTTTCGCCGCTAGCGGCCAAAAACAGTGCGATTTTCGCTGCTAGCGGCCAAAAATCGGGCGATTTTTGCCGCTAACGGCCGAAAACCGTGCTATTTTCGACGCTAGCGGCCAGAAACCATACGATTTTTGCAGCTGGCGGGAAAAAATTGCGCGAATTTCACCGCTACCTGCCAAAAATCGCGCGATTTTCGGCGCTAGCGGCCAAAAAAGGGGCTATTTTCGCCGCTAGCGGCCAAAAATGGGGCGATTTTCGCCGTTAGCGGTCAAAAATCGTGCAAATTTTGCCGCTAGCGGCCAAAAATCGTGCGAATTTCGCCGCTAGCGGCCAAAAATCGCGCGATTTTCGCCGCTAGCGGCCAGAAACTATGCGATTTTTGCAGCTGGCGGGCAAAAATAGCGCGATTTTCGCCGCTACCTGCCAAAAACCGCGCGATTTTCGCCGCTAGCGGCCAAAAACCATGCGATTCTCGCAGCTGGAGGGCAAAAATCGCGTGATTTTCGCCGCTATCGACCAAAAACCGCGTGATTTTCGCCGCTAGCGGCCAAAGCCGTGCGATTTTCACAGCTAGCGGGCAAAAATCGCCCGATTTAAGCCACTACCGGCCAAAAATCGTTCAAATTTCGCTGCTAGCGGCCAAAAATCGTGCGAATTTCGCCGCTAGCGGCCAAAAATCGCGCGATTTTCGCCGCTACCGGCCAGAAACTATGTGATTTTTGCAGCTGGCGGGCAAAAATAGCGCGATTTTCGCCGCTACCGGCCAAAAACCATGCGATTTTCGCCGCTACCGGCCAAAAACCGCGTGATTTTCGACGCTAGCGGCCAGAAACCATGCGATTTTTGCAGCTGGCGGGCAAAAATCGTGCCAATTTCGCCGCTACCTGCCAAAAATCGCGCGATTTTCGCCGCTAGCGGCCAAAAAAGGGGCGATTTTCGCCGCTTGCGGCCAAAAATGGGGCGATTTTCGCCGTTAGCGGCCAAAAATCGTGCAAATTTCGCCGCTAGAGGCCAAAAATCGTGCGAATTTCGCCGCTAGCGGCCAAAAATCGCGCCATTTTCGCCGCTAGCGGCCAGTAACTATGCGATTTTTGCGGCTGGCGAGCAAAAATAGCGCGATTTTCGCCGCTACCAGCCAAAAACCGCGCGATTTTCGCCGCTAGCGGCCAAAAACCATGCGATTTTCGCAGCTGGCGGGCAAAAATCGCGATTTTCGCCGCTACCGGCCAAAAATAGCGCGATTTTCGCCGCTAACGGCCAAAAACCGTGCGATTTTTGCCGCTAGCAGCCAAAAATCAGGCGATTTTCGCCGCTAGCAGCCAAAAATCGTGCGAATTTCGCCGCTAGCGACCAAAAATCGCGCGATTTTCGCCGCTAGCGGCCAGTTTCTTGCCCGAAACGCTTTGCGTAATAGTGGCTTTAGGCATTGTATGTACTAGCTCTATTCATAAATCCAACAAACTTTGTAAAATCTCTTTATGTATGTACCTTTACCTAAATAAAAATTATTATTATTATATTATTATTATAGTAACTATGCGATTTTTGCAGCTGGCGGGCAAAAATTGCGCGACTTTCACAGCTAGCGGCCAAAAACCGCGCAACTTTCACAGCTGACGGGCAAAAATCGCGCGAATTTCGCCGCTACCTGCCAAAAATCGACCAATTTTCGCCGCTAGCGGCCAAAAATTGGGCGATTTTCGCCGCTAGCGGTCAAAAATCGTGCAAATTTCGCCGCTAGCGGCCAAAAATCGTGCGAATTTCGCCGCTAGCGGCCAAAAACCATGCAATTTTCGCCGTTAGCGGCCAAAAATCGCGCGATTTTCGCCGCTAGCGGCCAGAAACTATGCGATTTTTGCAGCGGGCGGGCAAAAATAGCGCTATTTTCGCCGCTACCGGCCAAAAACCGCGCGATTTTCGCCGCTAGCGGCCAAAAACCATGCGATTTTCGCAGCTGGCGGGCAAAAATAGCGATTTTCGCCGCTACCGGCCAAAAATAGCGCGATTTTCGCCGCTAGCGGCCAAAGCCGTGCGATTTTCGCCGCTAGCGGCCTAACGGCAGAAAACCGCGCTATTTTCGACGCTAGCGGCCAGAAACCATCCGATTTTTGCAGCTGGCCAGCAAAAATCGCGCGAATTTCGCCGCTACCTGCCAAAAATCGACCGATTTTCGCCGCTAGCGGCCAAAAAAGGTGCTATTTTCGCCGCTAGCGGCCAAAAATGGGGCGATTTTCGCCGTTAGCTCCCAAAAATCGGGCGATTTTTGCCGCTAACGGCCGAAAACCGCGCTATTTTCGACGCTAGCGGCCAGAAACCATGCAATTTTTGCAGCTGGCGGGCAAAAATCGCGCGAATTTCGCAGCTACCTGTCAAAATCCGCACGATTTTCGCAGCTACCGGCCAAAATCCATGCAATTTTCGCAGCTGGCGGGCAAAAATAGCGCGATTTTTGCCGCAACCGGCCAAAAACCGCGCGATTTTCGCCGCTACCGGCCAAAAATAGCGCGATTTTCGCCGCTAGCGGCCAAAAACCGTGCGATTTTCGCCGCTAGCAGCCAAAAATCAGGCAATTTTTGCCGCTAACGGCAGAAAACAGCGCTATTTTCGACGCTAGCGGCCAGAAACCATGCGATTTTTGCAGCTGGCGGGCAAAAATCGCGCGAATTTCGCCACTACCTGCAAAAAATCGACCAATTTTCCCCGCTAGCGGCCAAAAAGGGGCTATTTTCGCCGCTAGCGGCCAAAAATGGGGCGATTTTCGCCGCTAGCGGCCAAAAATCGGGCGATTTTTGCCGGTAACGGCCGAAAACCGCGCTATTTTCGACGCTAGCGGCCAGAAACCATGCGATTTTTGCAGCTGGCGGGCAAAAATCGCGGGAATTTCGCCGCTGCAGGCCAAAAACCGCGCGATTTTCGTCGCTAGCGGCCAAAAACCATGCAATTTTCGCAGCTGGCGGGCAAAAATCGCGATTTTCGCCGCTACCGGCCAAAAATAGCGCGATTTTCGCCGCTAGCGGCCAAAAACCATGCGATTTTCGCCGCTAGCGGCCAAAAATCGGGCGATTTTTGCCGCTAACTGCCGAAAACCGCGTTTTTTTTCGCAAAAACTATGCGATTTTCGCAGCTGGCTGGCAAAAATCGCGATTTTCGCCGCTAGCGGCCAAAAACCATGCGATTTTCGCAGCTGGCTGGCAAAAATCGCGATTTTCGCCGCTACCGGCCAAAAATAGCGCAAATTTCGCCGCTAGCGGCCAAAAATCGGGCGATTTTGGCCGCTAACGGCCGAAAACCGCTCTATTTTCGACGCTAGCGGCCAGAAACCATACGATTTTTGCCGCTGGCGGGCAAAAATCGCGCGAATTTCGCCGCTACCGGCCATAAACCGCGCGATTTTCGCCGCTAGCGGCCCAAAACCATGCGATTTTCGCAGCTGGCGGGCAAAAATCGCGATTTTCGCCGCTACCTGCAAAAAATAGCGCAAATTTCGCCGCTAGCGGCCAAAAATCGTGCGAATTTTGCCGCTAGCGGCCAAAAACCATGCAATTTTCGCCGCTAGCGGCCAAAAATCGCGCGATTTTGGACGCTAGCGGCCAGAAACTATGCGATTTTTGCAGCTGGCGGGCAAAAATAGCGCTATTTTCGCCGCTACCGGCCAAAAACAGCGCGATTTTCGCCGCTAGCGGCCAAAAACCATGCGATTTTCGCAGCTGGCGGGCAGAAATCGCGATTTTCGCCGCTACAGGCCAAAAATAGCGCGATTTTCGCCGCTAGCGGCCAAAGCCGTGCGATTTTCGCCGCTAGCGGCCTAACGGCAGTAAACCGCGCTATTTTCGACGCTAGCGGCCAGAAACCATGGGATTTTTGCAGCTGGCCAGCAAAAATCGCGCGAATTTCGCCGCTACCTGCCAAAAATCGACCGATTTTCGCCGCTAGCGGCCAAAAAAGGGGCTATTTTCGCCGCTAGCGGCCAAAAATGGGGCGATTTTCGCCGCTAGCGGCCAAAAATCGTGCAAATTTCGCCGCTAGCGGCCAAAAATCGTGCGAATTTCGCTGCTAGCGGTCAAAAATTGCGCGATTTTCGCCGCTAATAGCCAGAAACTATGCAATTTTTGCAGCTGGCGGGCAAAAATAGCGCGATTTTCGCCGCTACCGGCCAAAAACCACGCAATTTTTGCCGCTAGCGGCCAAAAACCATGTGATTTTCGCAGCTGGTTTGGCAAAAATAGCAATTTTCGCCGCTACCGGCCAAAAACCGCGCGATTTTCGCCGCTAGCGGCCAAAAACCATGCGATTCTCGCAGCTGGCGGGCAAAAATCACGATTTTCGCCGCTACCGGCCAAAAATAGCGCAATTTTCGCCGCTAGCGGCCAAAAACAGTGCGATTTTCGACGCTAGCGGCCAAAAATCGGGCGATTTTTGCCGCTAACGGCCGAAAACCGTGCTATTTTCGACGCTAGCGGCCAGAAACCATACGATTTTTGCAGCTGGCGGGAAAAAATCGCGCGAATTTCGCCGCTACCGGCCATAAACCGCGCGATTTTCGCCGCTAGCGGTCAAAAACCATGCGATTTTCGCAGCTGGCGGGCAAAAATCGCGATTTTCGCCACTACCGGCAAAAAATAGCGCAAATTTCGCCGCTAGCGGCCAAAAATAGCGCAATTTTCGCCGCTAGCGGCCAAAAACCGTGCGATTTTCGCCGCTAGCGGCCAAAAATCGGATGATTTTTGCCGCTAACTGCCGAAAACCGCGTTTTTTTCGCAAAAACTATGCGATTTTCGCAGCTGGCTGGCAAAAATCGCGATTTTCGCCGCTACCGGCCAAAAATAGCGCGATTTTCGCCGCTAGAGGCCAACAACCGTGCGATTTTCGCCGCTAGCGGCCAAAAATCGGGCGATTTTGGCCGCTAACGGCCGAAAACCGCTCTATTTTCGCCGCTACCGGCCATAAACCGCGCGATTTTCGTCGCTAGCGGCCAAAAACCATGCGATTTTCGCAGCTGGCGGGCAAAAATCGCGATTTTCGCCGCTACCGGCAAAAAATAGCGCAAATTTCGCCGCTAGCGGCCAAAAATCGTGAGAATTTCGCCGCTAGCGGCCAAAAACCATGCAATTTTCGCCGCTAGCGGCCAAAAATCGCGCGATTTTCGCCGCTAGCGGCCAGAAACCATGCGATTTTTGCAGCTGGCGGGCAAAAATCGCGCGAATTTCGCCACTACCTGCAAAAAATCGACCAATTTTCGCCGCTAGCGGCCAAAAAGGGGTTATTTTCGCCGCTAGTGGCCAAAAATGGGGCGATTTTCGCCGCTACCGGCCAAAAATAGCGCGATTTTCGCCGCTAGCGGCCAAAAACCGTGCGATTTTCGCCGCTAGCGGCCAAAAATCGGGCGATTTTTGCCGGTAATGGCCGAAAACCGCGCTATTTTCGACGCTAGCGGCCAGAAACCATGCGATTTTTACAGCTGGCGGGTAAAAAATCGCGCGAATTTCGCCGCTGCAGGCCAAAAACCGCGCGATTTTCGTCGCTAGCGGCCAAAAACCATGCGATTTTCGCAGCTGGCGGGCAAAAATCGCGATTTTCGCCGCTACCGGCCAAAAATAGCGCGATTTTCGCCGCTAGCGGCCAAAAACCGTGCGATTTTCGCCGCTAGCGGCCAAAAATCGGGCGATTTTTGCCGCTAACTGCCGAAAACCGCGTTTTTTTTCGCAAAAACTATGCGATTTTCGCAGCTGGCTGGCAAAAATCGCGATTTTCGCCGCTACCGGGGAAAAATAGCGCGAATTTTGCCGCTAGCGGCCAAAAACCATGCAATTTTCGCCGCTAGCGGGCAAAAATCGCGCGATTTTCGACGCTAGCGGCCAGAAACTATGCGATTTTTGCAGCTGGCGGGCAAAAATAGCGCTATTTTCGCCGCTACCGGCCAAAAACAGCGCGATTTTCGCCGCTAGCGGCCAAAAACCATGCGATTTTCGCAGCTGGCGGGCAAAAATCGCGATTTTCGCCGCTACAGACCAAAAATAGCGCGATTTTCGCCGCTAGCGGCCAAAGCCGTGCGATTTTCGCCGCTAGCGGCCTAACGGCAGTAAACCGCGCTATTTTCGACGCTAGCGGCCAGAAACCATGGGATTTTTGCAGCTGGCCAGCAAAAATCGCGCGAATTTCGCCGCTACCTGCCAAAAATCGACCGATTTTCGCCGCTAGCGGCCAAAAAAGGGGCTATTTTCGCCGCTAGCGGCCAAAAATGGGGCGATTTTCGCCGCTAGCGGCCAAAAATCGTGCAAATTTCGCCGCTAGCGGCCAAAAATCGTGCGAATTTCGCTGCTAGCGGTCAAAAATTGCGCGATTTTCGCCGCTAATAGCCAGAAACTATGGAATTTTTGCAGCTGGCGGGCAAAAATAGCGCGATTTTCGCCGCTACCGGCCAAAAACCACGCAATTTTTGCCGCTAGCGGCCAAAAACCATGTGATTTTCGCAGCTGGTTTGGCAAAAATAGCAATTTTCGCCGCTACCGGCCAAAAACCGCGCGATTTTCGCCGCTAGCGGCCAAAAACCATGCGATTCTCGCAGCTGGCGGGCAAAAATCACGATTTTCGCCGCTACCGGCCAAAAATAGCGCAATTTTCGCCGCTAGCGGCCAAAAACAGTGCGATTTTCGACGCTAGCGGCCAAAAATCGGGCGATTTTTGCCGCTAACGGCCGAAAACCGTGCTATTTTCGACGCTAGCGGCCAGAAACCATACGATTTTTGCAGCTGGCGGGAAAAAATCGCGCGAATTTCGCCGCTACCGGCCATAAACCGCGCGATTTTCGCCGCTAGCGGTCAAAAACCATGCGATTTTCGCAGCTGGCGGGCAAAAATCGCGATTTTCGCCGCTACCGGCAAAAAATAGCGCAAATATCGCCGCTAGCGGCCAAAAATAGCGCAATTTTCGCCGCTAGCGGCCAAAAATCGTGCGATTTTCGCCGCTAGCGGCCAAAAACCGTGCGATTTTCGCCGCTAGCGGCCAAAAATCGGATGATTTTTGCCGCTAACTATCGAAAACCGCGTTTTTTTTCGCAAAAACTATGCGATTTTCGCAGCTGGCTGGCAAAAATCGCGATTTTCGCCGCTACCGGCCAAAAATAGCGCGATTTTCGCCGCTAGAGGCCAACAACCGTGCGATTTTCGCCGCTAGCGGCCAAAAATCGGGCGATTTTGGCCGCTAACGGCCGAAAACCGCTCTATTTTCGCCGCTACCGGCCATAAACCACGCGATTTTCGTCGCTAGCGGCCAAAAACCATGCGATTTTCGCAGCTGGCGGGCAAAAATCGCGATTTTCGCCGCTACCGGCAAAAAATAGCGCAAATTTCGCCGCTAGCGGCCAAAAATCGTGAGAATTTCGCCGCTAGCGGCCAAAAACCATGCAATTTTCGCCGCTAGCGGCCAAAAATCGCGCGATTTTCGCCGCTAGCGGCCAGAAACTATGCGATTTTTGCAGCTGGCGGGCAAAAATAGCGCTATTTTCGCCGCTACCGGCCAAAAACCGCGCGATTTTCGCCGCTAGCGGCCAAAAACCATGCGATTTTCGCAGCTGGCGGGCAAAAATCGCGATTTTCGCCGCTACAGGCCAAAAATAGCGCGATTTTCGCCGCTAGCGGCCAAAACCGTGCGATTTTCGCCCCTAGCAGCCAAAAATCAGGCAATTTTTGCCGCTAACGGCAGAAAACCGCGCTATTTTCGACGCTAGCGGCCAGAAACCATGCGATTTTTGCAGCTGGCGGGCAAAAATCGCGCGAATTTCGCCACTACCTGCAAAAAATCGACCAATTTTCGCCGCTAGCGGCCAAAAAGGGGTTATTTTGGCCGCTAGTGGCCAAAAATGGGGCGATTTTCGCCGCTACCGGCCAAAAATAGCACGATTTTCGCCGCTAGCGGCCAAAAACCGTGCGATTTTCGCCGCTAGCGGCCAAAAATCGGGCGATTTTTGCCGGTAACGGCCGAAAACCGCGCTATTTTCGACGCTAGCGGCCAGAAACCATGCGATTTTTACAGCTGGCGGGTAAAAAATCGCGCGAATTTCGCCGCTGCAGGCCAAAAACCGCGCGATTTTCGTCGCTAGCGGCTAAAAACCATGCGATTTTCGCAGCTGGCGGGCAAAAATCGCGATTTTCGCCGCTACCGGCCAAAAATAGCGCGATTTTCGCCGCTAGCGGCCAAAAACCGTGCGATTTTCGCCGCTAGCGGCCAAAAATCGGGCGATTTTTGCCGCTAACTGCCGAAAACCGCTCTATTTTCGCCGCTACCGGCCATAAACCACGCGATTTTCGTCGCTAGCGGCCAAAAACCATGCGATTTTCGCAGCTGGCGGGCAAAAATCGCGATTTTCGCCGCTACCGGCAAAAAATAGCGCAAATTTCGCCGCTAGCGGCCAAAAATCGTGAGAATTTCGCCGCTAGCGGCCAAAAACCATGCAATTTTCGCCGCTAGCGGCCAAAAATCGCGCGATTTTCGCCGCTAGCGGCCAAAAACCGTGCGATTTTCGCCGCTAGCGGCCAAAAATCGGGCGATTTTTGCCGCTAACTGCCGAAAACCGCGTTTTTTTTCGCAAAAACTATGCGATTTTCGCAGCTGGCTGGCAAAAATCGCGATTTTCGCCGCTACCGGGGAAAAATAGCGCGAATTTTGCCGCTAGTGGCCAAAAACCATGCAATTTTCGCCGCTAGCGGGCAAAAATCGCGCGATTTTCGACGCTAGCGGCCAGAAACTATGCGATTTTTGCAGCTGGCGGGCAAAAATAGCGCTATTTTCGCCGCTACCGGCCAAAAACAGCGCGATTTTCGCCGCTAGCGGCCAAAAACCATGCGATTTTCGCAGCTGGCGGGCAAAAATCGCGATTTTCGCCGCTACAGACCAAAAATAGCGCGATTTTCGCCGCTAGCGGCCAAAGCCGTGCGATTTTCGCCGCTAGCGGCCTAACGGCCGAAAACCGCGCTATTTTCGACGCTAGCGGCCAGAAACCATGCGATTTTTGAAGCTGGCTGGCAAAAATCGCGCGAATTTCGCCGCTACCTGCCAAAAATCGACCGATTTTCGCCGCTAGCGGCCAAAAAAGGGGCTATTTTCGCCGCTAGCGGCCAAAAATGGGGCGATTTTCGCCGCTAGCGGCCAAAAATCGTGCAAATTTCGCCGCTAGCGGCCAAAAATCGTGCGAATTTCGCCGCTAGCGGCCAAAAATCGCGCGATTTTCGCCGCTAGCGGCCAGAAACTATGCAATTTTTGCAGCTGGCGGGCAAAAATAGCGCGATTTTCGCCGCTACCTGCCAAAAACCGCGCGAATTTCGCCGCTAGCGGCCAAAAATCGCGCGATTTTCGCCGCTAGCGGCCAAAAACCATGCGATTCTCGCAGCTGGCGGGCAAAAATCGCGATTTTCGCCGCTACCGGCCAAAAATAGCGCAATTTTCGCCGCTAGCGGCCAAAAACAGTGCGATTTTCGCTGCTAGCGGCCAAAAATCGGGCGATTTTTGCCGCTAACGGCCGAAAACCGTGCTATTTTCGACGCTAGCGGCCAGAAACCATACGATTTTTGCAGCTGGCGGGAAAAAATTGCGCGAATTTCACCGCTACCTGCCAAAAATCGCGCGATTTTCGGCGCTAGCGGCCAAAAAAGGGGCTATTTTCGCCGCTAGCGGCCAAAAATGGGGCGATTTTCGCCGTTAGCGGTCAAAAATCGTGCAAATTTTGCCGCTAGCGGCCAAAAATCGTGCGAATTTCGCCGCTAGCGGCCAAAAATCGCGCGATTTTCGCCGCTAGCGGCCAGAAACTATGCGATTTTTGCAGCTGGCGGGCAAAAATAGCGCGATTTTCGCCGCTACCTGCCAAAAACCGCGCGATTTTCGCCGCTAGCGGCCAAAAACCATGCGATTCTCGCAGCTGGAGGGCAAAAATCGCGTGATTTTCGCCGCTATCGACCAAAAACCGCGTGATTTTCGCCGCTAGCGGCCAAAGCCGTGCGATTTTCACAGCTAGCGGGCAAAAATCGCCCGATTTAAGCCACTACCGGCCAAAAATCGTTCAAATTTCGCTGCTAGCGGCCAAAAATCGTGCGAATTTCGCCGCTAGCGGCCAAAAATCGCGCGATTTTCGCCGCTACCGGCCAGAAACTATGTGATTTTTGCAGCTGGCGGGCAAAAATAGCGCGATTTTCGCCGCTACCGGCCAAAAACCATGCGATTTTCGCCGCTACCGGCCAAAAACCGCGTGATTTTCGACGCTAGCGGCCAGAAACCATGCGATTTTTGCAGCTGGCGGGCAAAAATCGCGCCAATTTCGCCGCTACCTGCCAAAAATCGCGCGATTTTCGCCGCTAGCGGCCAAAAAAGGGGCGATTTTCGCCGCTTGCGGCCAAAAATGGGGCGATTTTCGCCGTTAGCGGCCAAAAATCGTGCAAATTTCGCCGCTAGAGGCCAAAAATCGTGCGAATTTCGCCGCTAGCGGCCAAAAATCGCGCCATTTTCGCCGCTAGCGGCCAGTAACTATGCGATTTTTGCGGCTGGCGAGCAAAAATAGCGCGATTTTCGCCGCTACCAGCCAAAAACCGCGCGATTTTCGCCGCTAGCGGCCAAAAACCATGCGATTTTCGCAGCTGGCGGGCAAAAATCGCGATTTTCGCCGCTACCGGCCAAAAATAGCGCGATTTTCGCCGCTAACGGCCAAAAACCGTGCGATTTTTGCCGCTAGCAGCCAAAAATCAGGCGATTTTCGCCGCTAGCAGCCAAAAATCGTGCGAATTTCGCCGCTAGCGACCAAAAATCGCGCGATTTTCGCCGCTAGCGGCCAGTTTCTTGCCCGAAACGCTTTGCGTAATAGTGGCTTTAGGCATTGTATGTACTAGCTCTATTCATAAATCCAACAAACTTTGTAAAATCTCTTTATGTATGTACCTTTACCTAAATAAAAATTATTATTATTATATTATTATTATAGTAACTATGCGATTTTTGCAGCTGGCGGGCAAAAATTGCGCGACTTTCACAGCTAGCGGCCAAAAACCGCGCAACTTTCACAGCTGACGGGCAAAAATCGCGCGAATTTCGCCGCTACCTGCCAAAAATCGACCAATTTTCGCCGCTAGCGGCCAAAAATTGGGCGATTTTCGCCGCTAGCGGTCAAAAATCGTGCAAATTTCGCCGCTAGCGGCCAAAAATCGTGCGAATTTCGCCGCTAGCGGCCAAAAACCATGCAATTTTCGCCGTTAGCGGCCAAAAATCGCGCGATTTTCGCCGCTAGCGGCCAGAAACTATGCGATTTTTGCAGCGGGCGGGCAAAAATAGCGCTATTTTCGCCGCTACCGGCCAAAAACCGCGCGATTTTCGCCGCTAGCGGCCAAAAACCATGCGATTTTCGCAGCTGGCGGGCAAAAATAGCGATTTTCGCCGCTACCGGCCAAAAATAGCGCGATTTTCGCCGCTAGCGGCCAAAGCCGTGCGATTTTCGCCGCTAGCGGCCTAACGGCAGAAAACCGCGCTATTTTCGACGCTAGCGGCCAGAAACCATGCAATTTTTGCAGCTGGCGGGCAAAAATCGCGCGAATTTCGCAGCTACCTGTCAAAATCCGCACGATTTTCGCAGCTACCGGCCAAAATCCATGCAATTTTCGCAGCTGGCGGGCAAAAATAGCGCGATTTTTGCCGCAACCGGCCAAAAACCGCGCGATTTTCGCCGCTACCGGCCAAAAATAGCGCGATTTTCGCCGCTACCGGCCAAAAACCGCGCGATTTTCGCCGCTAGCGGCCAAAAACCATGCGATTTTCGCAGCTGGCGGGCAAAAATCGCGCGAATTTCGCCGCTACCTGCCAAAAACCGCGAGATTTTCGCCGCTAGCGGCCAAAAACCATGCGATTTTCGAAGCTGGCGGGCAAAAATCGCGTGATTTTCGCCGCTACCGGCCAAAAACCGCGTGATTTTCGCCGCTAGCGGCCAAAAACCGTGCGATTTTCACAGCTGGCGGGCAAAAATAGCGCGATTTTTGCCGCTACCAGCCAAAAACCGCGCGATTTTCGCCGCTAGTGGCCAAAAACCATGCGATTTTCGCAGCTGGAGGGCAAAAATCGCGATTTTCGCCGCTACCGGCCAAAAATAGCGCGATTTTCGCCGCTAGCGTCCAAAAACCGTGCGATTTTTGCCGCTAGCGGCCAAAAATCGGGCGATTTTTGCCGCTAACGGCCGAAAACCGCGCTATTTTCGACGCTAGCGGCCAGAAACCATGCGATTTTTGAAGCTGGCTGGCAAAAATCGCGCGAATTTCGCCGCTACCTGCCAAAAATCGACCGATTTTCGCCGCTAGCGGCCAAAAAAGGGGCTATTTTCGCCGCTAGCGGCCAAAAATGGGGCGATTTTCGCCGCTAGCGGCCAAAAATCGTGCAAATTTCGCCGCTAGCGGCCAAAAATCGTGCGAATTTCGCCGCTAGCGGCCAAAAATCGCGCGATTTTCGCCGCTAGCGGCCAGAAACTATGCAATTTTTGCAGCTGGCGGGCAAAAATAGCGCGATTTTCGCCGCTACCTGCCAAAAACCGCGCGAATTTCGCCGCTAGCGGCCAAAAATCGCGCGATTTTCGCCGCTAGCGGCCAAAAACCATGCGATTCTCGCAGCTGGCGGGCAAAAATCGCGATTTTCGCCGCTACCGGCCAAAAATAGCGCAATTTTCGCCGCTAGCGGCCAAAAACAGTGCGATTTTCGCTGCTAGCGGCCAAAAATCGGGCGATTTTTGCCGCTAACGGCCGAAAACCGTGCTATTTTCGACGCTAGCGGCCAGAAACCATACGATTTTTGCAGCTGGCGGGAAAAAATTGCGCGAATTTCACCGCTACCTGCCAAAAATCGCGCGATTTTCGGCGCTAGCGGCCAAAAAAGGGGCTATTTTCGCCGCTAGCGGCCAAAAATGGGGCGATTTTCGCCGTTAGCGGTCAAAAATCGTGCAAATTTTGCCGCTAGCGGCCAAAAATCGTGCGAATTTCGCCGCTAGCGGCCAAAAATCGCGCGATTTTCGCCGCTAGCGGCCAGAAACTATGCGATTTTTGCAGCTGGCGGGCAAAAATAGCGCGATTTTCGCCGCTACCTGCCAAAAACCGCGCGATTTTCGCCGCTAGCGGCCAAAAACCATGCGATTCTCGCAGCTGGAGGGCAAAAATCGCGTGATTTTCGCCGCTATCGACCAAAAACCGCGTGATTTTCGCCGCTAGCGGCCAAAGCCGTGCGATTTTCACAGCTAGCGGGCAAAAATCGCCCGATTTAAGCCACTACCGGCCAAAAATCGTTCAAATTTCGCTGCTAGCGGCCAAAAATCGTGCGAATTTCGCCGCTAGCGGCCAAAAATCGCGCGATTTTCGCCGCTACCGGCCAGAAACTATGTGATTTTTGCAGCTGGCGGGCAAAAATAGCGCGATTTTCGCCGCTACCGGCCAAAAACCATGCGATTTTCGCCGCTACCGGCCAAAAACCGCGTGATTTTCGACGCTAGCGGCCAGAAACCATGCGATTTTTGCAGCTGGCGGGCAAAAATCGCGCCAATTTCGCCGCTACCTGCCAAAAATCGCGCGATTTTCGCCGCTAGCGGCCAAAAAAGGGGCGATTTTCGCCGCTTGCGGCCAAAAATGGGGCGATTTTCGCCGTTAGCGGCCAAAAATCGTGCAAATTTCGCCGCTAGAGGCCAAAAATCGTGCGAATTTCGCCGCTAGCGGCCAAAAATCGCGCCATTTTCGCCGCTAGCGGCCAGTAACTATGCGATTTTTGCGGCTGGCGAGCAAAAATAGCGCGATTTTCGCCGCTACCAGCCAAAAACCGCGCGATTTTCGCCGCTAGCGGCCAAAAACCATGCGATTTTCGCAGCTGGCGGGCAAAAATCGCGATTTTCGCCGCTACCGGCCAAAAATAGCGCGATTTTCGCCGCTAACGGCCAAAAACCGTGCGATTTTTGCCGCTAGCAGCCAAAAATCAGGCGATTTTCGCCGCTAGCAGCCAAAAATCGTGCGAATTTCGCCGCTAGCGACCAAAAATCGCGCGATTTTCGCCGCTAGCGGCCAGTTTCTTGCCCGAAACGCTTTGCGTAATAGTGGCTTTAGGCATTGTATGTACTAGCTCTATTCATAAATCCAACAAACTTTGTAAAATCTCTTTATGTATGTACCTTTACCTAAATAAAAATTATTATTATTATATTATTATTATAGTAACTATGCGATTTTTGCAGCTGGCGGGCAAAAATTGCGCGACTTTCACAGCTAGCGGCCAAAAACCGCGCAACTTTCACAGCTGACGGGCAAAAATCGCGCGAATTTCGCCGCTACCTGCCAAAAATCGACCAATTTTCGCCGCTAGCGGCCAAAAATTGGGCGATTTTCGCCGCTAGCGGTCAAAAATCGTGCAAATTTCGCCGCTAGCGGCCAAAAATCGTGCGAATTTCGCCGCTAGCGGCCAAAAACCATGCAATTTTCGCCGTTAGCGGCCAAAAATCGCGCGATTTTCGCCGCTAGCGGCCAGAAACTATGCGATTTTTGCAGCGGGCGGGCAAAAATAGCGCTATTTTCGCCGCTACCGGCCAAAAACCGCGCGATTTTCGCCGCTAGCGGCCAAAAACCATGCGATTTTCGCAGCTGGCGGGCAAAAATAGCGATTTTCGCCGCTACCGGCCAAAAATAGCGCGATTTTCGCCGCTAGCGGCCAAAGCCGTGCGATTTTCGCCGCTAGCGGCCTAACGGCAGAAAACCGCGCTATTTTCGACGCTAGCGGCCAGAAACCATCCGATTTTTGCAGCTGGCCAGCAAAAATCGCGCGAATTTCGCCGCTACCTGCCAAAAATCGACCGATTTTCGCCGCTAGCGGCCAAAAAAGGTGCTATTTTCGCCGCTAGCGGCCAAAAATGGGGCGATTTTCGCCGTTAGCTCCCAAAAATCGGGCGATTTTTGCCGCTAACGGCCGAAAACCGCGCTATTTTCGACGCTAGCGGCCAGAAACCATGCAATTTTTGCAGCTGGCGGGCAAAAATCGCGCGAATTTCGCAGCTACCTGTCAAAATCCGCACGATTTTCGCAGCTACCGGCCAAAATCCATGCAATTTTCGCAGCTGGCGGGCAAAAATAGCGCGATTTTTGCCGCAACCGGCCAAAAACCGCGCGATTTTCGCCGCTACCGGCCAAAAATAGCGCGATTTTCGCCGCTAGCGGCCAAAAACCGTGCGATTTTCGCCGCTAGCAGCCAAAAATCAGGCAATTTTTGCCGCTAACGGCAGAAAACCGCGCTATTTTCGACGCTAGCGGCCAGAAACCATGCGATTTTTGCAGCTGGCGGGCAAAAATCGCGCGAATTTCGCCACTACCTGCAAAAAATCGACCAATTTTCCCCGCTAGCGGCCAAAAAGGGGCTATTTTCGCCGCTAGCGGCCAAAAATGGGGCGATTTTCGCCGCTAGCGGCCAAAAATCGGGCGATTTTTGCCGGTAACGGCCGAAAACCGCGCTATTTTCGACGCTAGCGGCCAGAAACCATGCGATTTTTGCAGCTGGCGGGCAAAAATCGCGGGAATTTCGCCGCTGCAGGCCAAAAACCGCGCGATTTTCGTCGCTAGCGGCCAAAAACCATGCAATTTTCGCAGCTGGCGGGCAAAAATCGCGATTTTCGCCGCTACCGGCCAAAAATAGCGCGATTTTCGCCGCTAGCGGCCAAAAACCATGCGATTTTCGCCGCTAGCGGCCAAAAATCGGGCGATTTTTGCCGCTAACTGCCGAAAACCGCGTTTTTTTTCGCGAAAAAACTATGCGATTTTCGCAGCTGGCTGGCAAAAATCGCGATTTTCGCCGCTACCAGCCAAAAATAGCGCAAATTTCGCCGCTAGCGGCCAAAAATCGGGCGATTTTGGCCGCTAACGGCCGAAAACCGCTCTATTTTCGACGCTAGCGGCCAGAAACCATACGATTTTTGCCGCTGGCGGGCAAAAATCGCGCGAATTTCGCCGCTACCGGCCATAAACCGCGCGATTTTCGCCGCTAGCGGCCCAAAACCATGCGATTTTCGCAGCTGGCGGGCAAAAATCGCGATTTTCGCCGCTACCTGCAAAAAATAGCGCAAATTTCGCCGCTAGCGGCCAAAAATCGTGCGAATTTTGCCGCTAGCGGCCAAAAACCATGCAATTTTCGCCGCTAGCGGCCAAAAATCGCGCGATTTTGGACGCTAGCGGCCAGAAACTATGCGATTTTTGCAGCTGGCGGGCAAAAATAGCGCTATTTTCGCCGCTACCGGCCAAAAACAGCGCGATTTTCGCCGCTAGCGGCCAAAAACCATGCGATTTTCGCAGCTGGCGGGCAGAAATCGCGATTTTCGCCGCTACAGGCCAAAAATAGCGCGATTTTCGCCGCTAGCGGCCAAAGCCGTGCGATTTTCGCCGCTAGCGGCCTAACGGCAGTAAACCGCGCTATTTTCGACGCTAGCGGCCAGAAACCATGGGATTTTTGCAGCTGGCCAGCAAAAATCGCGCGAATTTCGCCGCTACCTGCCAAAAATCGACCGATTTTCGCCGCTAGCGGCCAAAAAAGGGGCTATTTTCGCCGCTAGCGGCCAAAAATGGGGCGATTTTCGCCGCTAGCGGCCAAAAATCGTGCAAATTTCGCCGCTAGCGGCCAAAAATCGTGCGAATTTCGCTGCTAGCGGTCAAAAATTGCGCGATTTTCGCCGCTAATAGCCAGAAACTATGCAATTTTTGCAGCTGGCGGGCAAAAATAGCGCGATTTTCGCCGCTACCGGCCAAAAACCACGCAATTTTTGCCGCTAGCGGCCAAAAACCATGTGATTTTCGCAGCTGGTTTGGCAAAAATAGCAATTTTCGCCGCTACCGGCCAAAAACCGCGCGATTTTCGCCGCTAGCGGCCAAAAACCATGCGATTCTCGCAGCTGGCGGGCAAAAATCACGATTTTCGCCGCTACCGGCCAAAAATAGCGCAATTTTCGCCGCTAGCGGCCAAAAACAGTGCGATTTTCGACGCTAGCGGCCAAAAATCGGGCGATTTTTGCCGCTAACGGCCGAAAACCGTGCTATTTTCGACGCTAGCGGCCAGAAACCATACGATTTTTGCAGCTGGCGGGAAAAAATCGCGCGAATTTCGCCGCTACCGGCCATAAACCGCGCGATTTTCGCCGCTAGCGGTCAAAAACCATGCGATTTTCGCAGCTGGCGGGCAAAAATCGCGATTTTCGCCACTACCGGCAAAAAATAGCGCAAATTTCGCCGCTAGCGGCCAAAAATAGCGCAATTTTCGCCGCTAGCGGCCAAAAACCGTGCGATTTTCGCCGCTAGCGGCCAAAAATCGGATGATTTTTGCCGCTAACTGCCGAAAACCGCGTTTTTTTTCGCAAAAACTATGCGATTTTCGCAGCTGGCTGGCAAAAATCGCGATTTTCGCCGCTACCGGCCAAAAATAGCGCGATTTTCGCCGCTAGAGGCCAACAACCGTGCGATTTTCGCCGCTAGCGGCCAAAAATCGGGCGATTTTGGCCGCTAACGGCCGAAAACCGCTCTATTTTCGCCGCTACCGGCCATAAACCGCGCGATTTTCGTCGCTAGCGGCCAAAAACCATGCGATTTTCGCAGCTGGCGGGCAAAAATCGCGATTTTCGCCGCTACCGGCAAAAAATAGCGCAAATTTCGCCGCTAGCGGCCAAAAATCGTGAGAATTTCGCCGCTAGCGGCCAAAAACCATGCAATTTTCGCCGCTAGCGGCCAAAAATCGCGCGATTTTCGCCGCTAGCGGCCAGAAACCATGCGATTTTTGCAGCTGGCGGGCAAAAATCGCGCGAATTTCGCCACTACCTGCAAAAAATCGACCAATTTTCGCCGCTAGCGGCCAAAAAGGGGTTATTTTCGCCGCTAGTGGCCAAAAATGGGGCGATTTTCGCCGCTACCGGCCAAAAATAGCGCGATTTTCGCCGCTAGCGGCCAAAAACCGTGCGATTTTCGCCGCTAGCGGCCAAAAATCGGGCGATTTTTGCCGGTAACGGCCGAAAACCGCGCTATTTTCGACGCTAGCGGCCAGAAACCATGCGATTTTTACAGCTGGCGGGTAAAAAATCGCGCGAATTTCGCCGCTGCAGGCCAAAAACCGCGCGATTTTCGTCGCTAGCGGCCAAAAACCATGCGATTTTCGCAGCTGGCGGGCAAAAATCGCGATTTTCGCCGCTACCGGCCAAAAATAGCGCGATTTTCGCCGCTAGCGGCCAAAAACCGTGCGATTTTCGCCGCTAGCGGCCAAAAATCGGGCGATTTTTGCCGCTAACTGCCGAAAACCGCGTTTTTTTTCGCAAAAACTATGCGATTTTCGCAGCTGGCTGGCAAAAATCGCGATTTTCGCCGCTACCGGGGAAAAATAGCGCGAATTTTGCCGCTAGCGGCCAAAAACCATGCAATTTTCGCCGCTAGCGGGCAAAAATCGCGCGATTTTCGACGCTAGCGGCCAGAAACTATGCGATTTTTGCAGCTGGCGGGCAAAAATAGCGCTATTTTCGCCGCTACCGGCCAAAAACAGCGCGATTTTCGCCGCTAGCGGCCAAAAACCATGCGATTTTCGCAGCTGGCGGGCAAAAATCGCGATTTTCGCCGCTACAGACCAAAAATAGCGCGATTTTCGCCGCTAGCGGCCAAAGCCGTGCGATTTTCGCCGCTAGCGGCCTAACGGCAGTAAACCGCGCTATTTTCGACGCTAGCGGCCAGAAACCATGGGATTTTTGCAGCTGGCCAGCAAAAATCGCGCGAATTTCGCCGCTACCTGCCAAAAATCGACCGATTTTCGCCGCTAGCGGCCAAAAAAGGGGCTATTTTCGCCGCTAGCGGCCAAAAATGGGGCGATTTTCGCCGCTAGCGGCCAAAAATCGTGCAAATTTCGCCGCTAGCGGCCAAAAATCGTGCGAATTTCGCTGCTAGCGGTCAAAAATTGCGCGATTTTCGCCGCTAATAGCCAGAAACTATGGAATTTTTGCAGCTGGCGGGCAAAAATAGCGCGATTTTCGCCGCTACCGGCCAAAAACCACGCAATTTTTGCCGCTAGCGGCCAAAAACCATGTGATTTTCGCAGCTGGTTTGGCAAAAATAGCAATTTTCGCCGCTACCGGCCAAAAACCGCGCGATTTTCGCCGCTAGCGGCCAAAAACCATGCGATTCTCGCAGCTGGCGGGCAAAAATCACGATTTTCGCCGCTACCGGCCAAAAATAGCGCAATTTTCGCCGCTAGCGGCCAAAAACAGTGCGATTTTCGACGCTAGCGGCCAAAAATCGGGCGATTTTTGCCGCTAACGGCCGAAAACCGTGCTATTTTCGACGCTAGCGGCCAGAAACCATACGATTTTTGCAGCTGGCGGGAAAAAATCGCGCGAATTTCGCCGCTACCGGCCATAAACCGCGCGATTTTCGCCGCTAGCGGTCAAAAACCATGCGATTTTCGCAGCTGGCGGGCAAAAATCGCGATTTTCGCCGCTACCGGCAAAAAATAGCGCAAATTTCGCCGCTAGCGGCCAAAAATAGCGCAATTTTCGCCGCTAGCGGCCAAAAATCGTGCGATTTTCGCCGCTAGCGGCCAAAAACCGTGCGATTTTCGCCGCTAGCGGCCAAAAATCGGATGATTTTTGCCGCTAACTATCGAAAACCGCGTTTTTTTTCGCAAAAACTATGCGATTTTCGCAGCTGGCTGGCAAAAATCGCGATTTTCGCCGCTACCGGCCAAAAATAGCGCGATTTTCGCCGCTAGAGGCCAACAACCGTGCGATTTTCGCCGCTAGCGGCCAAAAATCGGGCGATTTTGGCCGCTAACGGCCGAAAACCGCTCTATTTTCGCCGCTACCGGCCATAAACCACGCGATTTTCGTCGCTAGCGGCCAAAAACCATGCGATTTTCGCAGCTGGCGGGCAAAAATCGCGATTTTCGCCGCTACCGGCAAAAAATAGCGCAAATTTCGCCGCTAGCGGCCAAAAATCGTGAGAATTTCGCCGCTAGCGGCCAAAAACCATGCAATTTTCGCCGCTAGCGGCCAAAAATCGCGCGATTTTCGCCGCTAGCGGCCAGAAACTATGCGATTTTTGCAGCTGGCGGGCAAAAATAGCGCTATTTTCGCCGCTACCGGCCAAAAACCGCGCGATTTTCGCCGCTAGCGGCCAAAAACCATGCGATTTTCGCAGCTGGCGGGCAAAAATCGCGATTTTCGCCGCTACAGGCCAAAAATAGCGCGATTTTCGCCGCTAGCGGCCAAAACCGTGCGATTTTCGCCCCTAGCAGCCAAAAATCAGGCAATTTTTGCCGCTAACGGCAGAAAACCGCGCTATTTTCGACGCTAGCGGCCAGAAACCATGCGATTTTTGCAGCTGGCGGGCAAAAATCGCGCGAATTTCGCCACTACCTGCAAAAAATCGACCAATTTTCGCCGCTAGCGGCCAAAAAGGGGTTATTTTGGCCGCTAGTGGCCAAAAATGGGGCGATTTTCGCCGCTACCGGCCAAAAATAGCACGATTTTCGCCGCTAGCGGCCAAAAACCGTGCGATTTTCGCCGCTAGCGGCCAAAAATCGGGCGATTTTTGCCGGTAACGGCCGAAAACCGCGCTATTTTCGACGCTAGCGGCCAGAAACCATGCGATTTTTACAGCTGGCGGGTAAAAAATCGCGCGAATTTCGCCGCTGCAGGCCAAAAACCGCGCGATTTTCGTCGCTAGCGGCTAAAAACCATGCGATTTTCGCAGCTGGCGGGCAAAAATCGCGATTTTCGCCGCTACCGGCCAAAAATAGCGCGATTTTCGCCGCTAGCGGCCAAAAACCGTGCGATTTTCGCCGCTAGCGGCCAAAAATCGGGCGATTTTTGCCGCTAACTGCCGAAAACCGCTCTATTTTCGCCGCTACCGGCCATAAACCACGCGATTTTCGTCGCTAGCGGCCAAAAACCATGCGATTTTCGCAGCTGGCGGGCAAAAATCGCGATTTTCGCCGCTACCGGCAAAAAATAGCGCAAATTTCGCCGCTAGCGGCCAAAAATCGTGAGAATTTCGCCGCTAGCGGCCAAAAACCATGCAATTTTCGCCGCTAGCGGCCAAAAATCGCGCGATTTTCGCCGCTAGCGGCCAAAAACCGTGCGATTTTCGCCGCTAGCGGCCAAAAATCGGGCGATTTTTGCCGCTAACTGCCGAAAACCGCGTTTTTTTTCGCAAAAACTATGCGATTTTCGCAGCTGGCTGGCAAAAATCGCGATTTTCGCCGCTACCGGGGAAAAATAGCGCGAATTTTGCCGCTAGTGGCCAAAAACCATGCAATTTTCGCCGCTAGCGGGCAAAAATCGCGCGATTTTCGACGCTAGCGGCCAGAAACTATGCGATTTTTGCAGCTGGCGGGCAAAAATAGCGCTATTTTCGCCGCTACCGGCCAAAAACAGCGCGATTTTCGCCGCTAGCGGCCAAAAACCATGCGATTTTCGCAGCTGGCGGGCAAAAATCGCGATTTTCGCCGCTACAGACCAAAAATAGCGCGATTTTCGCCGCTAGCGGCCAAAGCCGTGCGATTTTCGCCGCTAGCGGCCTAACGGCAGTAAACCGCGCTATTTTCGACGCTAGCGGCCAGAAACCATGGGATTTTTGCAGCTGGCCAGCAAAAATCGCGCGAATTTCGCCGCTACCTGCCAAAAATCGACCGATTTTCGCCGCTAGCGGCCAAAAAAGGGGCTATTTTCGCCGCTAGCGGCCAAAAATGGGGCGATTTTCGCCGCTAGCGGCCAAAAATCGTGCAAATTTCGCCGCTAGCGGCCAAAAATCGTGCGAATTTCGCTGCTAGCGGTCAAAAATTGCGCGATTTTCGCCGCTAATAGCCAGAAACTATGCAATTTTTGCAGCTGGCGGGCAAAAATAGCGCGATTTTCGCCGCTACCGGCCAAAAACCACGCAATTTTTGCCGCTAGCGGCCAAAAACCATGTGATTTTCGCAGCTGGTTTGGCAAAAATAGCAATTTTCGCCGCTACCGGCCAAAAACCGCGCGATTTTCGCCGCTAGCGGCCAAAAACCATGCGATTCTCGCAGCTGGCGGGCAAAAATCACGATTTTCGCCGCTACCGGCCAAAAATAGCGCAATTTTCGCCGCTAGCGGCCAAAAACAGTGCGATTTTCGACGCTAGCGGCCAAAAATCGGGCGATTTTTGCCGCTAACGGCCGAAAACCGTGCTATTTTCGACGCTAGCGGCCAGAAACCATACGATTTTTGCAGCTGGCGGGAAAAAATCGCGCGAATTTCGCCGCTACCGGAAATAAACCGCGCGACTTTCGCCGCTAGCGGTCAAAAACCATGCGATTTTCGCAGCTGGCGGGCAAAAATCGCGATTTTCGCCGCTACCGGCAAAAAATAGCGCAAATTTCGCCGCTAGCGGCCAAAAATAGCGCAATTTTCGCCGCTAGCGGCCAAAAATCGTGCGATTTTCGCCGCTAGCGGCCAAAAACCGTGCGATTTTCGCCGCTAGCGGCCAAAAATCGGATGATTTTTGCCGCTAACTGCCGAAAACCGCGTTTTTTTCGCAAAAACTATGCGATTTTCGCAGCTGGCTGGCAAAAATCGCGATTTTCGCCGCTACCGGCCAAAAATAGCGCGATTTTCGCCGCTAGAGGCCAACAACCGTGCGATTTTCGCCGCTAGCGGCCAAAAATCGGGCGATTTTGGCTGCTAACGGCCGAAAACCGCTCTATTTTCGCCGCTACCGGCCATAAACCACGCGATTTTCGTCGCTAGCGGCCAAAAACCATGCGATTTTCGCAGCTGGCGGGCAAAAATCGCGATTTTCGCCGCTACCGGCAAAAAATAGCGCAAATTTCGCCGCTAGCGGCCAAAAATCGTGAGAATTTCGCCGCTAGCGGCCAAAAACCATGCAATTTTCGCCGCTAGCGGCCAAAAATCGCGCGATTTTCGCCGCTAGCGGCCAGAAACTATGCGATTTTTGCAGCTGGCGGGCGAAAATAGCGCTATTTTCGCCGCTACCGGCCAAAAACCGCGCGATTTTCGCCGCTAGCGGCCAAAAACCATGCGATTTTCGCAGCTGGCGGGCAAAAATCGCGATTTTCGCCGCTACAGGCCAAAAATAGCGCGATTTTCGCCGCTAGCGGCCAAAACCGTGCGATTTTCGCCCCTAGCAGCCAAAAATCAGGCAATTTTTGCCGCTAACGGCAGAAAACCGCGCTATTTTCGACGCTAGCGGCCAGAAACCATGCGATTTTTGCAGCTGGCGGGCAAAAATCGCGCGAATTTCGCCACTACCTGCAAAAAATCGACCAATTTTCGCCTCTAGCGGCCAAAAAGGGGTTATTTTCGCCGCTAGTGGCCAAAAATGGGGCGATTTTCGCCGCTACCGGCCAAAAATAGCGCGATTTTCGCCGCTAGCGGCCAAAAACCGTGCGATTTTCGCCGCTAGCGGCCAAAAATCGGGCGATTTTTGCCGGTAACGGCCGAAAACCGCGCTATTTTCGACGCTAGCGGCCAGAAACCATGCGATTTTTACAGCTGGCGGGTAAAAAATCGCGCGAATTTCGCCGCTGCAGGCCAAAAACCGCGCGATTTTCGTCGCTAGCGGCCAAAAACCATGCGATTTTCGCAGCTGGCGGGCAAAAATCGCGATTTTCGCCGCTACCGGCCAAAAATAGCGCGATTTTCGCCGCTAGCGGCCAAAAACCGTGCGATTTTCGCCGCTAGCGGCCAAAAATCGGGCGATTTTTGCCGCTAACTGCCGAAAACCGCGTTTTTTTTCGCAAAAACTATGCGATTTTCGCAGCTGGCTGGCAAAAATCGCGATTTTCGCCGCTACCGGGGAAAAATAGCGCGAATTTTGCCGCTAGCGGCCAAAAATCGGGCGATTTTGGCCGCTAACGGCCGAAAACCGCTCTATTTTCGACGCTAGCGGCCAGAAACCATACGATTTTTGCCGCTGGCGGGCAAAAATCGCGCGAATTTCGCCGCTACCGGCCATAAACCGCGCGATTTTCGCCGCTAGCGGCCCAAAACCATGCGATTTTCGCAGCTGGCGGGCAAAAATCGCGATTTTCGCCGCTACCTGCAAAAAATAGCGCAAATTTCGCCGCTAGCGGCCAAAAATCGTGCGAATTTTGCCGCTAGCGGCCAAAAACCATGCAATTTTCGCCGCTAGCGGCCAAAAATCGCGCGATTTTGGACGCTAGCGGCCAGAAACTATGCGATTTTTGCAGCTGGCGGGCAAAAATAGCGCTATTTTCGCCGCTACCGGCCAAAAACAGCGCGATTTTCGCCGCTAGCGGCCAAAAACCATGCGATTTTCGCAGCTGGCGGGCAGAAATCGCGATTTTCGCCGCTACAGGCCAAAAATAGCGCGATTTTCGCCGCTAGCGGCCAAAGCCGTGCGATTTTCGCCGCTAGCGGCCTAACGGCAGTAAACCGCGCTATTTTCGACGCTAGCGGCCAGAAACCATGGGATTTTTGCAGCTGGCCAGCAAAAATCGCGCGAATTTCGCCGCTACCTGCCAAAAATCGACCGATTTTCGCCGCTAGCGGCCAAAAAAGGGGCTATTTTCGCCGCTAGCGGCCAAAAATGGGGCGATTTTCGCCGCTAGCGGCCAAAAATCGTGCAAATTTCGCCGCTAGCGGCCAAAAATCGTGCGAATTTCGCTGCTAGCGGTCAAAAATTGCGCGATTTTCGCCGCTAATAGCCAGAAACTATGCAATTTTTGCAGCTGGCGGGCAAAAATAGCGCGATTTTCGCCGCTACCGGCCAAAAACCACGCAATTTTTGCCGCTAGCGGCCAAAAACCATGTGATTTTCGCAGCTGGTTTGGCAAAAATAGCAATTTTCGCCGCTACCGGCCAAAAACCGCGCGATTTTCGCCGCTAGCGGCCAAAAACCATGCGATTCTCGCAGCTGGCGGGCAAAAATCACGATTTTCGCCGCTACCGGCCAAAAATAGCGCAATTTTCGCCGCTAGCGGCCAAAAACAGTGCGATTTTCGACGCTAGCGGCCAAAAATCGGGCGATTTTTGCCGCTAACGGCCGAAAACCGTGCTATTTTCGACGCTAGCGGCCAGAAACCATACGATTTTTGCAGCTGGCGGGAAAAAATCGCGCGAATTTCGCCGCTACCGGCCATAAACCGCGCGATTTTCGCCGCTAGCGGTCAAAAACCATGCGATTTTCGCAGCTGGCGGGCAAAAATCGCGATTTTCGCCACTACCGGCAAAAAATAGCGCAAATTTCGCCGCTAGCGGCCAAAAATAGCGCAATTTTCGCCGCTAGCGGCCAAAAACCGTGCGATTTTCGCCGCTAGCGGCCAAAAATCGGATGATTTTTGCCGCTAACTGCCGAAAACCGCGTTTTTTTCGCAAAAACTATGCGATTTTCGCAGCTGGCTGGCAAAAATCGCGATTTTCGCCGCTACCGGCCAAAAATAGCGCGATTTTCGCCGCTAGAGGCCAACAACCGTGCGATTTTCGCCGCTAGCGGCCAAAAATCGGGCGATTTTGGCCGCTAACGGCCGAAAACCGCTCTATTTTCGCCGCTACCGGCCATGAACCGCGCGATTTTCGTCGCTAGCGGCCAAAAACCATGCGATTCTCGCAGCTGGCGGGCAAAAATCACGATTTTCGCCGCTACCGGCCAAAAATAGCGCAATTTTCGCCGCTAGCGGCCAAAAACAGTGCG
The DNA here is from genome assembly GCF_040958095.1 of Procambarus clarkii. Classification (NCBI taxonomy): domain Eukaryota; kingdom Metazoa; phylum Arthropoda; class Malacostraca; order Decapoda; family Cambaridae; genus Procambarus; species Procambarus clarkii. The sequence goes on from NC_091169.1 coordinate 40,632,653, forward strand.
ATTTTCGACGCTAGCGGCCAAAAATCGGGCGATTTTTGCCGCTAACGGCCGAAAACCGTGCTATTTTCGACGCTAGCGGCCAGAAACCATACGATTTTTGCAGCTGGCGGGAAAAAATCGCGCGAATTTCGCCGCTACCGGCCATAAACCGCGCGATTTTCGCCGCTAGCGGTCAAAAACCATGCGATTTTCGCAGCTGGCGGGCAAAAATCGCGATTTTCGCCGCTACCGGCAAAAAATAGCGCAAATTTCGCCGCTAGCGGCCAAAAATAGCGCAATTTTCGCCGCTAGCGGCCAAAAATCGTGCGATTTTCGCCGCTAGCGGCCAAAAACCGTGCGATTTTCGCCGCTAGCGGCCAAAAATCGGATGATTTTTGCCGCTAACTATCGAAAACCGCGTTTTTTTCGCAAAAACTATGCGATTTTCGCAGCTGGCTGGCAAAAATCGCGATTTTCGCCGCTACCGGCCAAAAATAGCGCGATTTTCGCCGCTAGAGGCCAACAACCGTGCGATTTTCGCCGCTAGCGGCCAAAAATCGGGCGATTTTTGCCGGTAACGGCCGAAAACCGCGCTATTTTCGACGCTAGCGGCCAGAAACCATGCGATTTTTACAGCTGGCGGGTAAAAAATCGCGCGAATTTCGCCGCTGCAGGCCAAAAACCGCGCGATTTTCGTCGCTAGCGGCCAAAAACCATGCGATTTTCGCAGCTGGCGGGCAAAAATCGCGATTTTCGCCGCTACCGGCCAAAAATAGCGCGATTTTCGCCGCTAGCGGCCAAAAACCGTGCGATTTTCGCCGCTAGCGGCCAAAAATCGGGCGATTTTTGCCGCTAACTGCCGAAAACCGCGTTTTTTTTCGCAAAAACTATGCGATTTTCGCAGCTGGCTGGCAAAAATCGCGATTTTCGCCGCTACCGGGGAAAAATAGCGCGAATTTTGCCGCTAGCGGCCAAAAACCATGCAATTTTCGCCGCTAGCGGGCAAAAATCGCGCGATTTTCGACGCTAGCGGCCAGAAACTATGCGATTTTTGCAGCTGGCGGGCAAAAATAGCGCTATTTTCGCCGCTACCGGCCAAAAACAGCGCGATTTTCGCCGCTAGCGGCCAAAAACCATGCGATTTTCGCAGCTGGCGGGCAAAAATCGCGATTTTCGCCGCTACAGACCAAAAATAGCGCGATTTTCGCCGCTAGCGGCCAAAGCCGTGCGATTTTCGCCGCTAGCGGCCTAACGGCAGTAAACCGCGCTATTTTCGACGCTAGCGGCCAGAAACCATGGGATTTTTGCAGCTGGCCAGCAAAAATCGCGCGAATTTCGCCGCTACCTGCCAAAAATCGACCGATTTTCGCCGCTAGCGGCCAAAAAAGGGGCTATTTTCGCCGCTAGCGGCCAAAAATGGGGCGATTTTCGCCGCTAGCGGCCAAAAATCGTGCAAATTTCGCCGCTAGCGGCCAAAAATCGTGCGAATTTCGCTGCTAGCGGTCAAAAATTGCGCGATTTTCGCCGCTAATAGCCAGAAACTATGGAATTTTTGCAGCTGGCGGGCAAAAATAGCGCGATTTTCGCCGCTACCGGCCAAAAACCACGCAATTTTTGCCGCTAGCGGCCAAAAACCATGTGATTTTCGCAGCTGGTTTGGCAAAAATAGCAATTTTCGCCGCTACCGGCCAAAAACCGCGCGATTTTCGCCGCTAGCGGCCAAAAACCATGCGATTCTCGCAGCTGGCGGGCAAAAATCACGATTTTCGCCGCTACCGGCCAAAAATAGCGCAATTTTCGCCGCTAGCGGCCAAAAACAGTGCGATTTTCGACGCTAGCGGCCAAAAATCGGGCGATTTTTGCCGCTAACGGCCGAAAACCGTGCTATTTTCGACGCTAGCGGCCAGAAACCATACGATTTTTGCAGCTGGCGGGAAAAAATCGCGCGAATTTCGCCGCTACCGGCCATAAACCGCGCGATTTTCGCCGCTAGCGGTCAAAAACCATGCGATTTTCGCAGCTGGCGGGCAAAAATCGCGATTTTCGCCGCTACCGGCAAAAAATAGCGCAAATTTCGCCGCTAGCGGCCAAAAATAGCGCAATTTTCGCCGCTAGCGGCCAAAAATCGTGCGATTTTCGCCGCTAGCGGCCAAAAACCGTGCGATTTTCGCCGCTAGCGGCCAAAAATCGGATGATTTTTGCCGCTAACTATCGAAAACCGCGTTTTTTTCGCAAAAACTATGCGATTTTCGCAGCTGGCTGGCAAAAATCGCGATTTTCGCCGCTACCGGCCAAAAATAGCGCGATTTTCGCCGCTAGAGGCCAACAACCGTGCGATTTTCGCCGCTAGCGGCCAAAAATCGGGCGATTTTGGCCGCTAACGGCCGAAAACCGCTCTATTTTCGCCGCTACCGGCCATAAACCACGCGATTTTCGTCGCTAGCGGCCAAAAACCATGCGATTTTCGCAGCTGGCGGGCAAAAATCGCGATTTTCGCCGCTACCGGCAAAAAATAGCGCAAATTTCGCCGCTAGCGGCCAAAAATCGTGAGAATTTCGCCGCTAGCGGCCAAAAACCATGCAATTTTCGCCGCTAGCGGCCAAAAATCGCGCGATTTTCGCCGCTAGCGGCCAGAAACTATGCGATTTTTGCAGCTGGCGGGCAAAAATAGCGCTATTTTCGCCGCTACCGGCCAAAAACCGCGCGATTTTCGCCGCTAGCGGCCAAAAACCATGCGATTTTCGCAGCTGGCGGGCAAAAATCGCGATTTTCGCCGCTACAGGCCAAAAATAGCGCGATTTTCGCCGCTAGCGGCCAAAACCGTGCGATTTTCGCCCCTAGCAGCCAAAAATCAGGCAATTTTTGCCGCTAACGGCAGAAAACCGCGCTATTTTCGACGCTAGCGGCCAGAAACCATGCGATTTTTGCAGCTGGCGGGCAAAAATCGCGCGAATTTCGCCACTACCTGCAAAAAATCGACCAATTTTCGCCGCTAGCGGCCAAAAAGGGGTTATTTTGGCCGCTAGTGGCCAAAAATGGGGCGATTTTCGCCGCTACCGGCCAAAAATAGCACGATTTTCGCCGCTAGCGGCCAAAAACCGTGCGATTTTCGCCGCTAGCGGCCAAAAATCGGGCGATTTTTGCCGGTAACGGCCGAAAACCGCGCTATTTTCGACGCTAGCGGCCAGAAACCATGCGATTTTTACAGCTGGCGGGTAAAAAATCGCGCGAATTTCGCCGCTGCAGGCCAAAAACCGCGCGATTTTCGTCGCTAGCGGCTAAAAACCATGCGATTTTCGCAGCTGGCGGGCAAAAATCGCGATTTTCGCCGCTACCGGCCAAAAATAGCGCGATTTTCGCCGCTAGCGGCCAAAAACCGTGCGATTTTCGCCGCTAGCGGCCAAAAATCGGGCGATTTTTGCCGCTAACTGCCGAAAACCGCTCTATTTTCGCCGCTACCGGCCATAAACCACGCGATTTTCGTCGCTAGCGGCCAAAAACCATGCGATTTTCGCAGCTGGCGGGCAAAAATCGCGATTTTCGCCGCTACCGGCAAAAAATAGCGCAAATTTCGCCGCTAGCGGCCAAAAATCGTGAGAATTTCGCCGCTAGCGGCCAAAAACCATGCAATTTTCGCCGCTAGCGGCCAAAAATCGCGCGATTTTCGCCGCTAGCGGCCAAAAACCGTGCGATTTTCGCCGCTAGCGGCCAAAAATCGGGCGATTTTTGCCGCTAACTGCCGAAAACCGCGTTTTTTTTCGCAAAAACTATGCGATTTTCGCAGCTGGCTGGCAAAAATCGCGATTTTCGCCGCTACCGGGGAAAAATAGCGCGAATTTTGCCGCTAGTGGCCAAAAACCATGCAATTTTCGCCGCTAGCGGGCAAAAATCGCGCGATTTTCGACGCTAGCGGCCAGAAACTATGCGATTTTTGCAGCTGGCGGGCAAAAATAGCGCTATTTTCGCCGCTACCGGCCAAAAACAGCGCGATTTTCGCCGCTAGCGGCCAAAAACCATGCGATTTTCGCAGCTGGCGGGCAAAAATCGCGATTTTCGCCGCTACAGACCAAAAATAGCGCGATTTTCGCCGCTAGCGGCCAAAGCCGTGCGATTTTCGCCGCTAGCGGCCTAACGGCAGTAAACCGCGCTATTTTCGACGCTAGCGGCCAGAAACCATGGGATTTTTGCAGCTGGCCAGCAAAAATCGCGCGAATTTCGCCGCTACCTGCCAAAAATCGACCGATTTTCGCCGCTAGCGGCCAAAAAAGGGGCTATTTTCGCCGCTAGCGGCCAAAAATGGGGCGATTTTCGCCGCTAGCGGCCAAAAATCGTGCAAATTTCGCCGCTAGCGGCCAAAAATCGTGCGAATTTCGCTGCTAGCGGTCAAAAATTGCGCGATTTTCGCCGCTAATAGCCAGAAACTATGCAATTTTTGCAGCTGGCGGGCAAAAATAGCGCGATTTTCGCCGCTACCGGCCAAAAACCACGCAATTTTTGCCGCTAGCGGCCAAAAACCATGTGATTTTCGCAGCTGGTTTGGCAAAAATAGCAATTTTCGCCGCTACCGGCCAAAAACCGCGCGATTTTCGCCGCTAGCGGCCAAAAACCATGCGATTCTCGCAGCTGGCGGGCAAAAATCACGATTTTCGCCGCTACCGGCCAAAAATAGCGCAATTTTCGCCGCTAGCGGCCAAAAACAGTGCGATTTTCGACGCTAGCGGCCAAAAATCGGGCGATTTTTGCCGCTAACGGCCGAAAACCGTGCTATTTTCGACGCTAGCGGCCAGAAACCATACGATTTTTGCAGCTGGCGGGAAAAAATCGCGCGAATTTCGCCGCTACCGGAAATAAACCGCGCGACTTTCGCCGCTAGCGGTCAAAAACCATGCGATTTTCGCAGCTGGCGGGCAAAAATCGCGATTTTCGCCGCTACCGGCAAAAAATAGCGCAAATTTCGCCGCTAGCGGCCAAAAATAGCGCAATTTTCGCCGCTAGCGGCCAAAAATCGTGCGATTTTCGCCGCTAGCGGCCAAAAACCGTGCGATTTTCGCCGCTAGCGGCCAAAAATCGGATGATTTTTGCCGCTAACTGCCGAAAACCGCGTTTTTTTCGCAAAAACTATGCGATTTTCGCAGCTGGCTGGCAAAAATCGCGATTTTCGCCGCTACCGGCCAAAAATAGCGCGATTTTCGCCGCTAGAGGCCAACAACCGTGCGATTTTCGCCGCTAGCGGCCAAAAATCGGGCGATTTTGGCTGCTAACGGCCGAAAACCGCTCTATTTTCGCCGCTACCGGCCATAAACCACGCGATTTTCGTCGCTAGCGGCCAAAAACCATGCGATTTTCGCAGCTGGCGGGCAAAAATCGCGATTTTCGCCGCTACCGGCAAAAAATAGCGCAAATTTCGCCGCTAGCGGCCAAAAATCGTGAGAATTTCGCCGCTAGCGGCCAAAAACCATGCAATTTTCGCCGCTAGCGGCCAAAAATCGCGCGATTTTCGCCGCTAGCGGCCAGAAACTATGCGATTTTTGCAGCTGGCGGGCGAAAATAGCGCTATTTTCGCCGCTACCGGCCAAAAACCGCGCGATTTTCGCCGCTAGCGGCCAAAAACCATGCGATTTTCGCAGCTGGCGGGCAAAAATCGCGATTTTCGCCGCTACAGGCCAAAAATAGCGCGATTTTCGCCGCTAGCGGCCAAAACCGTGCGATTTTCGCCCCTAGCAGCCAAAAATCAGGCAATTTTTGCCGCTAACGGCAGAAAACCGCGCTATTTTCGACGCTAGCGGCCAGAAACCATGCGATTTTTGCAGCTGGCGGGCAAAAATCGCGCGAATTTCGCCACTACCTGCAAAAAATCGACCAATTTTCGCCTCTAGCGGCCAAAAAGGGGTTATTTTCGCCGCTAGTGGCCAAAAATGGGGCGATTTTCGCCGCTACCGGCCAAAAATAGCGCGATTTTCGCCGCTAGCGGCCAAAAACCGTGCGATTTTCGCCGCTAGCGGCCAAAAATCGGGCGATTTTTGCCGGTAACGGCCGAAAACCGCGCTATTTTCGACGCTAGCGGCCAGAAACCATGCGATTTTTACAGCTGGCGGGTAAAAAATCGCGCGAATTTCGCCGCTGCAGGCCAAAAACCGCGCGATTTTCGTCGCTAGCGGCCAAAAACCATGCGATTTTCGCAGCTGGCGGGCAAAAATCGCGATTTTCGCCGCTACCGGCCAAAAATAGCGCGATTTTCGCCGCTAGCGGCCAAAAACCGTGCGATTTTCGCCGCTAGCGGCCAAAAATCGGGCGATTTTTGCCGCTAACTGCCGAAAACCGCGTTTTTTTTCGCAAAAACTATGCGATTTTCGCAGCTGGCTGGCAAAAATCGCGATTTTCGCCGCTACCGGGGAAAAATAGCGCGAATTTTGCCGCTAGCGGCCAAAAATCGGGCGATTTTGGCCGCTAACGGCCGAAAACCGCTCTATTTTCGACGCTAGCGGCCAGAAACCATACGATTTTTGCCGCTGGCGGGCAAAAATCGCGCGAATTTCGCCGCTACCGGCCATAAACCGCGCGATTTTCGCCGCTAGCGGCCCAAAACCATGCGATTTTCGCAGCTGGCGGGCAAAAATCGCGATTTTCGCCGCTACCTGCAAAAAATAGCGCAAATTTCGCCGCTAGCGGCCAAAAATCGTGCGAATTTTGCCGCTAGCGGCCAAAAACCATGCAATTTTCGCCGCTAGCGGCCAAAAATCGCGCGATTTTGGACGCTAGCGGCCAGAAACTATGCGATTTTTGCAGCTGGCGGGCAAAAATAGCGCTATTTTCGCCGCTACCGGCCAAAAACAGCGCGATTTTCGCCGCTAGCGGCCAAAAACCATGCGATTTTCGCAGCTGGCGGGCAGAAATCGCGATTTTCGCCGCTACAGGCCAAAAATAGCGCGATTTTCGCCGCTAGCGGCCAAAGCCGTGCGATTTTCGCCGCTAGCGGCCTAACGGCAGTAAACCGCGCTATTTTCGACGCTAGCGGCCAGAAACCATGGGATTTTTGCAGCTGGCCAGCAAAAATCGCGCGAATTTCGCCGCTACCTGCCAAAAATCGACCGATTTTCGCCGCTAGCGGCCAAAAAAGGGGCTATTTTCGCCGCTAGCGGCCAAAAATGGGGCGATTTTCGCCGCTAGCGGCCAAAAATCGTGCAAATTTCGCCGCTAGCGGCCAAAAATCGTGCGAATTTCGCTGCTAGCGGTCAAAAATTGCGCGATTTTCGCCGCTAATAGCCAGAAACTATGCAATTTTTGCAGCTGGCGGGCAAAAATAGCGCGATTTTCGCCGCTACCGGCCAAAAACCACGCAATTTTTGCCGCTAGCGGCCAAAAACCATGTGATTTTCGCAGCTGGTTTGGCAAAAATAGCAATTTTCGCCGCTACCGGCCAAAAACCGCGCGATTTTCGCCGCTAGCGGCCAAAAACCATGCGATTCTCGCAGCTGGCGGGCAAAAATCACGATTTTCGCCGCTACCGGCCAAAAATAGCGCAATTTTCGCCGCTAGCGGCCAAAAACAGTGCGATTTTCGACGCTAGCGGCCAAAAATCGGGCGATTTTTGCCGCTAACGGCCGAAAACCGTGCTATTTTCGACGCTAGCGGCCAGAAACCATACGATTTTTGCAGCTGGCGGGAAAAAATCGCGCGAATTTCGCCGCTACCGGCCATAAACCGCGCGATTTTCGCCGCTAGCGGTCAAAAACCATGCGATTTTCGCAGCTGGCGGGCAAAAATCGCGATTTTCGCCACTACCGGCAAAAAATAGCGCAAATTTCGCCGCTAGCGGCCAAAAATAGCGCAATTTTCGCCGCTAGCGGCCAAAAACCGTGCGATTTTCGCCGCTAGCGGCCAAAAATCGGATGATTTTTGCCGCTAACTGCCGAAAACCGCGTTTTTTTCGCAAAAACTATGCGATTTTCGCAGCTGGCTGGCAAAAATCGCGATTTTCGCCGCTACCGGCCAAAAATAGCGCGATTTTCGCCGCTAGAGGCCAACAACCGTGCGATTTTCGCCGCTAGCGGCCAAAAATCGGGCGATTTTGGCCGCTAACGGCCGAAAACCGCTCTATTTTCGCCGCTACCGGCCATAAACCGCGCGATTTTCGTCGCTAGCGGCCAAAAACCATGCGATTCTCGCAGCTGGCGGGCAAAAATCACGATTTTCGCCGCTACCGGCCAAAAATAGCGCAATTTTCGCCGCTAGCGGCCAAAAACAGTGCGATTTTCGACGCTAGCGGCCAAAAATCGGGCGATTTTTGCCGCTAACGGCCGAAAACCGTGCTATTTTCGACGCTAGCGGCCAGAAACCATACGATTTTTGCAGCTGGCGGGAAAAAATCGCGCGAATTTCGCCGCTACCGGAAATAAACCGCGCGACTTTCGCCGCTAGCGGTCAAAAACCATGCGATTTTCGCAGCTGGCGGGCAAAAATCGCGATTTTCGCCGCTACCGGCAAAAAATAGCGCAAATTTCGCCGCTAGCGGCCAAAAATAGCGCAATTTTCGCCGCTAGCGGCCAAAAATCGTGCGATTTTCGCCGCTAGCGGCCAAAAACCGTGCGATTTTCGCCGCTAGCGGCCAAAAATCGGATGATTTTTGCCGCTAACTGCCGAAAACCGCGTTTTTTTCGCAAAAACTATGCGATTTTCGCAGCTGGCTGGCAAAAATCGCGATTTTCGCCGCTACCGGCCAAAAATAGCGCGATTTTCGCCGCTAGAGGCCAACAACCGTGCGATTTTCGCCGCTAGCGGCCAAAAATCGGGCGATTTTGGCTGCTAACGGCCGAAAACCGCTCTATTTTCGCCGCTACCGGCCATAAACCACGCGATTTTCGTCGCTAGCGGCCAAAAACCATGCGATTTTCGCAGCTGGCGGGCAAAAATCGCGATTTTCGCCGCTACCGGCAAAAAATAGCGCAAATTTCGCCGCTAGCGGCCAAAAATCGTGAGAATTTCGCCGCTAGCGGCCAAAAACCATGCAATTTTCGCCGCTAGCGGCCAAAAATCGCGCGATTTTCGCCGCTAGCGGCCAGAAACTATGCGATTTTTGCAGCTGGCGGGCGAAAATAGCGCTATTTTCGCCGCTACCGGCCAAAAACCGCGCGATTTTCGCCGCTAGCGGCCAAAAACCATGCGATTTTCGCAGCTGGCGGGCAAAAATCGCGATTTTCGCCGCTACAGGCCAAAAATAGCGCGATTTTCGCCGCTAGCGGCCAAAACCGTGCGATTTTCGCCCCTAGCAGCCAAAAATCAGGCAATTTTTGCCGCTAACGGCAGAAAACCGCGCTATTTTCGACGCTAGCGGCCAGAAACCATGCGATTTTTGCAGCTGGCGGGCAAAAATCGCGCGAATTTCGCCACTACCTGCAAAAAATCGACCAATTTTCGCCTCTAGCGGCCAAAAAGGGGTTATTTTCGCCGCTAGTGGCCAAAAATGGGGCGATTTTCGCCGCTACCGGCCAAAAATAGCGCGATTTTCGCCGCTAGCGGCCAAAAACCGTGCGATTTTCGCCGCTAGCGGCCAAAAATCGGGCGATTTTTGCCGGTAACGGCCGAAAACCGCGCTATTTTCGACGCTAGCGGCCAGAAACCATGCGATTTTTACAGCTGGCGGGTAAAAAATCGCGCGAATTTCGCCGCTGCAGGCCAAAAACCGCGCGATTTTCGTCGCTAGCGGCCAAAAACCATGCGATTTTCGCAGCTGGCGGGCAAAAATCGCGATTTTCGCCGCTACCGGCCAAAAATAGCGCGATTTTCGCCGCTAGCGGCCAAAAACCGTGCGATTTTCGCCGCTAGCGGCCAAAAATCGGGCGATTTTTGCCGCTAACTGCCGAAAACCGCGTTTTTTTTCGCAAAAACTATGCGATTTTCGCAGCTGGCTGGCAAAAATCGCGATTTTCGCCGCTACCGGGGAAAAATAGCGCGAATTTTGCCGCTAGCGGCCAAAAATCGGGCGATTTTGGCCGCTAACGGCCGAAAACCGCTCTATTTTCGACGCTAGCGGCCAGAAACCATACGATTTTTGCCGCTGGCGGGCAAAAATCGCGCGAATTTCGCCGCTACCGGCCATAAACCGCGCGATTTTCGCCGCTAGCGGCCCAAAACCATGCGATTTTCGCAGCTGGCGGGCAAAAATCGCGATTTTCGCCGCTACCTGCAAAAAATAGCGCAAATTTCGCCGCTAGCGGCCAAAAATCGTGCGAATTTTGCCGCTAGCGGCCAAAAACCATGCAATTTTCGCCGCTAGCGGCCAAAAATCGCGCGATTTTGGACGCTAGCGGCCAGAAACTATGCGATTTTTGCAGCTGGCGGGCAAAAATAGCGCTATTTTCGCCGCTACCGGCCAAAAACCGCGCGATTTTCGCCGCTAGCGGCCAAAAACCATGCGATTCTCGCAGCTGGCGGGCAAAAATCACGATTTTCGCCGCTACCGGCCAAAAATAGCGCAATTTTCGCCGCTAGCGGCCAAAAACAGTGCGATTTTCGACGCTAGCGGCCAAAAATCGGGCGATTTTTGCCGCTAACGGCCGAAAACCGTGCTATTTTCGACGCTAGCGGCCAGAAACCATACGATTTTTGCAGCTGGCGGGAAAAAATCGCGCGAATTTCGCCGCTACCGGCCATAAACCGCGCGATTTTCGCCGCTAGCGGTCAAAAACCATGCGATTTTCGCAGCTGGCGGGCAAAAATCGCGATTTTCGCCGCTACCGGCAAAAAATAGCGCAAATTTCGCCGCTAGCGGCCAAAAATAGCGCAATTTTCGCCGCTAGCGGCCAAAAATCGTGCGATTTTCGCCGCTAGCGGCCAAAAACCGTGCGATTTTCGCCGCTAGCGGCCAAAAATCGGATGATTTTTGCCGCTAACTATCGAAAACCGCGTTTTTTTCGCAAAAACTATGCGATTTTCGCAGCTGGCTGGCAAAAATCGCGATTTTCGCCGCTACCGGCCAAAAATAGCGCGATTTTCGCCGCTAGAGGCCAACAACCGTGCGATTTTCGCCGCTAGCGGCCAAAAATCGGGCGATTTTGGCCGTTAACGGCCGAAAACCGCTCTATTTTCGCCGCTACCGGCCATAAACCACGCGATTTTCGTCGCTAGCGGCCAAAAACCATGCGATTTTCGCAGCTGGCGGGCAAAAATCGCGATTTTCGCCGCTACCGGCAAAAAATAGCGCAAATTTCGCCGCTAGCGGCCAAAAATCGTGAGAATTTCGCCGCTAGCGGCCAAAAACCATGCAATTTTCGCCGCTAGCGGCCAAAAATCGCGCGATTTTCGCCGCTAGCGGCCAGAAACTATGCGATTTTTGCAGCTGGCGGGCAAAAATAGCGCTATTTTCGCCGCTACCGGCCAAAAACCGCGCGATTTTCGCCGCTAGCGGCCAAAAACCATGCGATTTTCGCAGCTGGCGGGCAAAAATCGCGATTTTCGCCGCTACAGGCCAAAAATAGCGCGATTTTCGCCGCTAGCGGCCAAAACCGTGCGATTTTCGCCCCTAGCAGCCAAAAATCAGGCAATTTTTGCCGCTAACGGCAGAAAACCGCGCTATTTTCGACGCTAGCGGCCAGAAACCATGCGATTTTTGCAGCTGGCGGGCAAAAATCGCGCGAATTTCGCCACTACCTGCAAAAAATCGACCAATTTTCGCCGCTAGCGGCCAAAAAGGGGTTATTTTGGCCGCTAGTGGCCAAAAATGGGGCGATTTTCGCCGCTACCGGCCAAAAATAGCACGATTTTCGCCGCTAGCGGCCAAAAACCGTGCGATTTTCGCCGCTAGCGGCCAAAAATCGGGCGATTTTTGCCGGTAACGGCCGAAAACCGCGCTATTTTCGACGCTAGCGGCCAGAAACCATGCGATTTTTACAGCTGGCGGGTAAAAAATCGCGCGAATTTCGCCGCTGCAGGCCAAAAACCGCGCGATTTTCGTCGCTAGCGGCTAAAAACCATGCGATTTTCGCAGCTGGCGGGCAAAAATCGCGATTTTCGCCGCTACCGGCCAAAAATAGCGCGATTTTCGCCGCTAGCGGCCAAAAACCGTGCGATTTTCGCCGCTAGCGGCCAAAAATCGGGCGATTTTTGCCGCTAACTGCCGAAAACCGCTCTATTTTCGCCGCTACCGGCCATAAACCACGCGATTTTCGTCGCTAGCGGCCAAAAACCATGCGATTTTCGCAGCTGGCGGGCAAAAATCGCGATTTTCGCCGCTACCGGCAAAAAATAGCGCAAATTTCGCCGCTAGCGGCCAAAAATCGTGAGAATTTCGCCGCTAGCGGCCAAAAACCATGCAATTTTCGCCGCTAGCGGCCAAAAATCGCGCGATTTTCGCCGCTAGCGGCCAAAAACCGTGCGATTTTCGCCGCTAGCGGCCAAAAATCGGGCGATTTTTGCCGCTAACTGCCGAAAACCGCGTTTTTTTTCGCAAAAACTATGCGATTTTCGCAGCTGGCTGGCAAAAATCGCGATTTTCGCCGCTACCGGGGAAAAATAGCGCGAATTTTGCCGCTAGTGGCCAAAAACCATGCAATTTTCGCCGCTAGCGGGCAAAAATCGCGCGATTTTCGACGCTAGCGGCCAGAAACTATGCGATTTTTGCAGCTGGCGGGCAAAAATAGCGCTATTTTCGCCGCTACCGGCCAAAAACAGCGCGATTTTCGCCGCTAGCGGCCAAAGCCGTGCGATTTTCGCCGCTAGCGGCCTAACGGCAGTAAACCGCGCTATTTTCGACGCTAGCGGCCAGAAACCATGGGATTTTTGCAGCTGGCCAGCAAAAATCGCGCGAATTTCGCCGCTACCTGCCAAAAATCGACCGATTTTCGCCGCTAGCGGCCAAAAAAGGGGCTATTTTCGCCGCTAGCGGCCAAAAATGGGGCGATTTTCGCCGCTAGCGGCCAAAAATCGTGCAAATTTCGCCGCTAGCGGCCAAAAATCGTGCGAATTTCGCTGCTAGCGGTCAAAAATTGCGCGATTTTCGCCGCTAATAGCCAGAAACTATGCAATTTTTGCAGCTGGCGGGCAAAAATAGCGCGATTTTCGCCGCTACCGGCCAAAAACCACGCAATTTTTGCCGCTAGCGGCCAAAAACCATGTGATTTTCGCAGCTGGTTTGGCAAAAATAGCAATTTTCGCCGCTACCGGCCAAAAACCGCGCGATTTTCGCCGCTAGCGGCCAAAAACCATGCGATTCTCGCAGCTGGCGGGCAAAAATCACGATTTTCGCCGCTACCGGCCAAAAATAGCGCAATTTTCGCCGCTAGCGGCCAAAAACAGTGCGATTTTCGACGCTAGCGGCCAAAAATCGGGCGATTTTTGCCGCTAACGGCCGAAAACCGTGCTATTTTCGACGCTAGCGGCCAGAAACCATACGATTTTTGCAGCTGGCGGGAAAAAATCGCGCGAATTTCGCCGCTACCGGAAATAAACCGCGCGACTTTCGCCGCTAGCGGTCAAAAACCATGCGATTTTCGCAGCTGGCGGGCAAAAATCGCGATTTTCGCCGCTACCGGCAAAAAATAGCGCAAATTTCGCCGCTAGCGGCCAAAAATAGCGCAATTTTCGCCGCTAGCGGCCAAAAATCGTGCGATTTTCGCCGCTAGCGGCCAAAAACCGTGCGATTTTCGCCGCTAGCGGCCAAAAATCGGATGATTTTTGCCGCTAACTGCCGAAAACCGCGTTTTTTTCGCAAAAACTATGCGATTTTCGCAGCTGGCTGGCAAAAATCGCGATTTTCGCCGCTACCGGCCAAAAATAGCGCGATTTTCGCCGCTAGAGGCCAACAACCGTGCGATTTTCGCCGCTAGCAGCCAAAAATCGGGCGATTTTGGCTGCTAACGGCCGAAAACCGCTCTATTTTCGCCGCTACCGGCCATAAACCACGCGATTTTCGTCGCTAGCGGCCAAAAACCATGCGATTTTCGCAGCTGGCGGGCAAAAATCGCGATTTTCGCCGCTACCGGCAAAAAATAGCGCAAATTTCGCCGCTAGCGGCCAAAAATCGTGAGAATTTCGCCGCTAGCGGCCAAAAACCATGCAATTTTCGCCGCTAGCGGCCAAAAATCGCGCGATTTTCGCCGCTAGCGGCCAGAAACTATGCGATTTTTGCAGCTGGCGGGCGAAAATAGCGCTATTTTCGCCGCTACCGGCCAAAAACCGCGCGATTTTCGCCGCTAGCGGCCAAAAACCATGCGATTTTCGCAGCTGGCGGGCAAAAATCGCGATTTTCGCCGCTACAGGCCAAAAATAGCGCGATTTTCGCCGCTAGCGGCCAAAACCGTGCGATTTTCGCCCCTAGCAGCCAAAAATCAGGCAATTTTTGCCGCTAACGGCAGAAAACCGCGCTATTTTCGACGCTAGCGGCCAGAAACCATGCGATTTTTGCAGCTGGCGGGCAAAAATCGCGCGAATTTCGCCACTACCTGCAAAAAATCGACCAATTTTCGCCTCTAGCGGCCAAAAAGGGGTTATTTTCGCCGCTAGTGGCCAAAAATGGGGCGATTTTCGCCGCTACCGGCCAAAAATAGCGCGATTTTCGCCGCTAGCGGCCAAAAACCGTGCGATTTTCGCCGCTAGCGGCCAAAAATCGGGCGATTTTTGCCGGTAACGGCCGAAAACCGCGCTATTTTCGACGCTAGCGGCCAGAAACCATGCGATTTTTACAGCTGGCGGGTAAAAAATCGCGCGAATTTCGCCGCTGCAGGCCAAAAACCGCGCGATTTTCGTCGCTAGCGGCCAAAAACCATGCGATTTTCGCAGCTGGCGGGCAAAAATCGCGATTTTCGCCGCTACCGGCCAAAAATAGCGCGATTTTCGCCGCTAGCGGCCAAAAACCGTGCGATTTTCGCCGCTAGCGGCCAAAAATCGGGCGATTTTTGCCGCTAACTGCCGAAAACCGCGTTTTTTTTCGCAAAAACTATGCGATTTTCGCAGCTGGCTGGCAAAAATCGCGATTTTCGCCGCTACCGGGGAAAAATAGCGCGAATTTTGCCGCTAGCGGCCAAAAATCGGGCGATTTTGGCCGCTAACGGCCGAAAACCGCTCTATTTTCGACGCTAGCGGCCAGAAACCATACGATTTTTGCCGCTGGCGGGCAAAAATCGCGCGAATTTCGCCGCTACCGGCCATAAACCGCGCGATTTTCGCCGCTAGCGGCCCAAAACCATGCGATTTTCGCAGCTGGCGGGCAAAAATCGCGATTTTCGCCGCTACCTGCAAAAAATAGCGCAAATTTCGCCGCTAGCGGCCAAAAATCGTGCGAATTTTGCCGCTAGCGGCCAAAAACCATGCAATTTTCGCCGCTAGCGGCCAAAAATCGCGCGATTTTGGACGCTAGCGGCCAGAAACTATGCGATTTTTGCAGCTGGCGGGCAAAAATAGCGCTATTTTCGCCGCTACCGGCCAAAAACAGCGCGATTTTCGCCGCTAGCGGCCAAAAACCATGCGATTTTCGCAGCTGGCGGGCAGAAATCGCGATTTTCGCCGCTACAGGCCAAAAATAGCGCGATTTTCGCCGCTAGCGGCCAAAGCCGTGCGATTTTCGCCGCTAGCGGCCTAACGGCAGTAAACCGCGCTATTTTCGACGCTAGCGGCCAGAAACCATGGGATTTTTGCAGCTGGCCAGCAAAAATCGCGCGAATTTCGCCGCTACCTGCCAAAAATCGACCGATTTTCGCCGCTAGCGGCCAAAAAAGGGGCTATTTTCGCCGCTAGCGGCCAAAAATGGGGCGATTTTCGCCGCTAGCGGCCAAAAATCGTGCAAATTTCGCCGCTAGCGGCCAAAAATCGTGCGAATTTCGCTGCTAGCGGTCAAAAATTGCGCGATTTTCGCCGCTAATAGCCAGAAACTATGCAATTTTTGCAGCTGGCGGGCAAAAATAGCGCGATTTTCGCCGCTACCGGCCAAAAACCACGCAATTTTTGCCGCTAGCGGCCAAAAACCATGTGATTTTCGCAGCTGGTTTGGCAAAAATAGCAATTTTCGCCGCTACCGGCCAAAAACCGCGCGATTTTCGCCGCTAGCGGCCAAAAACCATGCGATTCTCGCAGCTGGCGGGCAAAAATCACGATTTTCGCCGCTACCGGCCAAAAATAGCGCAATTTTCGCCGCTAGCGGCCAAAAACAGTGCGATTTTCGACGCTAGCGGCCAAAAATCGGGCGATTTTTGCCGCTAACGGCCGAAAACCGTGCTATTTTCGACGCTAGCGGCCAGAAACCATACGATTTTTGCAGCTGGCGGGAAAAAATCGCGCGAATTTCGCCGCTACCGGCCATAAACCGCGCGATTTTCGCCGCTAGCGGTCAAAAACCATGCGATTTTCGCAGCTGGCGGGCAAAAATCGCGATTTTCGCCGCTACCGGCAAAAAATAGCGCAAATTTCGCCGCTAGCGGCCAAAAATAGCGCAATTTTCGCCGCTAGCGGCCAAAAACCGTGCGATTTTCGCCGCTAGCGGCCAAAAATCGGATGATTTTTGCCGCTAACTGCCGAAAACCGCGTTTTTTTCGCAAAAACTATGCGATTTTCGCAGCTGGCTGGCAAAAATCGCGATTTTCGCCGCTACCGGCCAAAAATAGCGCGATTTTCGCCGCTAGAGGCCAACAACCGTGCGATTTTCGCCGCTAGCGGCCAAAAATCGGGCGATTTTGGCCGCTAACGGCCGAAAACCGCTCTATTTTCGCCGCTACCGGCCATAAACCGCGCGATTTTCGTCGCTAGCGGCCAAAAACCATGCGATTTTCGCAGCTGGCGGGCAAAAATCGCGATTTTCGCCGCTACCGGCAAAAAATAGCGCGATTTTCGCCGCTAGCGGCCAAAAACAGTGCGATTTTCGACGCTAGCGGCCAAAAATCGGGCGATTTTTGCCGCTAACGGCCGAAAACCGTGCTATTTTCGACGCTAGCGGCCAGAAACCATACGATTTTTGCAGCTGGCGGGAAAAAATCGCGCGAATTTCGCCGCTACCGGCCATAAACCGCGCGATTTTCGCCGCTAGCGGTCAAAAACCATGCGATTTTCGCAGCTGGCGGGCAAAAATCGCGATTTTCGCCGCTACCGGCAAAAAATAGCGCAAATTTCGCCGCTAGCGGCCAAAAATAGCGCAATTTTCGCCGCTAGCGGCCAAAAATCGTGCGATTTTCGCCGCTAGCGGCCAAAAACCGTGCGATTTTCGCCGCTAGCGGCCAAAAATCGGATGATTTTTGCCGCTAACTATCGAAAACCGCGTTTTTTTTCGCAAAAACTATGCGATTTTCGCAGCTGGCTGGCAAAAATCGCGATTTTCGCCGCTACCGGCCAAAAATAGCGCGATTTTCGCCGCTAGAGGCCAACAACCGTGCGATTTTCGCCGCTAGCGGCCAAAAATCGGGCGATTTTGGCCGCTAACGGCCGAAAACCGCTCTATTTTCGCCGCTACCGGCCATAAACCACGCGATTTTCGTCGCTAGCGGCCAAAAACCATGCGATTTTCGCAGCTGGCGGGCAAAAATCGCGATTTTCGCCGCTACCGGCAAAAAATAGCGCAAATTTCGCCGCTAGCGGCCAAAAATCGTGAGAATTTCGCCGCTAGCGGCCAAAAACCATGCAATTTTCGCCGCTAGCGGCCAAAAATCGCGCGATTTTCGCTGCTAGCGGCCAGAAACTATGCGATTTTTGCAGCTGGCGGGCAAAAATAGCGCTATTTTCGCCGCTACCGGCCAAAAACCGCGCGATTTTCGCCGCTAGCGGCCAAAAACCATGCGATTTTCGCAGCTGGCGGGCAAAAATCGCGATTTTCGCCGCTACAGGCCAAAAATAGCGCGATTTTCGCCGCTAGCGGCCAAAACCGTGCGATTTTCGCCCCTAGCAGCCAAAAATCAGGCAATTTTTGCCGCTAACGGCAGAAAACCGCGCTATTTTCGACGCTAGCGGCCAGAAACCATGCGATTTTTGCAGCTGGCGGGCAAAAATCGCGCGAATTTCGCCACTACCTGCAAAAAATCGACCAATTTTCGCCGCTAGCGGCCAAAAAGGGGTTATTTTGGCCGCTAGTGGCCAAAAATGGGGCGATTTTCGCCGCTACCGGCCAAAAATAGCACGATTTTCGCCGCTAGCGGCCAAAAACCGTGCGATTTTCGCCGCTAGCGGCCAAAAATCGGGCGATTTTTGCCGGTAACGGCCGAAAACCGCGCTATTTTCGACGCTAGCGGCCAGAAACCATGCGATTTTTACAGCTGGCGGGTAAAAAATCGCGCGAATTTCGCCGCTGCAGGCCAAAAACCGCGCGATTTTCGTCGCTAGCGGCTAAAAACCATGCGATTTTCGCAGCTGGCGGGCAAAAATCGCGATTTTCGCCGCTACCGGCCAAAAATAGCGCGATTTTCGCCGCTAGCGGCCAAAAACCGTGCGATTTTCGCCGCTAGCGGCCAAAAATCGGGCGATTTTTGCCGCTAACTGCCGAAAACCGCTCTATTTTCGCCGCTACCGGCCATAAACCACGCGATTTTCGTCGCTAGCGGCCAAAAACCATGCGATTTTCGCAGCTGGCGGGCAAAAATCGCGATTTTCGCCGCTACCGGCAAAAAATAGCGCAAATTTCGCCGCTAGCGGCCAAAAATCGTGAGAATTTCGCCGCTAGCGGCCAAAAACCATGCAATTTTCGCCGCTAGCGGCCAAAAATCGCGCGATTTTCGCCGCTAGCGGCCAAAAACCGTGCGATTTTCGCCGCTAGCGGCCAAAAATCGGGCGATTTTTGCCGCTAACTGCCGAAAACCGCGTTTTTTTTTCGCAAAAACTATGCGATTTTCGCAGCTGGCTGGCAAAAATCGCGATTTTCGCCGCTACCGGGGAAAAATAGCGCGAATTTTGCCGCTAGTGGCCAAAAACCATGCAATTTTCGCCGCTAGCGGGCAAAAATCGCGCGATTTTCGACGCTAGCGGCCAGAAACTATGCGATTTTTGCAGCTGGCGGGCAAAAATAGCGCTATTTTCGCCGCTACCGGCCAAAAACAGCGCGATTTTCGCCGCTAGCGGCCAAAGCCGTGCGATTTTCGCCGCTAGCGGCCTAACGGCAGTAAACCGCGCTATTTTCGACGCTAGCGGCCAGAAACCATGGGATTTTTGCAGCTGGCCAGCAAAAATCGCGCGAATTTCGCCGCTACCTGCCAAAAATCGACCGATTTTCGCCGCTAGCGGCCAAAAAAGGGGCTATTTTCGCCGCTAGCGGCCAAAAATGGGGCGATTTTCGCCGCTAGCGGCCAAAAATCGTGCAAATTTCGCCGCTAGCGGCCAAAAATCGTGCGAATTTCGCTGCTAGCGGTCAAAAATTGCGCGATTTTCGCCGCTAATAGCCAGAAACTATGCAATTTTTGCAGCTGGCGGGCAAAAATAGCGCGATTTTCGCCGCTACCGGCCAAAAACCACGCAATTTTTGCCGCTAGCGGCCAAAAACCATGTGATTTTCGCAGCTGGTTTGGCAAAAATAGCAATTTTCGCCGCTACCGGCCAAAAACCGCGCGATTTTCGCCGCTAGCGGCCAAAAACCATGCGATTCTCGCAGCTGGCGGGCAAAAATCACGATTTTCGCCGCTACCGGCCAAAAATAGCGCAATTTTCGCCGCTAGCGGCCAAAAACAGTGCGATTTTCGACGCTAGCGGCCAAAAATCGGGCGATTTTTGCCGCTAACGGCCGAAAACCGTGCTATTTTCGACGCTAGCGGCCAGAAACCATACGATTTTTGCAGCTGGCGGGAAAAAAATCGCGCGAATTTCGCCGCTACCGGAAATAAACCGCGCGACTTTCGCCGCTAGCGGTCAAAAACCATGCGATTTTCGCAGCTGGCGGGCAAAAATCGCGATTTTCGCCGCTACCGGCAAAAAATAGCGCAAATTTCGCCGCTAGCGGCCAAAAATAGCGCAATTTTCGCCGCTAGCGGCCAAAAATCGTGCGATTTTCGCCGCTAGCGGCCAAAAACCGTGCGATTTTCGCCGCTAGCGGCCAAAAATCGGATGATTTTTGCCGCTAACTGCCGAAAACCGCGTTTTTTTCGCAAAAACTATGCGATTTTCGCAGCTGGCTGGCAAAAATCGCGATTTTCGCCGCTACCGGCCAAAAATAGCGCGATTTTCGCCGCTAGAGGCCAACAACCGTGCGATTTTCGCCGCTAGCAGCCAAAAATCGGGCGATTTTGGCTGCTAACGGCCGAAAACCGCTCTATTTTCGCCGCTACCGGCCATAAACCACGCGATTTTCGTCGCTAGCGGCCAAAAACCATGCGATTTTCGCAGCTGGCGGGCAAAAATCGCGATTTTCGCCGCTACCGGCAAAAAATAGCGCAAATTTCGCCGCTAGCGGCCAAAAATCGTGAGAATTTCGCCGCTAGCGGCCAAAAACCATGCAATTTTCGCCGCTAGCGGCCAAAAATCGCGCGATTTTCGCCGCTAGCGGCCAGAAACTATGCGATTTTTGCAGCTGGCGGGCGAAAATAGCGCTATTTTCGCCGCTACCGGCCAAAAACCGCGCGATTTTCGCCGCTAGCGGCCAAAAACCATGCGATTTTCGCAGCTGGCGGGCAAAAATCGCGATTTTCGCCGCTACAGGCCAAAAATAGCGCGATTTTCGCCGCTAGCGGCCAAAACCGTGCGATTTTCGCCCCTAGCAGCCAAAAATCAGGCAATTTTTGCCGCTAACGGCAGAAAACCGCGCTATTTTCGACGCTAGCGGCCAGAAACCATGCGATTTTTGCAGCTGGCGGGCAAAAATCGCGCGAATTTCGCCACTACCTGCAAAAAATCGACCAATTTTCGCCTCTAGCGGCCAAAAAGGGGTTATTTTCGCCGCTAGTGGCCAAAAATGGGGCGATTTTCGCCGCTACCGGCCAAAAATAGCGCGATTTTCGCCGCTAGCGGCCAAAAACCGTGCGATTTTCGCCGCTAGCGGCCAAAAATCGGGCGATTTTTGCCGGTAACGGCCGAAAACCGCGCTATTTTCGACGCTAGCGGCCAGAAACCATGCGATTTTTACAGCTGGCGGGTAAAAAATCGCGCGAATTTCGCCGCTGCAGGCCAAAAACCGCGCGATTTTCGTCGCTAGCGGCCAAAAACCATGCGATTTTCGCAGCTGGCGGGCAAAAATCGCGATTTTCGCCGCTACCGGCCAAAAATAGCGCGATTTTCGCCGCTAGCGGCCAAAAACCGTGCGATTTTCGCCGCTAGCGGCCAAAAATCGGGCGATTTTTGCCGCTAACTGCCGAAAACCGCGTTTTTTTTCGCAAAAACTATGCGATTTTCGCAGCTGGCTGGCAAAAATCGCGATTTTCGCCGCTACCGGGGAAAAATAGCGCGAATTTTGCCGCTAGCGGCCAAAAATCGGGCGATTTTGGCCGCTAACGGCCGAAAACCGCTCTATTTTCGACGCTAGCGGCCAGAAACCATACGATTTTTGCCGCTGGCGGGCAAAAATCGCGCGAATTTCGCCGCTACCGGCCATAAACCGCGCGATTTTCGCCGCTAGCGGCCCAAAACCATGCGATTTTCGCAGCTGGCGGGCAAAAATCGCGATTTTCGCCGCTACCTGCAAAAAATAGCGCAAATTTCGCCGCTAGCGGCCAAAAATCGTGCGAATTTTGCCGCTAGCGGCCAAAAACCATGCAATTTTCGCCGCTAGCGGCCAAAAATCGCGCGATTTTGGACGCTAGCGGCCAGAAACTATGCGATTTTTGCAGCTGGCGGGCAAAAATAGCGCTATTTTCGCCGCTACCGGCCAAAAACAGCGCGATTTTCGCCGCTAGCGGCCAAAAACCATGCGATTTTCGCAGCTGGCGGGCAGAAATCGCGATTTTCGCCGCTACAGGCCAAAAATAGCGCGATTTTCGCCGCTAGCGGCCAAAGCCGTGCGATTTTCGCCGCTAGCGGCCTAACGGCAGTAAACCGCGCTATTTTCGACGCTAGCGGCCAGAAACCATGGGATTTTTGCAGCTGGCCAGCAAAAATCGCGCGAATTTCGCCGCTACCTGCCAAAAATCGACCGATTTTCGCCGCTAGCGGCCAAAAAAGGGGCTATTTTCGCCGCTAGCGGCCAAAAATGGGGCGATTTTCGCCGCTAGCGGCCAAAAATCGTGCAAATTTCGCCGCTAGCGGCCAAAAATCGTGCGAATTTCGCTGCTAGCGGTCAAAAATTGCGCGATTTTCGCCGCTAATAGCCAGAAACTATGCAATTTTTGCAGCTGGCGGGCAAAAATAGCGCGATTTTCGCCGCTACCGGCCAAAAACCACGCAATTTTTGCCGCTAGCGGCCAAAAACCATGTGATTTTCGCAGCTGGTTTGGCAAAAATAGCAATTTTCGCCGCTACCGGCCAAAAACCGCGCGATTTTCGCCGCTAGCGGCCAAAAACCATGCGATTCTCGCAGCTGGCGGGCAAAAATCACGATTTTCGCCGCTACCGGCCAAAAATAGCGCAATTTTCGCCGCTAGCGGCCAAAAACAGTGCGATTTTCGACGCTAGCGGCCAAAAATCGGGCGATTTTTGCCGCTAACGGCCGAAAACCGTGCTATTTTCGACGCTAGCGGCCAGAAACCATACGATTTTTGCAGCTGGCGGGAAAAAATCGCGCGAATTTCGCCGCTACCGGCCATAAACCGCGCGATTTTCGCCGCTAGCGGTCAAAAACCATGCGATTTTCGCAGCTGGCGGGCAAAAATCGCGATTTTCGCCGCTACCGGCAAAAAATAGCGCAAATTTCGCCGCTAGCGGCCAAAAATAGCGCAATTTTCGCCGCTAGCGGCCAAAAACCGTGCGATTTTCGCCGCTAGCGGCCAAAAATCGGATGATTTTTGCCGCTAACTGCCGAAAACCGCGTTTTTTTCGCAAAAACTATGCGATTTTCGCAGCTGGCTGGCAAAAATCGCGATTTTCGCCGCTACCGGCCAAAAATAGCGCGATTTTCGCCGCTAGAGGCCAACAACCGTGCGATTTTCGCCGCTAGCGGCCAAAAATCGGGCGATTTTGGCCGCTAACGGCCGAAAACCGCTCTATTTTCGCCGCTACCGGCCATAAACCGCGCGATTTTCGTCGCTAGCGGCCAAAAACCATGCGATTTTCGCAGCTGGCGGGCAAAAATCGCGATTTTCGCCGCTACCGGCAAAAAATAGCGCAAATTTCGCCGCTAGCGGCCAAAAATCGTGCGAATTTCGCCGCTAGCGGCCAAAAACCATGAAATTTTCGCCGCTAGCGGCCAAAAATTGCGCGATTATCGCCGCTAGCGGCCAGACACTATGCGATTTTTGCAGCTGGCGGAAAAAAATAGCGCTATTTTCGCCGCTACCGGCTAAAAACCGCGCGATTTTCGCCGCTAGCGGCCAAAAACCATGCGATTTTCGCAGCTGGCGGGCAAAAATCGCGATTTTCGCCGCTACAGGCCAAAAATAGCGCGATTTTCGCCGCTAGCGGCCAAAACCGTGCGATTTTCGCCGCTAGCAGCCAAAAATCAGGCAATTTTTGCCGCTAACGGCAGAAAACCGCGCTATTTTCGACGCTAGCGGCCAGAAACCATGCGATTTTTGCAGCTGGCGGGCAAAAATCGCGCGAATTTCGCCACTACCTGCAAAAAATCGACCAATTTTCGCCGCTAGCGGCCAAAAAGGGGTTATTTTCGCCGCTAGTGGCCAAAAATGGGGCGATTTTCGCCGCTACCGGCCAAAAATAGCGCGATTTTCGCCGCTAGCGGCCAAAAACCGTGCGATTTTCGCCGCTAGCGGCCAAAAATCGGGCGATTTTTGCCGGTAACGGCCGAAAACCGCGCTATTTTCGACGCTAGCGGCCAGAAACCATGCGATTTTTACAGCTGGCGGGTAAAAAATCGCGCGAATTTCGCCGCTGCAGGCCAAAAACCGCGCGATTTTCGTAGCTAGCGGCCAAAAACCATGCGATTTTCGCAGCTGGCGGGCAAAAATCGCGATTTTCGCCGCTACCGGCCAAAAATAGCGCGATTTTCGCCGCTAGCGGCCAAAAACCGTGCGATTTTCGCCGCTAGCGGCCAAAAATCGGGCGATTTTTGCCGCTAACTGCCGAAAACCGCGTTTTTTTTCGCAAAAACTATGCGATTTTCGCAGCTGGCTGGCAAAAATCGCGATTTTCGCCGCTACCGGCGAAAAATAGCGCGATTTTCGCCGCTAGAGGCCAACAACCGTGCGATTTTCGCCGCTAGCGGCCAAAAATCGGGCGATTTTGGCCGCTAACGGCCGAAAACCGCTCTATTTTCGACGCTAGCGGCCAGAAACCATACGATTTTTGCAGCTGGCGGGCAAAAATCGCGCGAATTTCGCCGCTACTGGCCATAAACCGCGCGATTCTCGCCGCTAGCGGCCAAAAACCATGCGATTTTCGCAGCTGGCGGGCAAAAATCGCGATTTTCGCCGCTACCGGCAAAAAATAGCGCGATTTTCGCCACTAGCGGCCAAAAATCGTGCGAATTTCGCCGCTAGCGGCCAAAAACCATGCAATTTTCGCCGCTAGCGGCCATAAATCGCGCGATTTTCGCCGCTACCGGCCAGAAACTATGCGATTTTTGCAGCTGGCGGGCAAAAATAGCGCTATTTTCGCCGCTACCGGCCAAAAACCGCGCGATTTTCGCTGCTAGCGGCCAAAAACCATGCGATTTTTGCAGCTGGCGGGCAAAAATCGCGATTTTCGCCGCTACAGGCCAAAAATAGCGCGATTTTCGCCGCTAGCGGCCTAACGGCAGAAAACCGCGCTATTTTCGACGCTAGCAGCCAGAAACCATGGGATTTTTGCAGCTGGCCAGCAAAAATCGCGCGAATTTCGCCGCTACCTGCCAAAAGTCGACCGATTTTCGCCGCTAGCGGCCAAAAAAGGGGCTATTTTCGCCGCTAGCGGCCAAAAATTGGGCGATTTTCGCCGCTAGAGGCCAACAACCGTGCGATTTTCGCCGCTAGCGGCCAAAAATCGGGCGATTTTGGCCGCTAACGGCCGAAAACCGCTCTATTTTCGACGCTAGCGGCCAGAAACCATACGATTTTTGCAGCTGGCGGGCAAAAATCGCGCGAATTTCGCCGCTACTGGCCATAAACCGCGCGATTCTCGCCGCTAGCGGCCAAAAACCATGCGATTTTCGCAGCTGGCGGGCAAAAATCGCGATTTTCGCCGCTACCGGCAAAAAATAGCGCGATTTTCGCCGCTAGCGGCCAAAAATCGTGCGAATTTCGCCGCTAGCGGCCAAAAACCATGCAATTTTCGCCGCTAGCGGCCAAAAATCGCGCGATTTTCGCCGCTACCGGCCAGAAACTATGCGATTTTTGCAGCTGGCGGGCAAAAATAGCGCTATTTTCGCCGCTACCGGCCAAAAACCGCGCGATTTTCGCTGCTAGCGGCCAAAAACCATGCGATTTTTGCAGCTGGCGGGCAAAAATCGCGATTTTCGCCGCTACAGGCCAAAAATAGCGCGATTTTCGCCGCTAGCGGCCTAACGGCAGAAAACCGCGCTATTTTCGACGCTAGCAGCCAGAAACCATGGGATTTTTGCAGCTGGCCAGCAAAAATCGCGCGAATTTCGCCGCTACCTGCCAAAAGTCGACCGATTTTCGCCGCTAGCGGCCAAAAAAGGGGCTATTTTCGCCGCTAGCGGCCAAAAATTGGGCGATTTTCGCCGCTAGCGGCCAAAAATCGTGCAATTTTCGCCGCTACGGGCCAAAAACCACGCGAAT
>NC_091169.1:40660843-40665843 GCF_040958095.1 Procambarus clarkii
AGGTTAGGTTAGGTTAGGTTAGGTTAGGTTAGGTTAGGTTAGGTTAGGTTAGGTTAGGTTAGGTTAGGTTAGGTTAGGTTAGGTTAGGTTAGGTTAGGTTAGGTTAGGTTAGGTTAGGTTAGGTTAGGTTAGGTTAGGTTAGGTTAGGTTAGGTTAGGTTAGGTTAGGTTAGGTTAGGTTAGGTTAGGTTAGGTTAGGTTAGGTTAGGTTAGGTTAGGTTAGGTTAGGTTAGGTTAGGTTAGGTTAGGTTAGGTTAGGTTAGGTTAGGTTAGGTTAGGTTAGGTTAGGTTAGGTTAGGTTAGGTTAGGTTAGGTTAGGTTAGGTTAGGTTAGGTTAGGTTAGGTTAGGTTAGGTTAGGTTAGGTTAGGTTAGGTTAGGTTAGGTTAGGTTAGGTTAGGTTAGGTTAGGTTAGGTTAGGTTAGGTTAGGTTAGGTTAGGTTAGGTTAGGTTAGGTTAGGTTAGGTTAGGTTAGGTTAGGTTAGGTTAGGTTAGGTTAGGTTAGGTTAGGTTAGGTTAGGTTAGGTTAGGTTAGGTTAGGTTAGGTTAGGTTAGGTTAGGTTAGGTTAGGTTAGGTTAGGTTAGGTTAGGTTAGGTTAGGTTAGGTTAGGTTAGGTTAGGTTAGGTTAGGTTAGGTTAGGTTAGGTTAGGTTAGGTTAGGTTAGGTTAGGTTAGGTTAGGTTAGGTTAGGTTAGGTTAGGTTAGGTTAGGTTAGGTTAGGTTAGGTTAGGTTAGGTTAGGTTAGGTTAGGTTAGGTTAGGTTAGGTTAGGTTAGGTTAGGTTAGGTTAGGTTAGGTTAGGTTAGGTTAGGTTAGGTTAGGTTAGGTTAGGTTAGGTTAGGTTAGGTTAGGTTAGGTTAGGTTAGGTTAGGTTAGGTTAGGTTAGGTTAGGTTAGGTTAGGTTAGGTTAGGTTAGGTTAGGTTAGGTTAGGTTAGGTTAGGTTAGGTTAGGTTAGGTTAGGTTAGGTTAGGTTAGGTTAGGTTAGGTTAGGTTAGGTTAGGTTAGGTTAGGTTAGGTTAGGTTAGGTTAGGTTAGGTTAGGTTAGGTTAGGTTAGGTTAGGTTAGGTTAGGTTAGGTTAGGTTAGGTTAGGTTAGGTTAGGTTAGGTTAGGTTAGGTTAGGTTAGGTTAGGTTAGGTTAGGTTAGGTTAGGTTAGGTTAGGTTAGGTTAGGTTAGGTTAGGTTAGGTTAGGTTAGGTTAGGTTAGGTTAGGTTAGGTTAGGTTAGGTTAGGTTAGGTTAGGTTAGGTTAGGTTAGGTTAGGTTAGGTTAGGTTAGGTTAGGTTAGGTTAGGTTAGGTTAGGTTAGGTTAGGTTAGGTTAGGTTAGGTTAGGTTAGGTTAGGTTAGGTTAGGTTAGGTTAGGTTAGGTTAGGTTAGGTTAGGTTAGGTTAGGTTAGGTTAGGTTAGGTTAGGTTAGGTTAGGTTAGGTTAGGTTAGGTTAGGTTAGGTTAGGTTAGGTTAGGTTAGGTTAGGTTAGGTTAGGTTAGGTTAGGTTAGGTTAGGTTAGGTTAGGTTAGGTTAGGTTAGGTTAGGTTAGGTTAGGTTAGGTTAGGTTAGGTTAGGTTAGGTTAGGTTAGGTTAGGTTAGGTTAGGTTAGGTTAGGTTAGGTTAGGTTAGGTTAGGTTAGGTTAGGTTAGGTTAGGTTAGGTTAGGTTAGGTTAGGTTAGGTTAGGTTAGGTTAGGTTAGGTTAGGTTAGGTTAGGTTAGGTTAGGTTAGGTTAGGTTAGGTTAGGTTAGGTTAGGTTAGGTTAGGTTAGGTTAGGTTAGGTTAGGTTAGGTTAGGTTAGGTTAGGTTAGGTTAGGTTAGGTTAGGTTAGGTTAGGTTAGGTTAGGTTAGGTTAGGTTAGGTTAGGTTAGGTTAGGTTAGGTTAGGTTAGGTTAGGTTAGGTTAGGTTAGGTTAGGTTAGGTTAGGTTAGGTTAGGTTAGGTTAGGTTAGGTTAGGTTAGGTTAGGTTAGGTTAGGTTAGGTTAGGTTAGGTTAGGTTAGGTTAGGTTAGGTTAGGTTAGGTTAGGTTAGGTTAGGTTAGGTTAGGTTAGGTTAGGTTAGGTTAGGTTAGGTTAGGTTAGGTTAGGTTAGGTTAGGTTAGGTTAGGTTAGGTTAGGTTAGGTTAGGTTAGGTTAGGTTAGGTTAGGTTAGGTTAGGTTAGGTTAGGTTAGGTTAGGTTAGGTTAGGTTAGGTTAGGTTAGGTTAGGTTAGGTTAGGTTAGGTTAGGTTAGGTTAGGTTAGGTTAGGTTAGGTTAGGTTAGGTTAGGTTAGGTTAGGTTAGGTTAGGTTAGGTTAGGTTAGGTTAGGTTAGGTTAGGTTAGGTTAGGTTAGGTTAGGTTAGGTTAGGTTAGGTTAGGTTAGGTTAGGTTAGGTTAGGTTAGGTTAGGTTAGGTTAGGTTAGGTTAGGTTAGGTTAGGTTAGGTTAGGTTAGGTTAGGTTAGGTTAGGTTAGGTTAGGTTAGGTTAGGTTAGGTTAGGTTAGGTTAGGTTAGGTTAGGTTAGGTTAGGTTAGGTTAGGTTAGGTTAGGTTAGGTTAGGTTAGGTTAGGTTAGGTTAGGTTAGGTTAGGTTAGGTTAGGTTAGGTTAGGTTAGGTTAGGTTAGGTTAGGTTAGGTTAGGTTAGGTTAGGTTAGGTTAGGTTAGGTTAGGTTAGGTTAGGTTAGGTTAGGTTAGGTTAGGTTAGGTTAGGTTAGGTTAGGTTAGGTTAGGTTAGGTTAGGTTAGGTTAGGTTAGGTTAGGTTAGGTTAGGTTAGGTTAGGTTAGGTTAGGTTAGGTTAGGTTAGGTTAGGTTAGGTTAGGTTAGGTTAGGTTAGGTTAGGTTAGGTTAGGTTAGGTTAGGTTAGGTTAGGTTAGGTTAGGTTAGGTTAGGTTAGGTTAGGTTAGGTTAGGTTAGGTTAGGTTAGGTTAGGTTAGGTTAGGTTAGGTTAGGTTAGGTTAGGTTAGGTTAGGTTAGGTTAGGTTAGGTTAGGTTAGGTTAGGTTAGGTTAGGTTAGGTTAGGTTAGGTTAGGTTAGGTTAGGTTAGGTTAGGTTAGGTTAGGTTAGGTTAGGTTAGGTTAGGTTAGGTTAGGTTAGGTTAGGTTAGGTTAGGTTAGGTTAGGTTAGGTTAGGTTAGGTTAGGTTAGGTTAGGTTAGGTTAGGTTAGGTTAGGTTAGGTTAGGTTAGGTTAGGTTAGGTTAGGTTAGGTTAGGTTAGGTTAGGTTAGGTTAGGTTAGGTTAGGTTAGGTTAGGTTAGGTTAGGTTAGGTTAGGTTAGGTTAGGTTAGGTTAGGTTAGGTTAGGTTAGGTTAGGTTAGGTTAGGTTAGGTTAGGTTAGGTTAGGTTAGGTTAGGTTAGGTTAGGTTAGGTTAGGTTAGGTTAGGTTAGGTTAGGTTAGGTTAGGTTAGGTTAGGTTAGGTTAGGTTAGGTTAGGTTAGGTTAGGTTAGGTTAGGTTAGGTTAGGTTAGGTTAGGTTAGGTTAGGTTAGGTTAGGTTAGGTTAGGTTAGGTTAGGTTAGGTTAGGTTAGGTTAGGTTAGGTTAGGTTAGGTTAGGTTAGGTTAGGTTAGGTTAGGTTAGGTTAGGTTAGGTTAGGTTAGGTTAGGTTAGGTTAGGTTAGGTTAGGTTAGGTTAGGTTAGGTTAGGTTAGGTTAGGTTAGGTTAGGTTAGGTTAGGTTAGGTTAGGTTAGGTTAGGTTAGGTTAGGTTAGGTTAGGTTAGGTTAGGTTAGGTTAGGTTAGGTTAGGTTAGGTTAGGTTAGGTTAGGTTAGGTTAGGTTAGGTTAGGTTAGGTTAGGTTAGGTTAGGTTAGGTTAGGTTAGGTTAGGTTAGGTTAGGTTAGGTTAGGTTAGGTTAGGTTAGGTTAGGTTAGGTTAGGTTAGGTTAGGTTAGGTTAGGTTAGGTTAGGTTAGGTTAGGTTAGGTTAGGTTAGGTTAGGTTAGGTTAGGTTAGGTTAGGTTAGGTTAGGTTAGGTTAGGTTAGGTTAGGTTAGGTTAGGTTAGGTTAGGTTAGGTTAGGTTAGGTTAGGTTAGGTTAGGTTAGGTTAGGTTAGGTTAGGTTAGGTTAGGTTAGGTTAGGTTAGGTTAGGTTAGGTTAGGTTAGGTTAGGTTAGGTTAGGTTAGGTTAGGTTAGGTTAGGTTAGGTTAGGTTAGGTTAGGTTAGGTTAGGTTAGGTTAGGTTAGGTTAGGTTAGGTTAGGTTAGGTTAGGTTAGGTTAGGTTAGGTTAGGTTAGGTTAGGTTAGGTTAGGTTAGGTTAGGTTAGGTTAGGTTAGGTTAGGTTAGGTTAGGTTAGGTTAGGTTAGGTTAGGTTAGGTTAGGTTAGGTTAGGTTAGGTTAGGTTAGGTTAGGTTAGGTTAGGTTAGGTTAGGTTAGGTTAGGTTAGGTTAGGTTAGGTTAGGTTAGGTTAGGTTAGGTTAGGTTAGGTTAGGTTAGGTTAGGTTAGGTTAGGTTAGGTTAGGTTAGGTTAGGTTAGGTTAGGTTAGGTTAGGTTAGGTTAGGTTAGGTTAGGTTAGGTTAGGTTAGGTTAGGTTAGGTTAGGTTAGGTTAGGTTAGGTTAGGTTAGGTTAGGTTAGGTTAGGTTAGGTTAGGTTAGGTTAGGTTAGGTTAGGTTAGGTTAGGTTAGGTTAGGTTAGGTTAGGTTAGGTTAGGTTAGGTTAGGTTAGGTTAGGTTAGGTTAGGTTAGGTTAGGTTAGGTTAGGTTAGGTTAGGTTAGGTTAGGTTAGGTTAGGTTAGGTTAGGTTAGGTTAGGTTAGGTTAGGTTAGGTTAGGTTAGGTTAGGTTAGGTTAGGTTAGGTTAGGTTAGGTTAGGTTAGGTTAGGTTAGGTTAGGTTAGGTTAGGTTAGGTTAGGTTAGGTTAGGTTAGGTTAGGTTAGGTTAGGTTAGGTTAGGTTAGGTTAGGTTAGGTTAGGTTAGGTTAGGTTAGGTTAGGTTAGGTTAGGTTAGGTTAGGTTAGGTTAGGTTAGGTTAGGTTAGGTTAGGTTAGGTTAGGTTAGGTTAGGTTAGGTTAGGTTAGGTTAGGTTAGGTTAGGTTAGGTTAGGTTAGGTTAGGTT
>NC_091169.1:40672285-40707285 GCF_040958095.1 Procambarus clarkii
GAGGGCATAGAGGGATTGGGAGATAGCGTAAGGTTGGGAGACAGATAGAGGTTGAGAGGTTGGGAGGGGGAAGGATAGAGGGGGTGGGGGGGACCTCCCACCTCCCTCGCAAGGGTGGGGGGTCACATGGAAGGAGAGGGGATGAGGAGGGGTGAGGGCTGGGTAGGCTTTGGGTGTTGAGGGGAGCTGGGTAGGCTTTGGGTGTTGAGGGGAGCTGGGTAGGCTTTGGTAGTTGAGGGGGCTGGGTAGGCTTTGGGTGTTGTGTGTGTGTGTGTGTGTGTGTGTGTGTGTGTGTGTGTGTGTGTGTGTGTGTGTGTGTGTGTGTGTGTGTGTGTGTGTGTGTGTGTATTTCTATCAGTCATTTTATTATCTCACATACTTCCTTATCATTTTCTCTTCTGACTCTTTCTCTACGATCCCATGAAAGAATGAGGTGGTTAACACACACTTCCCACCCCATGTGCCCAAGTACCATAAGGCTGTGTTTTAACCCCTGAATGTTGTCTCATTCTCCCTTAGCATTTCCATTTATCTCCTAAACCCTCGCATGTCATTTTCTCTGTTCAAGGAGTAACCATAGAAATAGTTTTGAGTAACACAGTGCATTGCTCCGTATAAACTGCGGTCAGGACTGGAACAGGAACACCTCCCCCTCACAACCTCGTCGTCACAACACCCCCTCCACAACCCCACAACCTCCCCCCACAACACCCCCCCAGGCCCCCACCTCCCCGCATCATCCCTTTACAAAAGCCATAAAAGCAAGGCCGACGGAACACTGAAACCTTCACAAAAGCGAGCAAAACAGCCAAGTCTTCAGGATTAAGAGCCTCGCTGAGCTTGCCGGCGGAGCCAAGGAACATTCTGCCATAAGGTAAGACCCATTCAATATATAGTCAAGAAAACCATTCACCTGGGCTGTATGGGGGGCTCGAACCATGGGCCTCACGCTTGTGAGGGCGACGCTATTTTTTTTTTTATAGTCGAGAGGCTCTGTTGTCTCAGGAAGGACGCCTTCATACGAACATTCTACGGGGGATAGGTAGATCAGACAGGAGAACATGTCGGATGTGGTCGCAGGGGGGAGCGTGGATGAACACGAAGGAGGAAATGTGGATGAACACGAGGGGAAGTTCAGAGAACTATAAGTGTTCAGACGAACAAGGGAAGAGGGTATAGTGGGGGGGACAGGAACAAGAACTTCACTAAAGGCGAAACAAAGTAAAGGGGAGACTGGATAGCGAAGGAGAGGGTGTGTCAGGATAGCGAACAAGAGGGTGTGTGTCAGGATAGCAAAGAAGAGGGGATGTGTCAGGATAGCGAAGAAGAGGGTGTGTGTCAGGATAGCGAAGGAGAGGATGTGTCAGGATAGCGAAGAAGAGGGTGTGTGTCAGGATAGCGAAGGAGAGGATGTGTCAGGATAGCGAACAAGAGGGTGTGTGTCAGGATAGCGAACAAGAGGGTGTGTGTCAGGATAGCGAAGAAGAGGGGTAACTATAGTAACGAGGGAATGAATAACACCACACAAGGGAATTAACTGCAAAACACGAGAGGATTTAAGCCAGGATATGAGGCCTCAAAGTGACTTCAGAATGTAAAGACTCTACAAGCCAAGCAGAGTATTCTGAGAGTGCTTTGAGTGCCTCTTGAGCGTCGTAGTAGAGCAACTTGAGAGCTGCTCTTGTGTGCTGGGATCCTTCACCACATCTGGAAATGTTATGGAAAGTGCCTGAAATTAGCGTCCTGAAAACATTTCCTGTTAAAAGGCACTCTTTAAAAAAAAGTAACAAATTCGTTTCTAAACAGCATCATGCAAAAAGTGGCGTTAGACATTATCCAAGAAGAAATTTGTGGGTTTATTCTGAAACAAATTACGAAAAAGCCTCACCAAATGTACCGACAGTCGCCTTAAATATATATGAAAGTACTTCACAAGTACTGAAAGTGTGTTGAGGAAGAGTTGGCATGAACACTTTAAACAGGAAAAGTGCATTCAAGTACTATTCTCGATATACGCACTTCAGAAAAGTGTCCTGACCCAAAAAAGTATTACAGAAAACGGCACACCACAGCATCCAGGGGTAGCTATGCTTGAAGAGCCTTCCGGGAGATTGTCCTGAAAGAATTTCCTGGAAGTGCACCCAAAGAGAGCGAGCGAGCGAGCGAGAGAGAGAGAGAGAGAGAGAGAGAGAGAGAGAGAGAGAGAGAGAGAGAGAGAGAGAGAGAGAGAGAGAGAGAGAGAGAGAGAGAGAGAGCATAAGAGAGCCAGGGAAAGAGACCCGTCTCTGAGGAGGGTCAACAAGAATCTGCATCTCCAGACTCCGAATGCTCAAGATGCCAGAATTGGATTTGTATCCTGTGACGCTCTTCGAGCCTCGCAGTGTTGACGCGTCTTAGAACCTGCGGTCTACCCTGGGAATGATGGCGCTGTGGCCTCGTACCAGCTTCTTGTGGGATGAGACGGAGTTTATTGTGGGGTTGGATTCCCCTTCGTGCAACTGGAAGGGTTCGTTGCATGCGGTGAATGTTCGGTTCCTGGCTGGAATAGAATCAGTGATTTAGAACAGTGCTGGAAAGGGTAAATTACCCTTACCAGTTGTGTGCTGGTAAGGGTAAATCCCTGACTGGAAAGGATATATTGAACATTATAGTAAAGATACAATATAAGCTGGAACCAGCGTGTAATTAGCTAGGGTAAAAAAAAAGTATTTTTTTTTTTTAGTAATACGTTTTTTTTTAGTAATTTGAGGAAAAAAATTATATATTTTTATTTTCCCTGATGAAAATACATTTTGGAAAATGTCATTGACAAAGTCATTAGCCTGAATTTAAATGGCGCCAACAACCGACTGTATTAATGGGGCCCAATATTGGAAATAACATGGTGTCCTTTTTATTGACTTTATTATTAACAGTACAATGAGAGGACGTGCCGTTAACAGAAATATAAGTTCCCCTTAATAAAAGTCATGAGCGCTCCCCCATTTTCTTTAACAGTAAGAAGCCAATGCTTTAGAAACAAGAGTTTAAAAGTTTTAAACACGGAGAAAAAGGACCCACTATCAACATAACTCAGTTACTGTACTCTTCAGCAAGAACAATTATGAACCCATCTTGACCTTTCCTTAAGACCTTTGACACCACAACCTACAAGAAGACGATTAAGAAGGAAGAAGACCATGGATTAGAGGGGCAGTTGTCAGATTAGAACAGAACCTGGTTGAAGGATAGCAAGCCAAGAGCTGCTATCATTGACAGGTTGATCTCCGAGTGGAGGAATGTTACCAGGGGCGTGCCTCAGGGTAAGTGTTTGGGCCCTCTGTTGCTGTAGCACATGTCTAGGGCCTAGTTGATGGGCGTTCAGTAACGTCAACTTTGCAGAGGACACGAAAGTGGTGGGGGCATGTAGTAAGCTTCAATGAGAACTTTTGCGGTAATCCGTTAAATACGTCATCGCATTGCAACCCTGAGCTTACAGAATCTTGGGAAACAAAGTTCAAAGTCCTGAACTTTGGAAATGACAGTTAACGTTTAACATATAAATGACAAGAGATTGGGGGGGGGGGGGCGCAACACTGGGTCACGTGACCTTAAAAGAAGCCATGATTGTTATGACGTCAGAGCTCTTGCAGACGTCATATCTTATCTAACCTAAATAAAGATAATAAAAATGTAGACACAATATTAACCTGATTCTATACGTTTATACATTCTAACGAAGACACTTAACCGTCGCAGTCTTTCATGCACGTGGTGCGTGAGTATGACTCAAAGATAGAATAATGCTATAGTGAACAGCAGTATCTATCTATCTATCTATCTTTCTCTCTCTCTCTCTCTCTCTCTCTCTCTCTCTCTCTCTCTCTCTCTCTCTCTCTCATACACACACACACACACACACACACACACACACAGACACACACACACACACACACACACACACACACACACACACACACAGACACACACACACACACACACACACACACACACACACACACACACACACACACACACACACACACACACACACACACACACACACACACACACACACACACACATACACACACACACACCATTCCGCCATAGGTTACGTTTATTCTTGTGATGTGCGTCCTCGATTCTTAACCGACGGACCGAAACGGATGGGCACATTTTCTTTCATCTGATAATTCCGTTCACCGAGCTGTAAATAGGTACTCTGAAAAGCTATACACTTGTGGATTGCATCCTGGGAAAGGTCAGTAGTTGGCCTGAATGGACCTTGATAGGCCTAAGTAAAGGCTACCTGTCCCCGACAACGGAAATTATTTCTCAACACTTGCTTGAGTACACTACCAATCAGCTCACCAGTCAAGGCACCAGTCAAGGCACCAGTCAAGGCACCAGTCAACGCACCAGTCAAGGCACCAGTCAACGCACCAGTCAAGGCACCAGTCAACGCACCAGTCAAGGCACCAGTCAAGGCACCAGTTAAGGCCCCAGCGAAGTCACCAGCCAAGGCACCAGCGAAGTCACCAGTCAAGGCACCAGCCAAGTCACTAGTCAAGGCACCAGCTAAGTTCCCAGTCAAGTCACCAGCCAAGTCACCAGTCAAGGCACCAGTCAAGTCACCAGTCAAGTCACCAGTCAAGGCACCAGCCAAGTCACCAGTCAAGGCACCAGTCAAGGCACCAGTCAAGGCACCAGTCAAGTCACCAGTCAAGGCACCAGCCAAGTCACCAGTCAAG
Source organism: Procambarus clarkii (assembly GCF_040958095.1). Lineage (NCBI taxonomy): Eukaryota > Metazoa > Arthropoda > Malacostraca > Decapoda > Cambaridae > Procambarus > Procambarus clarkii. The sequence continues at coordinate 40,677,019 of NC_091169.1, forward strand.
CACCAGTCAAGGCACCAGTCAAGGCACCAGTCAAGGCACCAGCCAAGTCACCAGTCAAGCACCAGTCAAGGCACCAGTCAAGGCACCAGTCAAGGCACCAGTCAAGGCACCAGTCAAGGCACCAGCCAGCTCACCATGATAATAAAACATCTTATCTTCTTGAGGTTATCTTGAGATGATTTCGGGGCTTATCGCTCCCGCGGCCCGGTCCTCGACCAAGCCTTCTTTTTTTTACACCCCCCCTTCCCAGGAAGCAGCCCGTAGCAGCTGTCTAACTCCCAGGTACCTATTTACTACTTGGTAACAGAGGCATCAGGGTGAAAGATACTCTGCCCATTTTGTTTTCACCACCGGGGATCGAACCCGGAACCTCAGGACTACAAATCCGAGGCGCTGTCCACTCAGCTGTCAGGCCCAGGTCAGGGACCTCACAGTGGTCAGAAAAATAAGGAAGAATGACATTCAGAGGAGCAGAAGGATAAGGAAGGAAGTAGAGCAGACATAAGAGAGAAGAGGAGCAAGCAGAGGAGGAAGTAGAGCAGACAGAGAAGAGGGAAGAGGAGCAAGCAGAGGAGGAAGTAGAGCAGAGAAGAGAGAAGAGGAGCAAGCAGAAGAGGAAGTAGAGCAGACAGAGAAGAGAGAAGAGGAGCAAGCAGAAGAGGAAGTAGAGCAGTAGAGAGAGCCTCACCCATGTATACTGCAGACTGGTGCGATGTCCCCCCATGTACAGCGCCGCGGGACAAGACGCCTGGTGTCTTCTATGGCAACTATTACTCGCCGGGCACCTATGGCAAAGGAGAATGCAGTACAGTGTTGCCAGCTGTGGGTGTATGACTGCATAGCTTGAGCGATCATGGCAAGAGTCCCCCACGAAAAAAAATATGCCATACCATCACTACTCTGCCGCTATGACAACTATATAACGGACGGAAAGTATAGAAATAACTAATGTCGAGCAGCTTTGGCAACAGTGGACTACACCCAGGCTGCCATGTAGCTATGGCAATGCTGCGTATACAAGAATTCAAACATTCACATACACAAGCAATGAATGAACAAGTTATCCCTACACCCGTTTTCTTTATTTGCCACTCCGTAGAAAATGCAACTGTTTCGCCTAATCGGAACCCATACGAACCCCAGCAACCCACCTAACCCATCGCGATCGAGTCACTGAAAACGTCAATTATTACAGGGAGACTCTTATTGTTACCAACACGACACAATTTGTAACCGACTGGTCGATCAAAAACGAAAACAAAACAAAAAACCGCGAACCTACGTTAACAAACTCGACCGTTAAAAACCGTTGACAACCGTTATAAACCGTTAAAAACCGTTAAAAACGCGAACTACGAGGAGAGGGGTAGGGTTGTTACCCCACAGTTCCGGTAGTTCACAGCTCCTCGGAACAATACACAACAGCAACAATCAAAAGTAGCAAGTATCATACAATCACACTGAGTGAGTGAGAGAGAATCTTTCTTTGATTGTTTAATGACATTCTCGTGATTTGTAGCAACTAAACATTCCCTTTGAACAAACAAAAACGAAACAATGCAACGAAGGAGAAGGAAGGAAGGAAGGAAGAGAAGGCAGAAGAGAATGAGGAAGGAGGAGGAACAGAAGAAAGGCGGCGTCCATATACGTATACCGAGACGTCCTATATAGTAGGGATACCGTCGATGGATATAGGGCCCATATGACAGCACGGTGATAGATTTACCGGGGATGCTAAACTAGATCTCGGAGAGGCTGTGTGCATAAAAGATTAGACGGAAAGAAGATTGCACAGTGACTGTGTGGTGTGGATACGGTGCAGTGACTGTGAGGTGTGGATACGGTGCAGTGACTGTGGTGTGGATACGGTGCAGTGACTGTGGTGTGGATACGGTGCAGTGACTGTGGTGTGGATACGGTGCAGTGACTGTGGTGTGGATACGGTGCAGTGACTATGTGGATTGCAAAAACCATTCATTTATATACATATTAATAAAAAACATTGATTAAGAATCCGCAACATGGATCTATTCATATTCAATTTCATTCTTTTCTAGCAAATCTTAAGCTGTTGAATGCACGCGGAAAAGGATTCTGGCGCACTTTACCTTGACTTAGAGCAAAACAGTCGGTACTGTACCTCAAGAAACCCTCGCTAGAAAGCTAGAAGTGCATCATGGTATTCGGGGTTATCCATAGTTAGATATCGCCTGGGTTATCTCAAAGGAAACAAGAGTTAGTATAAGTGGACTCGACTCCGAATTGGAGGCCGTTGTACCTCAGGGCTCTATCTTGGGACTTCTGTTGTTTGTATGTATTTATGTATGTATGTATATATTTATGTATGTATGTATATATGTATGTATGCATGTATATTGATAATTTATTCAGTAATGAACAACATCAATTAAAAATTTGCAGACCATACACTAGTCTATATCAGAAATTTACCCGGTGAAGGTTCTGAAGCAGGCGTATCTAAAGTAAAAGTACCGAGGAACGCAGATGGGAAATTAGAAAACATTGGAAAACGATTCCAAAGGACAGTGAACTAAGGCAGACACATCAAGCGAGAGAGACGCAAGGTGAGGCACGCACAAAGAGACGCAAGGTGAGGCACGCACAAAGAGACGCAAGCTGAGACACGCACAAAGAGACGCAAGCTGAGGCACGCACAAAGAGACGCAAGGTGAGACACGCACGAATAGTCACCCCGAAGCCAACCACATCAGAGGAGGAACAATCAGCAACACTTGACAAAGCAAGAAGGAAGAAACGGAGTTTCTTCAGAGATCAAAGGGGGGGGGGGGTGGAAGGGGGGGAGCTGAAATGGTCCTCAAATGATCTTTTAAAGTGGTATAGAGTAGTAGAAACACCTGTATAGCGCGAATACCGCCTCGGGGGAATTAAGGAATTGATTAGAAAGTGTATTGCACGCATGGAAGAAGACTTTGCAACTTCTAATCCCGAAGAATTGGGAAGGTGACAGAGACCTGCACAATGGTTAAGGGAATTATCAACAAAAAGCACTACTCAACTATGATCAAATAGCACTTGGAAAGGAGACAAGTACCTTGTAGCATATTGTAGCATCGGACGCCGACTCTGCAAGAAGAGAGGCGGTCAATCTACCAACCAGGCCAAGTGGCAGCAGAGATCAAGTGGGTTGAAGTTGATGATTCAAGGCTTGCTTCTGGGGCTAGCATGGTAAGGCAGAGTAATGGAAGGATTGCTGGATATCCTCTCATTTCCTTCCGGCTAAAGACGCGTGACGGCTCCCAGGAGGGGACAAATACCTCGATATCTTACAGGTAAGGCTGTAATTAGGGACGTGTGGGATGGGGGGAGGGGGACGCGACTAGGTAAGGGGGGGGGGGGATATTGCGAGCCACAATGTAGGTCAACAAGGGTCATTGGAGGTCAGCCCACACACCCACCCTCCCAACCCACCACTCTGCTTGCAAACTACCACCTTTGCCCACCAGCCACCCCTACTCAACACTACCCTTGCCCACCAGCACCCCTACTCAACACTACCCTTGCCCACCAGCACCCCTACTCAACACTACCCTTGCCCACCAGCACCCCTACTCAACACTACCCTTGCCCACCAGCACCCCTACTCAACACTTCCCTTGCCCACCAGCACCCCTACTCAACACTACCCTTGCTCACCAGCACCCCTACTCAACACTACCCTTGCCCACCAGCCACCCCTACTCAACACTACCCTCGCCCACCAGCACCCCTACTCAACACTACCCTTGCCCACCAGCACCCCTACTCAACACTACCCTTGCCCACCAGCACCCCTACTCAACACTACCCTTGCCCACCAGCACCCCTACTCAACACTACCCTTGCCCACCAGCCACCCCTACTCAACACTACCCTCGCCCACCAGCACCCCTACTCAACACTACCCTTGCCCACCAGCCACCCCTACTCAACACTACCCTTGCCCACCAGCACCCCTATTCAACACTACCCTCGCCCACCAGCCACCCCTACTCAACACTACCCTTACCCACCAGCACCCCTACTCAACACTACCCTTGCCCACCAGCCACCCCTACTCAACACTACCCTTGCCCACCAGCACCCCTACTCAACACTACCCTTGCCCACCAGCACCCCTACTCAACACTACCCTTGCCCACCAGCACCCCTATTCAACACTACCCTCGCCCACCAGCCACCCCTACTCAACACTACCCTTGCCCACCAGCACCCCTACTCAACACTACCCTTGCCCACCAGCCACCCCTACTCAACACTACCCTTGCCCACCAGCACCCCTACTCAACACTACCCTTGCCCACCAGCACCCCTACTCAACACTACCCTTGCCCACCAGCACCCCTACTCAACACTACCCTTGCTCACCAGCACCCCTACTTAACACTACCCTTGCCCACCAGCCACCCCTACTCAACACTACCCTTGCCCACCAGCCACCCCTACTCAACACTACCCTTGCCCACCAGCACCCCTACTCAACACTACCCTTGCTCACCAGCACCCCTACTCAACACTACCCTTGCTCACCAGCCACCCCTACTCAACACTACCCTTGCCCACCAGCACCCCTACTCAACACTACCCTTGTCCTCTATACACCACCTCTGACAACTACCACCCTCGCCAATCACCAACCCTGCCAACCACACACACAAACAGACTGGCAAACAAGACTTCCCCTAACTGTCCACTTCCCCGAGGGCCACGTTGGGCAACATACCTCCTGGAAACACAAACTGAAACTTTCTTTATTTTCCGCTTGTTATAACTTGTAATAAAGTTGTTACATCTTGGCTTAACGTGTTTATGACGTATTAGAACGTTGTTACAACTTGCTATATTGGTTGTTTTAACTGGTTAGGTGGTGTTAAAACTTGTTCGAACGTTGTACCAACGTCGTAGTTTCGGTGCGTGTTTGGCGGGGCCATGCCAGCGGCCATTTTGTAATCACAACATAAGAACTTGATTCCCAAACCTTCGTAGTGCTGAAATGCAAATTCAACAGGAGCCAGCTATCAAACAAGCTTCAAACAAGCTTCAAACAAGCCCCTAATGAGTGAACCAGTATAAGCCAAGAGCTAATGAAGCTACAGCTTCAGGGGACCCTCATAACATCACTACAGCAACCACTGACGTCACGGAGTTATGTATACTGTATCAAATAACATTTTGTCCCTGATTAGTGTGATTTTCTGATTGTTAATGGCTTTAAAGTATAGTAAATGGCTATTATTCCCCGCAAACTTTACTTTAAACTTTGTCTATGGCAGCTTAGGGTGCCTGAAGGTCTTCTACTTAATGGGTCATAACTACCTAAGCTGTCATAGGCAAAGTTGAAAGCAAAGTTTGCTGGGAATAATGGCCATTTTAAGCCATTAGCCATCAGAAAATCATACAAAATAATCCCAAAAACAATAATTCCAGTGGAGACTGTGGGGCACAGACGAGTGGGGCCACTTAAATAAAAGGCTGAAACCAGGAGCTGAAACCCACTCTTCATCAACACAGTTAGGTAGCAGCAACTAGCTAAACCCAAACACCTACTCATCAGAGAAAGCCAACGCCATACCTAGCTGATAGAGTCGTCAACCTCTCGAAACCAACCACACGTAAATCACAGGCAAAAGCCAGAAAACCTGTTGCCGCAGCCCCATTTCTTTCTAAAAACCTATAAAATAAAATATATATGGGAGAATACTTTTCAGCTCTGGTCAATATTGCATTTTCAACTCGACTGCCAATATGCTGCCATCAGAACTCGCCCACTTGAAAGTAATGGTCTGAATACCGCCATATATACTACATGAATCCTGGCGCACAAGAATGTTTCTCGAACGGTGTTGAACCTTGGCTTGGTTGACTTCGGTACAGTCTCTACTGTAAGGGCTTGATAGGTGTATTAATATGAGGGAAGGGGGCTAGTTTTGTGTGTATTAATGTGAGGCATATGTGGTGTATTACTTTGGAGGTAGCCCTATGTATATTAGTGTATATTAGTATGAGGACGTCGCGTATATTGCAGTGGGAGTCAGGTGCTGATAGCTGTGGGTGTAACCTTACGTTTATCACTGTGAGAGTAGCCTTATGTATACTAACTGTGGGGGAATAGCCTTGTCTGTATTACTGTGGGAGTCGAAGTTAATTTCCCTGTTATTTCTTTGACGTGACTTTGACCTCAGAATAAAGCAATGTTGCGTTTTCAACTGCAAACAATAATTAGTAAATATTAACCATAGCTAATTATATATAATAATCTCCATCACACACAAACAAAAAAATTTATTATTTTGGATCCTGGGTAGTAATATTTTCTGTATATTGTCTCTACAAAATACAGAAAATAGATATTATTCTTCTCAAATTTTGCTTTGGTCTTTGCCTAAGGTAGTTTAGCATCTTCAAGGCACTTGGAGGCGTCCCCACATCCTACCTACCGCTGTGACACATACACAGAGCTGTGTCACATCTCTAGATAAGAAGCTGCCAGCCTTCAGGCATCTTTCTCACGTCTTTCCTAAGCTGGGGCAAAGATGGATGACAAAGATTAAGGGAAAATAACAACCATTTTCTACACTTTTGGAGGCATAACTAATCACAAAATCACACCACCCAGGACCAAATTCCCCTCCAAAGTTTCCTAACCAGTTGTATAATTTGCAAATTTCACCCAAACAATTTGCAGTGCTGTTTTATGTTTGTAATTTGTGTTCGTATTGTTTTGACAGGCGGGTGTTTTCTGGCCTAGATGTGTACAACACATTTTATGGTTGTAATTAGTTATAAGCCCTAAACAAACCATGAATATATTAATGCATACATCAATTAGTAAATGTGTTGTATAATACATCTGGACCTCGAGGAACTGTATTATTTATGGATCTTCCCTTTTACAGGTGAGTATTTTATGATGAACGGAGCGTTACATTGTGACGGTGGTGAGTGTGGCGTCACATTGTGGGTGTGACGGTGCTGAGTGTGGCGTCACATTGTGGGTGTGACGGTGCTGAGTGTGGCGTCACATTGTAGGTGTGACGGTGCTGAGTGAAGGGTCCCATTGTGGGTGTGACGGTGGTGAGTGTGGCGTCACATTGTGGGTGTGATGGTGCTGAGTGTGGCGTCACATTGTAGGTGTGACGGTGGTGAGTGTGGCGTCACATTGTAGGTGTGACGGTGCTGAGTGTGGCGTCACATTGTGGGTGTCACGGTGCTGAGTGTGGCGTCACATTGTTGGTGTCACGGTGCTGAGTGTGGCGTCACATTGTGGGTGTCACGGTGCTGAGTGTGGCGTCACATTGTAGGTGTGACGGTGGTGAGTGTGGCGTCACATTGTGGGTGTCACGGTGCTGAGTGTGGCGTCACATTGTAGGTGTGACGGTGCTGAGTGAAGGGTCCCATTGTGGGTGTGACGGTGGTGAGTGTGGCGTCACATTGTGGGTGTGACGGTGCTAAATGTGGCGTCACATTGTGGGTGTCACGGTGCTGAATGTGGCGTCACATTGTGGGTGTCACGGTGCTGAGTGTGGCGTCACATTGTGGGTGTCACGGTGCTGAGTGTGGCGTCACATTGTGGGTGTGACGGTGCTGAGTGAAGGGTCCCATTGTGGGTGTGACGGTGCTGAGTGAAGGGTCCCATTCTGGGTGTGACGGTGCTGAATGTGGCGTCACATTGTGCGTGTCACGGTGCTGAATGTGGCGTCACATTGTGGGTGTCACGGTGCTGAGTGTGGCGTCACATTGTGGGTGTCACGGTGCTGAGTGTGGCGTCACATTGTAGGTGTGACGGTGCTGAGTGAAGGGTCCCATTGTGGGTGTGACGGTGCTGAGTGAAGGGTCCCATTGTGGGTGTGACGGTGGTGAGTGTGGCGTCACATTGTGGGTGTGACGGTGCTGAATGTGGCGTCACATTGTGGGTGTGACGGTGCTAAATGTGGCGTCACATTGTAGGTGTGACGGTGCTGAGTGTGGCGTCACATTGTAGGTGTGACGGTGCTGAATGTGGTGTCACATTGTGGGTGTGACGGTGCTAAATGTGGCGTCACATTGTAGGTGTGACGGTGCTGAGTGAAGGGTCCCATTGTGGGTGTGACGGTGGTGAGTGTGGCGTCACATTGTGGGTGTGACGGTGGTGAATGGAGCGTCACATTGTGGGTGTGACGGTGGTGAGTGTGGCGTCACATTGTGGGTGTGACGATGGTGAACGGAGCGTCACATTGTGGGTGTGACGGTGCTGAGTGAAGGGTCCCATTGTGGGTGTGACGGTGGTGAGTGTGGCGTCACATTGTGGGTGTCACGGTGCTGAGTGTGGCGTCACATTGTGGGTGTCACGGTGCTGAGTGAAGGGTCCCATTGTGGGTGTGACGGTGGTGAGTGTGGCGTCACATTGTAGGTGTGACGGTGGTGAATGGAGCGTCACATTGTGGGTGTGACGGTGGTGAGTGTGGCGTCACATTGTGGGTGTGACGATGGTGAACGGAGCGTCACATTGTGGGTGTGACGGTGGTGTGTGTGGCGTCACATTGTGGGTGTCACGGTGGTGAACGGAGCGTCACATTGTGGGTGTGACGGTGCTGCCTGCGTCACATTGTGGTTTGTGACGCAGGCAGCAAAAACCGTCTCATGGGGAAGTCTGTGACCTTGACAGCAGTGCGTCACATTGAATATGTGACAGTAACAGACGAACCATTACTATAAGAGTGACGGTAACACCAGATCCGGTACAACAAGAGACAGTGATGGACCCCAGACTTCAACACCCCTTCGTGCTCAAACCTTTTCCCCCCTCTCTCACAATCCCAGTGGATGATCCCAAGCGTTCAAAACAGTGTCAGGTCACACAAAAGGATCCCGGAACCAATTCTTTCATTCCAAGCCCGAATCTAAGCAAGAATTTCCTGGAATCACAAGGGTCTCATTTGCATCTGAAAGAGAGAGAGAGAGAGAGAATCCAAGAACGACAAGTATGGTAACCGCAGCTCTACGACATAACAACATGTAGATATTTACTAGGAGTTTCCAGGAAGCTCCTATGCATAATCCAGGAGACTGTAATAACTGGCGGTTCAAACTTGGTAGCAAAGGAGATTACACATTTCCCCCTCTACCACCACTCTCAATGCTCTCCCTCTCTCCCTTCCTTCCCCAAAAGGCTCTTTCTTCCTTCCTTCCTTCCTTTTTCCCTCCCACAACCAACCCATCGGCAACCCTTTGTTGCAATTCTCGGAAGAATTCTCATTTGGGTGGCTCAGATTGACTGGAACGGTGAATTAGGTTCAGCGACTTATTTTCGAAATCTTTTGTGTGCCATTCAAAGAGAAGGATACCTTGAGCGAGGCTCATTTGATGATGGTCAAGGTTGCTGGGATTTAAGGCTCTGTAAGTGATTATATATATATATATATATTATATAATGGTACCCTCACAAACTTTTAAAAAAAATAATAAACATTATATATATATATATATATATATATATATATATATATATATATATATATATATATATATATATATATATATATATATATATATATATATATATATGTCGTACCTAGTAGCCAGAACGCACTTCTCAGCCTACTATGCAAGGCCCAATTTGCCTAATAAGCCAAGTTTTCACGAATTAATTGTTTTTCGACTACCTAACCTACCTAACCTAACCTAACCTAACTTTTTCGGCTACCTAACCTAACCTAACCTATAAAGATAGGTTAGGTTAGGTTAGGTTGGGTTGGTTAGGTTCGGTCATATATCTACGTCAATTTTAACTCCAATAAAAAAAAATTGACCTCATACATAATGAAATGGGTAGCTTTATCATTACTTAAGCAAAAAATTAGAGAAAATATATTAATTCATGAAAACTTGGCTTATTAGGCAAATCGGGCCTTGCATAGTAGGCTGAGAAGTGCGTTCTGGCTATTAGGTACGACATATATATATATATATATATATATTATATATATATATATATCTATATATATATATATATATATATATATATATATATATATATATATATATATATATATATATATATATATATATATATGTTTTAATAGACGTGCTTTAGGACTGATTTGTAGTTTTTTGGGTACTTTGCAGGAATGATTTCTAAAACAGGCTTTTAGAAACTATTTAGAAAACCACTTAGACACTATTTATATAATTTTTTTATATAATTTTAGATTTTTTTTTTAGAAGCAATTTTAGAAAAAAAACATTTGTAGAAACTATTTAATTTTTGTTTTGTTTAGAATTTATAGAAAAAAAAACACAATTTTTGAAAACTTTTAGAACGGTTTATAAACTATTCTTAAAATGTTTTTAATTTGATATTCAAGTTTGCGAAAGCGTCTTTTAGCACTGAGAAAGGCTTGCAACTTGTCGTCTGTTTTGCTTGCAACTACATGCAAGTTGAGGAGCTTTACCTCTTGAATAATAATAATAATTTTGCCCCAAAGAAAATTATACCAATCTTGAGGTTATCTTGAGATGATTTTGGGGCTTTTAGTGTCCCCTCGGCCCGGTTCTCGACCAGGCCTCCACCCCCAGGAAGCAGCCCGTGACAGCTGACTAACACCCAGGTACCTATTTTACTGCTAGGTAACAGGGGCATAGGGTGAAAGAAACTCTGCCCACTGTTTCTTGCCGGCGACCGGGATCGAACCCAGGACCACAGGATTACAAGTCCAGCGTGCTGTCCGCTTGGCCGACTGGGTCCCCAATCCCCAATGTAATATATCAATGGGCAAATCAATTGAAAGAATGAGGGGGAGAAGGGATTCGAACCAGCGTCATCTCTCCATCCTGTATTGTTCACTTTTCCTCTGTAACTTGCCTAGTGCATTATAACATTTTATAGAGACACGTCTTTACAGTAAAAGGGAAGGGAACTATCAGAAGCAAGCGATGAGTCACAATAACGTGGCTGAAGTACTTTGACCAGACCACACACTAGAAGGTGAAGGGACGACGACGTTTCGGTCCGTCCTGGACCATTCTCAAGTCGATGGAGAATGGTTCAGGACGGACCGAAACGTCGTCGTCCCTTCACCTTCTAGTGTGGGGTCTGGTCAAACTATCAGAAGAAAGCGCCAAGCCATTACGACTCTATAGCACCACCTCACCCTCAACCTCTACCACCTCACCCTCAACCTCTACCACCTCACCCTCAACCTCTACCACCTCACCCTCAACCTCTAACCACCTCACCCTCAACCTCTACCACCTCACCCTCAACCTCTACCACCTCACCCTCAACCTCTACCACCTCACCCTCAACCTCTACCACCTCACCCTCAACCTCTAACCACCTCACCCTCAACCTCTACCACCTCACCCTCAACCTCTACCACCTCACCCTCAACTACCACCTCACCCTCAACCTCTACCACCTCACCCTCAACCTCTACCACCTCACCCTCCACCTCTACCACCTCACCCTCCACCTCTACCACCTCACCCTCCACCTCTAACCACCTCACCCTCCACCTCTACCACCTCACCCTCCACCTCTACCACCTCACCCTCCACCTCTACCACCTCACCCTCCACCTCTACCACCTCACCCTCCACCTCTACCACCTCACCCTCAACCACCTCACCCTCAACTACCACCTCACCCTCAACTACCACCTCACCCTCCACCTCTACCACCTCACCCTCCACCTCTACCACCTCACCCTCCACCTCTAACCACCTCACCCTCAACCTCTACCACCTCACCCTCAACCTCTACCACCTCACCCTCAACCTCTACCACCTCACCCTCCACCTCTACCACCTCACCCTCAACTACCACCTCACCCTCCACCTCTACCACCTCACCCTCCACCTCTACCACCTCACCCTCCACCTCTACCACCTCACCCTCCACCTCTACCACCTCACCCTCCACCTCTACCACCTCACCCTCAACCTCTACCACCTCACCCTCAACTACCACCTCACCCTCCACCTCTACCACCTCACCCTCCACCTCTACCACCTCACCCTCCACCTCTAACCACCTCACCCTCAACCTCTACCACCTCACCCTCAACCTCTACCACCTCACCCTCCACCTCTACCACCTCACCCTCAACCTCTAACCACCTCACCCTCAACCTCTACCACCTCACCCTCAACCTCTAACCACCTCACCCTCAACCTCTACCACCTCACCCTCAACCTCTAACCACCTCACCCTCCACCTCTACCACCTCAAAGCACTGGGAAGGTGTCAAGTCAAGAGTAAACTTTATTCGAGTGTAAGCCTTAAGAATGAAGGTTAAAATGGTCTTGGATGTTATTTATTTTAAAGTGGGGACTAAACTTAATATTCGCGACATTATATACTTATTGCATGTTGCAAAATGATCATTGACTTGTTCGTGAAACGAGACTAACTTCAATGTTGCTATCTACTCGGCTGTTCACAATCACATAGTTCCAGTCTCTCCTCCAATAAGTGCCTCCAACTCGTCCAGTCGCTATCCTCAGCCTATCCTCGAGCACCTGCTCGAGGATAGCAGGTGCTATCTTCTATCATCAACCATCTCCCCTTCAGGATCTCATCCCATACCTTTACAACATCCGAGTTGAAAATTTAGGATTTAGGTGATTTAGAGGGATTTAGGAGGCATTTCGAGGGGTTTGGAAGAGTTTGGAGGGGTCGGGAGGGGGTTGGAGGGGTTTACCATCTGACGATGTCATTTCCATTCAGGAAATTGTATGTTTTGGACACAAATTTGTGTTATGAAAACATTAAATTCCGTTCAGTTACCCGTATTAGTTTCCTCTCTCGGGTACATTAAGAACTATGCCTCTCTACTACCTCAAATCTACGGTTATCCTGACCCCTGCACACCACCTCGTTATCCTGACCCCTGCACACCACGTTATCCTGACCTCTGCACACCACCTCGTTATCCTGCCCCTGCACACCACGTTATCCTGACCTCTGCACACCACCTCGTTATCCTGCCCCTGCACACCACGTTATCCTGACCTCTGCACACCACCTCGTTATCCTGCCAGCGATGGGATAACCCAGCAAGATATGTTCTAACCCTCAGGGGGGTAAACACAATATATGATACAATAAATAGTATACGAAGAAGAAGAACAAGAAAGAACACGAAGAAGGACAAGGAGATAGAAGAACCAACAGGCTGGCAGACCCGTAGCGAACACGCTACGTCAAATAACATCGTAATTGCTTGTTTGTTTAGGGAGGTAATGTAGATGCGGCTGCATAGCTCTAGGCAAAGTGCCTTAGAGGGGATGGGACGGGGGATAGGAATGGTGTCCAACCACTTGGACGGTCGGGGATTGAACACCGACCTGCATGAAGAGGGGGGAGGACAGAGGTATGAAACATTGAGGTACAGTTTGCGGAGAGAAAAAGTAGTTTGGTTTTAACCAGGTTTTAAGTAAAACTTTCCTTATTACGACGACTCATAGCCCAGGCGATGGAGCTTCGGCTTCAGACGCGAGAGGTCCAGGGTTCGAAACCCACACAGTCCAGGTGAATGGAAGGTTTTAAGTATAACACAAGGTTCAGCACCGAAAAATGGATATAAATTGGGGCCAATTTAGATTCAAGAAAGTCCTGGGTAAATAAAGGTGTACAAATTAGCGTAGGTTAAACTCGTAGAACTCGTAGATATACGACTTCGAATGGATACGAATTGCTTCCTCGTATAACCCAATAGGTTTCGTTTAGTATTCTGTATTCCAATGTTCTGGTGGTGTACATAGGTCCCACGCAGCGGAAGGAAGATGACGAAACGCTAAGACTTGTTTTGTGTGAGAATGCATACTGTCTCCCTAGATGCAGCTACTCGTTCACTTAGATTGGTCGTGGTTCGATCCCCTGCATGGTTCTAGTGGTTGGATAACCGCTTCTTCACTCTATCCTCATGCCCCTGCAGCGCTTAGTCTGTCCTCATACCCCTTCCACATGCTACATGTTAAATTGTTCCATCTACCACACTACATATTTCACTGCGTTGATTTGGAATCGTTCTGGGAGTTCTAGTCCTTAAATCCGGCCTATAGGCTTGTGATAATCTGGTGCAAAACGGTTGTGTTATGTCCCGTAGGCTTAGATATCCACCATATAGCCCAACTGGTTCGGCACCTCCTTCAAGAGCCTGTATTTTTTCTTGAATACATCCACTATTGTTCCGGAAATATTACCACATATCTTCCACATGTCTCTTCCAGGCATCACCTTAAACTGCTGCTGCTCGGTGCCTATAGCACCCTCTTAGTACTTAAAATTGCTCAGTCCTGCTATAAACGCCTAGAGGCCGTCTGGCACTGCTTGGCACTCTTCCTGCCACGCCTGATTGAGTCGGAAATTTCTTCTGCCATCAAAGATTCATCCGAGAGTTTCCGCTTTTGATGACGGAGCCGTCATTTCATCTGACGACGATTTTTTTTCCTATTTTGGCGTAAATGCCTGCTGGCTGTCGCTTTCTGGACGTCCCACAGGAAAGTTGTGTTCCAACTCGCATATGATTTAAACTTTTGTGATGAAATATCAGGAAAGAATGATTCTGATCTAGCAAGCAACCAGTACACCAGCTTAAATCCTCCCTCCACCACATTCTACCTGATTGTGACTTTGGCTTTTTTGCTTTACTTTAGGAATAAAGTATTATGTTGAGACGGTATTTAGTGATGAAATACGCTTGATCAATTTGAAATTTCGATCAGTTAATGAAGTGCTAAGGTTAAAGACTATCTTTGATGATTCCAGCCACTTGGACTACTAGGTACAGCGATGGCGTCGCTTCTTGCGGGTCGATGTTCGATCCCCAACGGTCCAAGTGGTCAGGCGCCATTCCTTCCATGTGTTACATGGTCGCCCTGTTTTATCCAGGCATTAGGAGAAATTGTGAAATTATGGGGGATGAAATCCTTATAATTTGTCAATATGGACTCGACCGCTTTTCTTCCCGCACTTGGCGAAGGCTGGAGATGCTTGGATGATGCTCTTAAACATTCTTGTTCTAACAGCATCTTTATCTCCCATTTGCGACTTGCATCCCCCGTCAACACCTCCCCCTACGGCTTGCCGCCCCGTCAACACCTCCCCCTACGGCTTGCCGCCCCGTCAACACCTCCCCCTACGGCTTGCCGCCCCGTCAACACCTCCCCCTACGGCTTGCCGCCCCGTCAACACCTTCCCCTACGGCTTGCCGCCCTGTCAATACCTCCCCCTACGGCTTGCCGCCCTGTCAATACCTCCCCCTACGGCTTGCCGCCCCTACGGCTTGCCACCCTGTCAACATCTTCCCCCTACAGCTTGCCGCCCCGTCAACACCTCCCCCCTACGGCTTGCCGCCCCGTCAACACCTCCCCCCTACGGCTTGCCGCCCCGTCAACACCTCCCCCTACGGCTTGCTGCCCCGTCAACACCTCCCCCCTACGGCTTGCCACCCTGTCAACATCTCCCCCCTACAGCTTGCCGCCCCGTCAACACCTTCCCCTACGGCTTGCCGCCCCGTCAACACCTCCCCTACGGCTTGCCACCCTGTCAACACCTACCCCTACGGCTTGCCACCCTGTCAACACCTACCCCTACGGCTTGCCACCCTGTCAACACCTACCCCTACGGCTTGCCACCCTGTCAATACCTCCCCATACGGCTTGACTGCAGCACAATACAAACACATCAACACACACAACACTGCCAGCCGTACCACTGAATCATTATTCCATCGCCTTCGTAATTAAAAAACGAAATTGAGTTTCAGTTCAACGCACAAATCGGATAGTAGGTTACAGCTTCAACACCAGCTTAAATGACCTTATTTATCAATTTAATGCTGTTCTGTCTATAATTGTTTTACATGTGTAATTTTTCGTCGTCTGATTAGTTGTGAGTGAAGACTGTTAACTGTGATGGTGTGGAGGCGCAGGGAGGGGGGCTGTGGTGGAGGCGTAGGGAGGGGACTGTGGTGGGGGGCGCTGGGAGGGGGGCTGTGGTGGAGGCGTAGGGAGGGGGCTGTGGTGGGGGGCGCTGGGAGGGGGGCTGTGGTGGAGGCGTAGGGAGGGTCTGTGGTGGAGGCGTAGGGAGGGGGCTGTGGTGAGGGTCGCAGGGAGGGAGAGAGGCGGTGGTGGGGGTCGCAGGAAAGTGGCTCCATGATACCAGAGTAACCACAACTCGCCACAACACCAGTAGTGCCAAACATGCACGAACCATTGCCACAACCACAACACACCATGGATCATGATGGAGAAGGAACACAACTCTTAAATAAAAACATAGCAAACACGCCCTTTAAGCAAGTCCCAGCTGTGTCTGCGTACAAGTGACAGGAAGAACAACCCAGCGGGTTTTCTTCCTATTGGGGAGTGTTGTACACGCTCCTATGTCGGCGTGTCCACTCACAGGATGAGTGACGCTGCCCCATAAACTCGCCCCTCGGAAACAGAACTTAAACTAAACAAAACGCCAAACACCCTTGAGCTAAAGATCACCAAAGTCTGGAACCAATTCATCTTGAAAACCATTGTCTTCCTGTTTACACTTCCCATCAATAGATAATCCGGTGGTTAAATCTTTCTATTCATCAACAAACTCATCAGAGGAGAGTGTGTTGTCCCCAGCCACTAATGGCCTCAACGGGTCTGGTTTGATGGCTTAGTTACACGCTTTTAATTGTGTTGGTGATCTAGGCTGTGATTGGTGAAGGCATTTGCTGGATTGTTCAGAGCATTCTTGGGCAAGGCGTTTCCCCGAGCTTTGGTGGTTAGGCTCTGAGTGAAATGGGGAATTTGATCTCTTTTTGTCCTCTCAACAACTCGTCATCTCTCGCTTCACTTTCACACTTACTATGCTTATCTGTGTCTCTCTCACTTTCCTCCCTCTCTCCCCCTCAAATTCCACTCTACAACACTTCAAAGGACTCCACCACCAATCTATCCCGGCTGCTATTCACTCTCTGGAGCCGGTAATACAACGCTCTATTGGTCTCCTGGCGACCTTATCGCATCCTATAACCCTCCCTCCTATTCGTCTCCACTTGCTATCTGCATACGTTATCCTCTTTCTTTGATCTGCTTGTCGTTTTGGTGTCTTACTGTTATCTGCCTGTGTTGTCGTCTCCATGCTATCGTGCCCCTGTTATTGTTTTCCAGTTATCTGCTGGTGATAATCAAGAACATGTTAATTCAGTCACCTCTAAGCTTCGTTCCTACTGAACCTGACTTTGTTCTTCAGCTGTGGGACTCCTCTGTAGAACCTAACTTTGTTCTTCAGCTGTGGGACTCCTCTATAGAACCTGACTTGTTCTTCAGCTGTGGGACTCCTCTATAGAACCTGACTTGTTCTTCAGCTGTGGGACTCCTCTATAGAACCTGACTTTGTTCTTCAGCTGTGGGACTCCTCTGTAGAACCTGACTTTGTTCTTCAGCTGTGGGACTCCTCTGTAGAACCTGACTTGTTCTTCAGCTGTGGGACTCCTCTATAGAACCTGACTTGTTCTTCAGCTGTGGGACTCCTCTATAGAACCTAACTTGTTCTTCAGCTGTGGGACTCCTGTATAGAACCTGACTTGTTCTTCAGCAGTGGGACTCCTCTATAGAACCTGACTTGTTCTTCAGCTGTGGGACTCCTCTATAGAACCTGACTTGTTCTTCAGCTGTGGGACTCCTCTATAGAACCTAACTTGTTCTTCAGCTGTGGGACTCCTGTATAGAACCTGACTTGTTCTTCAGCAGTGGGACTCCTCTATAAAACCTGACTTGTTCTTCAACTAAATTTTGTTTTAGGTCGTGGAAGACTGTTCTGTTTAGTCTATAGTTTTCTTAACGTTATTGACTTGTAGTGCTTGCTTCCGTTCCCTGTTTGAGAGGAGCACTTTGTACACCACTTTGGGTCCCCACCGCTCAAGGGGAAGCACTTTGCATTGCACTCTGGGATCTCACCGTAGCTGGATGCTCCTTAAGCTTAGTTTATGTGTCACTTAGTCCTTTGCATGGCAACTTATTGCTGTTCAACGTCAGTTGTTCATGTTCTCTTTCCCTCTCTCTAAAACCTCCCTCCCTCCCTCCCTCTCACCCTCTCTCACCCTCTATCTTCTCTCCCTCTCTCTACGCGCCGTCTCTAAAATGTTTCAGCAATCCCTGCCTGTACATCCCTGAGGGCCTTAGTTTTACTGCCTGTGCCGTGAAAAAGGTTGTGGTGGAAGACCTTCGTCAGCTCTCCTCTCCGTGTATCTCCATATTTCTTTTATTCTCTTGCTTCCAATCTTTCTATATTTTTATGTTGTGCTCTGTATCCAGTTTTATTTCATTTTTTTTGGTTGGCGTTTCTGTCCGGTCATGCATGTGTGTGTGTGTGTGTGTGTGTGTGTGTGTGTGTGTGTGTACTCACATAATTGTGCTTGCAGGGGTTGAGCTTCAGCTCTTTGGTCCCACCTCTCATTTGTCAATCAACTGGCGTACAGGTTCCTGTGTGTGTGTGTGTGTGTGTGTGTGTGTGTGTGTGTGTGTGTGTGTGTGTGTGTGTGTGTGTGTGTGTGTGCTCACCTAGTTGTACTCACCTAGTTGTGTCTGCAGGATCGAGCATTGACTCTTGGATCCCGCCTTTCGAGCATCGGTTGTTTACAGCAATGACTCCTGTCCCATTTCCCTATCATACCTGGTTTTAAAATTATGAATAGTAGTGTGTGTGTGTGTGTGTGTGTGTGTGTGTGTGTGTGTGTGTGTGTGTGTGTGTGTGTGTGTGTGTGTGTGTGTGTGTGTGCTCACCTATTTGTACTCACCTATTTGTGCTTGCGGGGGTTGAGCTCTGACTCTTTGGTCCCGCCTCTCAACTATGAATCAACTGGTGTACAGGTTCCTAAGCCTACTGGGCTCTATCATATCTACACTTGAAACTGTGTATGGAGTCAGCCTCCACCACATCACTGCCTAATGCATTCCATTTGTCAACTACTCTGACACTAAAAAAATTCTTTTTAATATCTCTGTGGTTCATTTGGGCACTCAGTTTCCACCTGTGTCCCCTTGTGCGTGTTCCCCTTGTGTTAAATAGCCTGTCTTTATCTACCCTGTCAATTCCTCTGAGAATCTTGTACGTGGTGATCATATCCCCCCCTAACTCTTCTGTCTTCTAGCGACAACTCTAACTCTTCTGAGAGAGAGAGTGTGTGTGTGTGTGTGTGTGTGTGTGTGTGTGTGTGT
Organism: Procambarus clarkii; assembly: GCF_040958095.1. Taxonomy (NCBI): domain Eukaryota; kingdom Metazoa; phylum Arthropoda; class Malacostraca; order Decapoda; family Cambaridae; genus Procambarus; species Procambarus clarkii. The sequence goes on from NC_091169.1 coordinate 40,696,222, forward strand.
GTGTGCGTGTGCGTGTGTACTCACCTATATGTACTCACCTATATGTGCTTGCAGGATCGAGCATTGACTCTTGGATCCCGCCTTTCTAGCTATCGGTTGTTTACAGCAATGACTCCTGTCCCATTTCCCTATCATACCTAGTTTTAAAAGTATGAATAGTATTTGCTTCCACAACCTGTTCCCCAAGTGCATTCCATTTTTCTACTACTCTCACGCTAAAAGAAAACTTCCTAACATCTCTGTGACTCATCTGAGTTTCCAGTTTCCACCCATGTCCCCTCGTTCTGTTATTATTACGTGTGAACATTTCATCTATTTCCACTTTATCAATTCCCCTGAGTATTTTATATGTCCCTATCATATCTCCTCTCTCCCTTCTTTTCTCTAGTGTCGTTAGGTTCAGTTCCTTCAGCCGCTCTTCATATCCCATCCCTCGTAACTCTGGGACAAGCCTCGTCGCAAACCTCTGAACCTTCTCCAGTTTCTTTATGTGTTTCTTCAGGTGGGGGCTCCATGATGGCGCGGCATACTCTAAGACGGGTCTCACGTAGGCAGTGTAAAGTGCCCTAAAAGCTTCCTCATTTAGGTTTCTGAATGAAGTTCTAATTTTCGCCAGTGTAGAGTACGCTGCTGTCGTTATCCTATTTATATGTGCCTCAGGAGTTAGATTAGGTGTCACATCCACTCCCAGGTCTCTTTCTCGAATCGTTACAGGTAGGCTGTTCCCCTTCATTGTGTACTGTCCCTTTGGTCTCCTGTCACCTGATCCCATTTCCATAACTTTACATTTACTGGTGTTAAACTCCAGTAGCCATTTCCCTGACCATCTCTGCAGCTTGTTTAAGTCCTCTTGGAGGATCCTACAATCCTCGTCTGTCACAACTCTTCTCATTAATTTTGCGTCATCTGCAAACATTGACATGTATGATTCCACTCCTGTAAACATATCATTTACGTAAATTAGAAAGAGGATTGGTCCCAGCACCGATCCTTGAGGTACTCCACTTGTTACTGTTCGCCAGTCCGACTTTTCGCCCCTTACCATTACCCTCTGGCTCCTTCCTGTTAGGTAGTTCTTCACCCATACTAGGGCCTTTCCGCTTACTCCTGCCTGCCTCTCAAGTTTGTATAGCAGTCTCATGTGCGGTACCGTATCAAAGGCCTTTTGGCAGTCAAGAAATATGCAGTCTGCCCAGCCTTCTCTGTCCTGCCTTATCCTTGTTACTTTATCATAGAATTCTTAAAGGTTTGTTAGGCATGATTTCCCTGTCCAGAACCCATGTTGGTGCTTGTTTACAAACCCAATGCTCTCCAGGTGTTCAACAAGTCTTAGCCTAATTATTCTTTCAAGTATTTTGCAGGGGATGCTTGTCAGTGATACGGGTCTGTAGTTAAGTGCCTCCTCCCTATCACCTTTTTTGAAAATCGGTACGACATTTGCCTCCTTCCAGCAACTGGGCAATTCTCCCGACATAAGTGACTCATTAAAGATCATTGCCAGAGGCACGCTGAGAGCCTGCGCTGCCTCTTTAAGTATCCACGGTGATACTTTGTCTGGTCCAACAGCTTTATTTGCATCCAGTGTTGTCAACTGTTTCATTACATCCTCTGCTGTCACCTCTATATCTGATAGTCTTTCATCTTGGGTAATCTCTTCTAACAAAGGGAGCTGCTCAGGCTCGGTTGTGAACACTCCATGGAATTTTGCATTCAGTACCTCGCAGATTTCCTTGTCGCTTTCTGTATATGCCCCTTCTGTTTTCCTCAGTCTTGTCACTTGGTCATTTACCGACATCTTCCTTCTTATATGGCTATGTAGTAATGTTGGTTGCTTTTTCGCTTTGACTGCAATATCATTCTCATAATTTCTTTCCGACACTCGTCTTATGTTAATGTAATCATTCCTAGCTCTGTTACATCTAATCCTGTTGTCCTCTGTCCTTTGTCTTCTGTACTTCCTCCACTCCCTCCTGCTTCTCACCTTTGCTTCCTGACACTGTCTATTAAACCATGGGTTATTATATTCCCTCCTGCTTTTTTCCTTTATTGTTGGAATAAATCTATCTTCAGCCTCCTTGCATTTCAATATGACTTGGTTCATCATACCTTGCACTGTTTTTCCTCTAAGTTCTTCCTCCCACTGCACTTCTCCCAGGTAGTCCCTTATCCTTCTGTAGTCCCCTTTTCTGTAATCAAGTCTCCTTTCCCGGACCTCTTGTCCTTTGGTCACAATTTTAAACTCCATCATGTAGTCAAAGACTAGGACACAATGGTCACTAGCTCCTAGTGGTATTTCATGTTCGAACTGCTCGATGTCTTCTACATTCTGAGTGATAATGAGATCTAATAGGCTGGGCGTATCCCCTCCTCTTTCCCTAGTATCTTCTTCCACATGCTGTGTTAGGAAATTCCTGTCAATAACGTCTACCAGCTTCGCTCCCCAGGTCTCTTCCCCGCCATGGGGATTCCTCGTTTCCCAATCTATCTCTCCGTGATTTAGGTCCCCCATGACCAGCAGCTTCGCTCTCATTCTATGCGCTAAAGTTGCTGCCCTCTGCAGTTCATCCATACATGTCTTGTTGCTTGTTGCATACATGTCTTGTGTGTGCGTGTGCGTATGTGTGTGTGTGTGTGTGTGTGTAAAAAATTTGTTATTAGTTAGTAACAGTTGATTGACAGTTGAGAGGCGGGCCGAAAGAGCAGAGTTCAACCCCCGAAAGCACAACTAGGTGAACAAACACACACACACACACACACACACACACACACACACACACACACACACACACACACACACACACACACATACAAATAGGTGAGTACACCCACCCACACAGATTAGGCTCCAGTGATGGCTAGGAACCTAATCAAATCAATAAAACTCAACTCGGAATGCTAATTATTCAAATATTAGTTAGTATGGAGAATTCCCTTCCAATGTACTGGACGATTTAAACCCCTCACCAAGACTCCACCTCGAAGAACAAACTCCTCCAATTTCAAGACATGAATTGATCCATTTTGAAGAATTATTTTCACAGTTATCACCACCGGTTTTGTGCCCGTGAGGCAAAACTGGTGAAGCCCTCGCTATATATGAGCTCATTCGTAAATATCACTGAATGAAGGGTAATGATTATGGAGTTGTCTCTCACCTCTGGTGTGTGGAGAATGGATGGTTTTCTGGCATTACGAAGACCACTCCCACACAGACTCTTGTGCACCATCTCTGTGTACATCAAACCCAGTTTCCCTGACATGGGAGGGGGAAGGGATGGATAGAGAGAGAGAGAGAGAGAGAGAGAGAGAGAGAGAGAGAGAGAGAGAGAGAGAGAGAGAGAGAGAGAGAGAGAGAGAGAGAGAGAGAGAGAGGAGGAGGAGGAGGAGAGAGAGACAGAGAGAGAAACTGTTTTCTCAGCAAATCCTTAGAACAAAACACGCGACTGTATCTATTTTGAGCTTAACTTCCTGATTGTTATTCTGGCGTGGTCGTGGGAGGGATCTTAACATTCGCTCGCGGTAACTACGAAGTTTACAATCAGCTTTAACTTTCGTAGGTTTACTTACAGCTTCCATATTCTCTTAGACCAGAAATCTGCGCCCAGATGACTCTCGTCCCAAGACTCTCTTTCATTACCACCCTTTATTAACATATCATTGTTAATAAAGCACTTTTAACAAATATATTCTCTCTCTCTCTCTCGCTCTCTCTCGCCCTCTCTCACCCTCTCTCACCCTCTCTCACCCTCTCTCACCCTCTCTCACCCTCTCTCACCCTCTCTCACCCTCCCCTACTCATTCTTTTCATAACTCATTCTTTCTCACTCTCACACATATATGTTAAATTAAATTGGTGTCTGCAATATCATTTATGCTTCAGGTAAAACCTGGAGAGCGCCGTTTATAAAAGCGTACTCTGCAATGTGCAACAAAGTGCTTCAGAGAGGGGCTAACACCCTTCAACGCGAATGTGGGCGTCCAGACCCATCAACACGAGGGAGCCTCGCTTTGAAGGGAGGGAGGAAGGTAGGGAGGGAGGAAGGGAGGGAGGATGAAGGGCCTTCCACAACCTACCTTCAAGGGAGCAGGAATGGACCTTCACTGTTTACCTTTTGGAGATGGGGAAGGACCTCGAGTACAGGGAGGAGGAACAGGTCTCTGAGAGACCTGTTACCTTACCTTACCTTACCTTACGGTGGTTTGGGCATCTGGATGCTTGCCTTTGGGGGAAGGAGGGGGGGGGGACCCCTCAATGCTAGTCTAAGGGAGAGAGGGCAAAATACCTCAATGCTTGTCTTAGGGGAGGGGGGAAGGGGACATCTCAATCCTTGCCTTAGGGGGGAGGGTAGAACACTTCAAGGCTTACCTTAAGGGGGGGTAGTGGAACACCACATTGCCTATTTTGCATCACTAATTTCAACATTTTAATAAATGTCAAATTTCTGATAAATAAATATTTCAGTATTAAAGTTTTTTGTATATTTTTTGGTCCAATTTTGTATATATACTTCATACATGTCTCGATTATTTTATACTCAAAATATACATACATTTTAAGACTTTTCTATGATGAGTTCAAATCTGAATGCACATAACAATTGATAAAATGAGCTTAAGGCAGAATATTGAATGTTATCATTTGATTTGCACAAAACTTTCTGCAGTATACCTGCATCAGTCTTGTTCAGAATATATACACTGAGAGGTATACTCCGCTCCGGGAGGTATACATGCACTGAGTTTACCAGGGGTCATCAGGTAGCCCCAGACAAGCTCCAGGGGTCACCAGGTAGCCCCAGACAAGCTCCAGGGGTCACCAGGTAGCCCCAGACAAGCTCCAGGGGTCACCAGGTAGCCCCAGACAAGCTCCAGGGGTCACCAGGTAGCCCAGACAAGCTCCAGGGGTCACCAGGTAGCCCCGACAAGCTCCAGGGGTCACCAGGTAGCCCCGACAAGCTCCAGGGGTCACCAAGTACCCCAGACAAGCTCCAAGGGGTCACCAAGTACCCCAGACAAGCTCCAGGGGTCACCAGGTAGCCCAGACAAGCTCCAGGGGTCATCAAGTACCCCAGACAAGCTCCAAGGGGTCACCAAGTACCCCAGACAAGCTCCAAGGGGTCACCAAGTACCCCAGACAAGCTCCAAGGGTCACCAAGTACCCCAGACAAGCTCCAGGGGTCACCAAGTACCCCAGACAAGCTCCAGAGGTCACCAGGTAGCCATCAGAAGCTTTAAATAGTCCCAAAATAGCCCAAGATAAAGCTAAACTAATCAGAGGAAGAGAAATCCAATCCATCCCAAGTAGCACCTACTTAACAGGTAAACCACCAATACCTAACGGTGCTAGTATACAAGAACCAAGACCCATTAAGACCCAACATGACAAAAAAAGTTAAGGTGGTAAAAGGCCGAGACATAAGGTGTTAGTGGTGGTCCCAACGGAGATTGTAACCCCACAGGTAGGCCTCAACACTCTTTGATAATCCCAGAATAAACGGCAACGGCCAGAGGCGAGGCCAAGAGAAGCCCGCGAAAAGTCTTGGCGCTCGGAAAAGCCGAATAAAAGTCCATGAAAAGCCCAAGAAAAGCCCAGGAGAAGCCCAGGAAGGTCCGGCGGAGCAACACCTGGCAGCCAACTGTCCCCGTGGTACATGCACCGGGAACAAAAACAGCAGGAAACACTAAGAGAAAAATAATATGTGGTGAAATAGGAATTTGTAAGATTGTGTTGCACTGCTGGTTCCTGGAGATGTGTGACTTGAGAGAGAGAGAGAGAGAGAGAGAGAGAGAGAGAGAGAGAGAGAGAGAGAGAGAGAGAGAGAGAGAGAGAGAGAGAGAGAGAGAGAGAGAGAGAGAGAGCGCATCTCTCTCTCTCTCACAGAGAGAGAGAGATGGAATTCAATCTACGCAAAACACTCACATGATCCGATTGGATTCGATGGAAAAGCTGGCAAAGCCAATATTATAATATTTCATATTATTTAAAAATAAATAAAACCATAATATAGACTGATTTGTTTCTTCCTTTATACGAGTTTTTACGATGACGTCTAAACATAAAAAAAAAAAAAAATTCCAAGATTAAGAAATAAGGAGATGAATTGCAAGGAGATGCAACGTCTCAAAGATCCTGCACCTCCACTCAGCTCATATTACCTCCAGGTGCAATAATTAACCTGGCTTACCTTCTCTCCCGTTAATTACTCTAACATTAATCCATAAGATGAAGTACGAAATGGTATTTTAAGCACAAAGCAAGAATTATAATGACTAGGGGAAACGCAGGTGAAGGAGAGGAAGAGGAGGGAGAGGAGATGAAGGAGGTGGAAGAGAATGGAAGAAGAGGAGGACGTGGTAAAGGAGGGGGAGGGAGATGGTTAGGGAGAAGTGGTGATGTACAAACATCAGGTACAGAGGTGGCCACACCTGTGTACACCTTAGGTACACATACATACACACACACACACACACTCACATATATATACACACACTCACATATATATACACACACTCACATATATATACACACACTCACATATATATACACACACTCACACACACACACACACACACACACACACACACACACACACACACACACACACACACACACATACACACACTAGGAAGTGATGTGGTGGAGACTGACTCCATACACAGTTTCAAGTGTTGTTATGATAGAGCCCAATAGGCTCAGGAACCTGTACACCTGTTGATTAACGGTTGAGAGGCGGGACCAGAGAGCCAGAGCTCAACCCCCGCAAACACAACTAGGTGAGTACACATACACACGTGCGTGTGTGTGTGTATGTGCAAACTACAAAGAATACAAAGATGATGCAAACTTTGTATACAAACATCACAGAGTATATGAGATTTCCAGTGTGGTGTAAATTCTAATACCAGTCATTTGCTTAACGTTTTTCGAGAAAAAAAAAAAAAATGAGCTAATGGTTGCCTAAATGTTGGTGGCATTGGTTTGCGAGACGTTGGTGGCCATCGTTGCCCAGACGTTGCTAGCAAACGTTTTTGAGATGTTGGTTGAATGTTTATCAAGGACACAGTTGCAAAAAATTGTGGACCGCCAAATAGCAAACTATCTAAAGGGGGATTTTCGAACCCTTCCAATATTTGCTGGCTGCCGAGATGAATCCCGGGGCAGATAGCCAGCTTGAACAACGCGATATATGTAAATAAAACAGCAGCGGGGGGGGGGGGGGAGGGGATCAAATGACTTCGAAATACATCTGTACTACACCTACGGGTCACGGGTCACGGGTCACGGGTCACGGGTCACGGGTCACGGGTCATTTTAACTAACACAGCGTTATTTTTTGACGTTGCGATTATATAGTGTGTTTATTGGGATATATGTTATATCTCTAAAAGACTGAGAGTGAGTGTGTGTTTGTCTGAGGTTGAGGGCAGATGCTTGGGGCTAGTCTCATCCAACTTTCCAAGATGCCACATGGTGGGTATGGGAGTGTCATGGACCAGTCGGGGTCGGCCCAGTGACACACTAAAAAATATCGGCATCTGTAACAACCCTCATGCGATTTTATTGGAGTTATTCAGCAGTTTGAGTGCTTTGAGTGAGAGTGAGAGAGAATAGGGTAAGACGATAGAGGCGGAAAGATAGAGGCGGAAAGAGAGAGGTGATAGGAAGATCAAGGGATGAGAGAAAGTTGAGCGTGGGCAGATTGTGTGTGAGAGAGAGAGAGACACACAGGGAGACAGAGAGACCGGGTCGCCCCGGGCACCGCCGGGTAGCATACAACAGAGACTCGCCAGCAGAGAGAGGCATGACAGGCTCTCTATCTCCCCCACCTGGTGAAAAAATACACGAAATTTCTATGACTCGTAATATTTTCAAAGGAGAGGAAATTGGTCATTTTGAATCCGCGAGTGATAAACCCCCCCCCCTCTCTCCCTCCCTCTCTCTCTCTCTCTCTCTCTCTCTCTCTGGGGAGATATACGCCAAAAACCGTCCCTCAGAGAGATGTATTATGAATTCAACTTGCGGATACATAACTGGAATGGCGTTGAATATGGAAATTTGGCGTGAAATGCAAATATTGCATAATGGAGGCCTTGGAGCCCAGACGAAGAAAAAGAACGCCTTCCGAAGGAAACTTCTTCGTTTAGATGACAGAGGAAACATGATCATGGGGAAAAGAAATTTCGAAAAGGAGTGAAATTGTTGGTGTGAGCGCGTGTAGTGTGTGCACGCGCGTGCGTGTGCGTGTGTGTGTACTCACCTAGTTGTACTCACCTAGTTGTGCTTGCGGGGGTTGAGCTCTGGCTCTTTGGTCCCGCCTCTCAACTGTCAATCAACAGAATCGATGTTGTGTGTGTGTGTGTGTGTGTGTGTGTGTGTGTGTGTGTGTGTGTGTGTGTGTGTGTGTGTGTGTGTGTGTGTGTGCGCGTGCGCGCGCGCGGGGGGGGTTGGGGGTTGGGGGGAAGGTCCTGCTGTCAGAGCGTCGGGGGCCGCCTTCATATATTTGCAAGTACTTTATGGTGTATTTGCCTGAAGAGATGCCTAAAGTCAGATAACATATCTAAAAAAAAAAAAAAAATGAACGTCTCAACAGCTGAGATGACCGAGTCAGCCGCAGCTCTGGTGACTGAGGTAGTTACAGTCGAGGTGACGTATGACAGCTGTGATGACAGCCAGTCACAGCAATGACTGGCTGCCAGTCACAGCAATGACTGGCTGCCAGTCACAGCAATGACTGGCTGCCAGTCATAGCCGCCAGAAATGAAACCGAGAGTTTTCGCGCGCAAAATATTCACGGTGCAAGAATCCTCATAGCCCCGTATCCCTACAACACTTTGTAAACACAACGATGCAAGTAAAAACAATATCCCCTTAAGGTCCAATCCAAAGGCTCTCAGCTCTCTATTGAAATAGAGCAGAGGAAAGCTCTGTAGCACCTGTAGGCTCTGTGTTGAGCTTCCTGAAGGCGATAAAAAAAAGATCGGCTTTTGTTGGCGAGGTGAGATAACCTGTTGACAGAGCACAAGCGGCTAAGTTTCCTGCAGGCAGCTTTTGACACTTGCAGATGATCGGTAATTTTGCTTTTAGAAGCTAGGAAGTTGACCCAGTTTGGAAGACTTTACTGGGACGACTTAGAGAGAGAGAGAGAGAGAGAGAGAGAGAGAGAGAGAGAGAGAGAGAGAGAGAGAGAGAGAGAGAGAGAGAGAGAGAGAGAGAGAGACGATGACTCAAGTCATCTTTCCAACTGTCCCAACTGCCATGTTCTGCAGGAGTCAGTCAGGCAGTGCCAGAGGAGGCACTGCCTGGCACAGTCCAGGCAGTGCCAGAGGAAGGTACACACCTACATCATCACTCCCTGGCGAGCAGTGCTGATGATCAATACTACTCCGGCCTCTGGAGAAGCTAACCGGATTCCCACTAAGTCAACACGCGAGGCACTAAGGCCACCACCCTCCCTCGCCGGTTTGCAGGGTGACGACTGGTTGGCTCAGGCAGTCATAGGTAACAGTCTTAGGCTGCGTATTGACGGGCGCTAAATGCCTGGACTTGGGCGTCACTTTGGCCATTGGTGACAGGGATTTGGGCGTCACTCTAGCTATGAGTGACAGGGATTTTGGCGTCACTCCAACCACTGATGACTGACATATAGAATGAATAAGACAACAGACAGATAAGATACACCATTTAATCCTCCATAAATATTTTCTAAGACACCCAAATCAAAAAATTCCGCAAAGGCTAAAAAACTTCACCTATTTGTTTTTTTTACAGAAAAGTCATTTATTTAAAAAATCATTAAGAATAAGAATTCAGAGCCAAAATTAAATAATAAATGGCTGACAATGAGAGCTTTTAACAGTTGGATATAAGCTCTTTATAAACGTCTTCAAGTCCTAACTACTTCAGTTACATGGTCAAAGAGTCTTCACCAGGTCGTTTAAGGTCACTTGGGCGGCCATGACCTTAAACCACGTGTTTCCTGGACGCAAAATCCGAGTCCATTGAAGGTTAACGACCCGCCAAGCTGAGACCTTCCCAGGTTAGGTGACCTTAACCCAATTAACACACTATAGAGCTTCCAGCAGCACAAGCCGGCCAGCCTTATTTCACAGGCTGCTCCAAGGAGACATTTATATTCGCTATATCCGATACTTGTGGGGGAATTACAAGGGGTTGTTGGTGATGGAGTCTACACTGTGCTTTATAACTCTCTTCTCCCTCCCTCCCTCCCTTTGGTTTTCTCCTCCATCACGCGACTAGTTGCTCCATCTACATCCCTCCCTTTCCCTCACTGCTCCGGCTCTCTCTCTCTCTCTCTCTCTCCCGCCCTTCCTCACCAATTCCACTCCTTCGTCATTCTTAACGGTCACAAGCTGAGGAAGGTCACAAGCTGAAGGAGGTCACAACCCGAAGGAGGTCACAACCCGAAGGAGGTCACAACCCGAAGGAGGTCACAACCCGAAGAAGGTCACAACCCGAAGGAGGTCACAACCCGAAGGAGGTCACAACCCGAAGAAGGTCACAACCCGAAGAAGGTCACAACCCGAAGGAGGTCACAACCCGAAGGAGGTCACAACCCGAAGAAGGTCACAACCCGAAGAAGGTCACAACCCGAAGGAGGTCACAACCCGAAGGAGGTCACAACCCGAAGAAGGTCACAACCCGAAGGAGGTCACAACCCGAAGAAGGTCACAACCCGAAGGAGGTCACAACCCGAAGAAGGTCACAACCCGAAGAAGGTCACAACCCGAAGGAGGTCACAACCCGAAGGAGGTCACAACCCGAAGGAGGTCACAACCCGAAGGAGGTCACAACCCGAAGGAGGTCACAACCCGAAGGAGGTCACAACCCGAAGGAGGTCACAACCCGAAGAAGGTCACAACCCGAAGAAGGTCACAACCCGAAGAAGGTCACAACCCGAAGGAGGTCACAACCCGAAGGAGGTCACAACCCGAAGGAGGTCACAACCCGAAGAAGGTCACAACCCGAAGAAGGTCACAACCCGAAGGAGGTCACAACCCGAAGGAGGTCACAACCCGAAGGAGGTCACAACCCGAAGGAGGTCA
>NC_091169.1:40714785-40717285 GCF_040958095.1 Procambarus clarkii
CGCCCCTGCCTCTCAGATGATCCTAGGTCCCCGACCCTGCCTCTCAGATGATCCTAGGTCCCCGCCCCTGCCTCTCAGATGATCCTAGGTCCCCGCCCCTGCCTCTCAGATGATCCTAGGGCCCCGCCCCTGCCTCTCAGATGATCCTAGGGCCCCGCCCCTGCCTCTCAGATGATCCTAGGGCCCCGCCCCTGCCTCTCAGATGATCCTAGGGCCCCGTCCCTGCCTCTCAGATGATCCTAGGGCCCCGCCCCTGCCTCTCAGATGATCCTAGGGCCCCGCCCCTGCCTTTCAGATGATCCTAGGGCCCCGCCCCTGCCTCTCAGCTGATCCTAGGGCCCCGTCCCTGCCTCTCAGATGATCCTAGGGCCCCGCCCCTGCCTCTCAGATGATCCTAGGGCCCCGTCCCTGCCTCTCAGATGATCCTAGGGCCCCGTCCCTGCCTCTCAGATGATCCTAGGGCCCCGCCCCTGCCTCTCAGATGATCCTAGGTCCCCGCCCCTGCCTCTCAGATGATCCTAGGGCCCCGTCCCTGCCTCTCAGATGATCCTAGGGCCCCGTCCCTGCCTCTCAGATGATCCTAGGGCCCCGCCCCTGCCTCTCAGATGATCCTAGGGCCCCGTCCCTGCCTCTCAGATGATCCTAGGTCCCCGCCCCTGACTCTCAGATGATCCTAGGGCCCCGCCCCTGCCTCTCAGATGATCCTAGGGCCCCGCCCCTGCCTCTCAGATGATCCTAGGGCCCCGTCCCTGCCTCTCAGATGATCCTAGGGCCCCGTCCCTGCCTCTCAGATGATCCTAGGGCCCCGCCCCTGCCTCTCAGATGATCCTAGGGCCCCGCCCCTGCCTCTCAGATGATCCTAGGGCCCCGTCCCTGCCTCTCAGATGATCCTAGGGCCCCGTCCCTGCCTCTCAGATGATCCTAGGGCCCCGTCCCTGCCTCTCAGATGATCCTAGGGCCCCGCCCCTGCCTCTCAAATGATCCTAGGTCCCCGCCCCTGCCTCTCAGATGATCCTAGGGCCCCGTCCTTGCCTCTCAGATGATCATAGGGCCCCGCCCCTGCCTCTCAGATGATCATAGGGCCCCGCCCCTGCCTCTCAGATGATCCTAGGGCCCCGCCCCTGCCTCTCAGATGATCCTAGGGCCCCGTCCCTGCCTCTCAGATGATCATAGGGCCCCGCCCCTGCCTCTCAAATGATCCTAGGGCCCCGCCCCTGCCTCTCAGATGATCCTAGGGCCCCGCCCCTGCCTCTCAGATGATCATAGGGCCCCGCCCCTGCCTCTTAGATGATCATAGGGCCCCGCCCCTGCCTCTCAGATGATCCTAGGGCCCCGCCCCTGCCTCTCAGATGATCCTAGGGCCCCGTCCCTGCCTCTCAGATGATCCTAGGGCCCCGCCCCTGCCTCTCAGATGATCCTAGGTCCCCGCCCCTGCCTCTCAGCTGATCCTAGGGCCCCGACCCTGCCTCTCAGATGAAGCTAGGGCCCCGCCCCTGCCTCTCAGCTGATCCTAGGCACCCCTACCCCTTGCCTCTCAACTGATCCTAAAGTCAGTGTCGTCTGAGCCCACCTAGCTAACTGATCGCCTCGAACACGAACAAAGTTAACTAATCCAGGTGAAAGCCATCTGATCTTAGCCTCAATCAGCATCCACAGCATCCGGATAGCCGAATGAGGGGCTCATGAACATCGTCCGACACACGGAGAGGCGAGCCTTGCTGTAGGGGTGTATAAGGGTCGTTTTGGTTCACCGTACGAACCACTCCCGCCCTAGTAATTACCGCCACCCTGGCTCTTAGACCTTGGTAAAGGTAGCGCACACCTTCAGGAATGGTTTCACTGGCTTGATAAGGTCTCTCTCTCCCTCTCTCTCCTGTTACACACTTTTCATTCCCTCACTGACCTCTCTTACCCTTTTTCTCTACACCTCTCCCCTCTTCTCTCCTCACCCCACCCCCCTTTTTCAAACATCTGCCACACTTGCTCCTCTTCTACTGGGATTTACTACTGGGATTTAATATTTTTTACTGAGGGGATTTTTAATGTTTTTTTTTTACTGAGGGTTTTTTAAAGGTTTTTACTGAGGGGTTTTTAATGATTTTTACTGTGTTTTTTTAAAGGTTTCTAATGAACGGGTTTTAAGGGCTTATTGACAAATAGTGACGCTGATGTTATTTAGGCTTTCAGACTGGCTTTGGCTTTCAAAATTTGAATGTAGTATTAAGCGCATAATTAACTAAGGCTTTGCAAAAAATGACATTTTTTCCTAATATAAATTATATTCTTTTCCCAACTATTTATATTTGTTCTACAAATTTGACACTAACAACATGAAACAGTGAAATCATGTATATATGTACATATATTTTTGTTTATGATTTGTAAAATAGTAATTGGCTAATTTGTTGCTCCTCATTTATGAAGAAAAAGTGAGTCATGTTCTTTGTCTGCTCTACTGTTTGTTACTAAGGGGAGTACGCGCGCGCGCGCGCACACACAC